>NC_138768.1:666475752-667075752 GCF_965119305.1 Pelophylax lessonae | reverse complement strand
CTGAAGTTCAAACAGAGTTCAGAATGGGAAAGAAAAGAAGATTTAAGTGACTTTGAACATGGCATGGTTGTTGGTTCCAGACGGGCTGGTCTGAATATTTAAAAAACTGCCGATCTACTGGTATTTTCACGCACAACCATCTCTAGGGTTTACAAAGAATGGTCCGAAAAAGAGAAAATATCCAGTGAGTGGCAGTTGTGTGAATGAAAAGGCCTTGTTAATGTCAGAGGTCAGAGGAGAATGGGTAGACTGGTTTGAGATGATAGAAAGGCAACAGTAACGCAAATTACCACTTTTTACAAACAAGGTATGCAGAATACCATCTCGGATGGACTACAGCAGCAGAAGACCACACTGGGTGCCACTCCTGTCAGGTAGGAACAGAAAACTGAGGCTACAGTTTGCACAGGCTCAGCGAGAATTGGACACTAAAAGATTGGAAATACTTTTCCTGGTCTGATTTCAGCTTCAACATTCAAATGGTAGGGTCAGAATTTGGTGTAAACAACATGAAAGCATGGATCCATTCTACCTTGTATCAACGATTCAGGCTGGCGGTGTAATGGTGTGGTGAATATTTTTTTTTTACCAATTAAGCATCGTTTAAATGCCCCTGCCTACCTAAGTATTGTTGCTAACTCTGTCCATCCCTTTATGACTACAATGTACCCATCTTCTGATGGCTACTTCCAACAGGACAATGCACCATGTCACAAAGCTCAAATCACCTCAAACTGGTTTCTTGAACAGGACAATGAGTTAATTGTCCTGCATTGGCCTCCACAGTCACCAGATCTCAATCCAATAGAGCACCTTTGGGGTGTGGTGGAACGGGAGATTCACATCATGGATGTGCAGCCGACAACTCTGTAGCAACTCCCAGATACTCTTATGTCAATATGGACCAAAATCTGAGCCGAATGTTTCCAACATCTTGTTGAATCTATGCCATGAAGAACTAAGGCAGTTCTGAAGGCAAAAGGGGGCACAACCCAGTACCAGCAAGATGTACCTAAGAAAGGGGCTGGTGAGTGTATATCTTAACTAAGTATGTAAATATACTGTATATTGCAGCTTACCAGTATTTAGATAAGGTAGCTGCATTTGTTTTCAGGCTTTTTCCCTTTTCCCTTTCCCTTACATCCAAAATACGCCCCTTTCTAACCAAAGACACAACAAAGCTCCTAGTTCACTCCCTGGTCATCTCGTGCCTCGACTACTGCAATTCCCTTCTCATTGGCTTACCTCTACACAGGCTATCCCCCCTTCAATCCACCATGAATGCTGCCGCCAGACTCATCCATCTTACCAATCGCTCAGTGTCTCTGTCAAGCCCTCCACTGGCTTCCGCCCACCCAACGAATCAAATTCAAAATACTAACAACATCTTACAAAGCCATCCACAGCTTAGCCCCCAACTACATCCTTAGCCTAGTCTCAAAATACCAACCTAATCGCTCTCTCCATTCCTCTCAAAACCTCCTGCTCTCTAGCTCCCTTGTCACCTCGCCTCCAGGACTTTACCAGAGCCTCTCCAATCCTATGGAACTCCTTACCCTTATCTGTCCGATAATCTCCTACTCTATTAGCTTTTAGGCGATTTCTAAAAACCCTCCTCTTCAGAGAAGCCTATCCTACCCACACCTAACAACTCTACCTCCATTTTCTCCATCTGCCCATCCCCATCGGTTACTGCCTTTTGTTTCACTTGACCCTCCCTTCCAAATGGTAAGCTCTAATGAGCAGGGCCCTCTGATTCCTCCTGTATTGAATTGTACTGTAACTGTATTGTCTTCCCCCACATTGTAAAGCGCTGCGCAAACTGTTGGCGCTATATAAATTCTGTATAATAATAATAATAAATAATAATCTGATATAGAAATCTGGTTCCAGTAATCCATGTCCTTAATCTGCTTGTCTCCAGCAAACTGTTTTCTGGCTTTCTTGTGCAACATCTTTGAAGAGGCTTCCTTCTGGGAAGACAGCCATGAAGACCAATTTGATGAAGTGTGCGTATGGCCTGAGCACTGACAGGCTGACCCTCCACCTCTTTAACCTCTTCAGCAATGCTGGCAGCACTCATATATCTATTTTCCAAAGGCAACCACTAGATATGATGCTGAGCACGCGCAATCAACTTCTTTGGTCGACCATGGCTAGGCCTGTTCTGAGTGAAACCTGTCCTGTTAAACTGCTGTATGGTCTTGGCCACCGTGCTGCAGCTCAGTTTCAGGGTCTTGGAAATCTTTATATAGCCTAGGCCATCTTTATGTAGAGCAACAATTCTTTTTTTCAGATCATCAGAGAGTTCTTTGCCATGAGGTGCCATGTTGAACTTCCATTGACCAGTATGAGAGAGTGAGAGCGATACAGTGTTAATTTCGTCGACTAAAACCGACTAAAACGTTTTCGTCGACTAACACAATTCAGATGACTAAAATACGACTAAAACTAAAATGGCATTTTAGTCTTAAGACTAAAATACGACTAAAACTAAAATGGCATTTTAGTCAAAAGACTATAACTAAAACTAAATCGAAATTTGCTGCCAAAAATTAACACTGGTGCATGCTCAAAGCATAAATAATAACATATTAGATTTTTCACTCCAGGACCAGCAGTAGTATATAATGAGTTTGGAAATTGTAGAGAAATGCTTAAATAATGCATTACAAATTACAATTGAACTACACCCATTCCATTATAGATGACTAAAATGAGTTTTAGTCGACTAAAATGTAGGGCGTTTTAGTCGACTAAAATATACTGGAGTTTTAGTCGACTAAAATATACTGGAGTTTTAGTCGACTAAATACGACTAAAACTAAAACACTTGCAGAAGACTAAAATAGGACTAAAACTAAAATGCCATTTTAGTCCTAAGACTAAGACTAAAACTAAATTGAAATTTGCTGCCAAAATTAACACTGGAGCGATAACACCAAATTTAACACACCTGCTCCCCATTCACACCTGAGACCTTGTAACACTAATGAGTCACATGACACCGGGGAGGGAAAATGGCTTTTGGGGTCCAATTTGTATATTTTTACTTAGGGGTGTACTCACTTTTGTTGCCAGCGGTTTAGAAAACAATGGGTGTGTGTTGAGTTATTTTGAGGGGACAGCAAATTTATACTGTTATACAAGCTGTACACTCACTACTTTACATTGTAGCAAAGTGTAATTAAATTACACAAAAATATTTACAAAAATGTGAGGGGTGTACTCACTTTTGTGAGATACTGTATGCAATGCAAATAAAAAATAAACATAACCAGAATTCAACATTTTAAAAGCCCAGTTTACAAAATGACATGCTTAAAGCAAATATGACTGGACATAACAGGACAACATACTTGTACAATACATACAATGACTTAATTTCAAAGCAACATTGCAGAATAAACATGTTAATAAGTTCTTGCCTTTAAATTAAACAATAAGTTTCTATCCTAAAGACAGTTAATCTCTTTATTGATACATGTTTCTCTCTTATGTAATTAATTTAACCAATGAAAGTCTATGGAGAACTGGAGTGTTGAATCATACACCGAACGTGGCTACAAGTATTTCATTACCAAACAAATTCAGTAATTTTTGTAGACTTATGGAAAGTGCTATTCACCCCTGGGGAGACGTTTGGCAGCAAAACAGATTTCTGCTATGCATCTCATTTACATTAATTTAATATCTTGTTAGTCCAAACATGTATTTGATAGGCACTGTTCAAATCTTCAAGTAGAGAAATTAAGCTTGGTATTTCAAGCCATAATGTTTTGCTTAAGGCATCAAACTTTATGTTAAGAGTTCTTCTTTGCCGACAAAGGCCAATTATGGATGAGGGTCTAGAAGATGATTATATTCTAGATACAGCGCAGTTTAAAGTACAATAAATGTTGTTCTTTTAAAAACATACAATGCAGATGTAATTCTACTAAACAAATAAACAAAGAGCATTCTGTGGGAATCTTTGTAAAGTTTTACATTTGTATTTGTAAAACAAATGTTATACTGTACACGGATCATTATAAACATTTATTAAAAATTGTTTTAATACAATTGACCCCCAAACCATTATGATTTCTATTTAAGTCCTTGTTGAAGGGGTGTCACGTACCTGACTGGAGGCTAAAGTGAGGAAGAGCTTCCCTTGTGGCTGAGTGCAGATTACCCCTGAAGGTGGTGACAGAGGGTGCTATGCCCAAAGATGCCTGAAGGTAAAGCTTCCTGATGGTTTCAGAGGTGAGGACACCCAAGAGCAGAGAAGTAGTAACAGCAGATGATTCTCTGGAGGTACTGGTGGATCTTGACAGATGGGTAAAAGAGGAAGCAAGGTCAAAAGCCAGGCTGGAGGTCAAACAAAGGAAGTCAGTCAGGAGGAGAGGCAGAAGTGTGGTCGATATCAAGACGGGGGTCAAAAGCATGATGTCAATCAGGAACAAGGCAGAAGCAGGTCAGTGGAGCAAGCCGGGTTCAGAGCCAGGAGAGAAGCCAGAGCAGGTCAGGGGTTAGCCCGGTCGGTAACTTGTAGTCAAGAAGTATATGAAGATTATATAGATGGATAGAAGGGCAAGGAAGGTGTTATGCCATCCCCCCAATCATATATTGAAAATAGAAAAAAAGCACTAAAAAATCCCCAACGGGGTTTACATGAGGCATACACCAAAAAGTAAGGAAGTTACTAGAGTATAGAGGTAAAGACTATATAATTTATTTAGACAAGATAAAGGGTATATTAAAATTGAAGGGAAGTAACTGTGCAACACCTTCAATGATTATACATAATAAGCATATACATAGCATATAAAGAACTGCAATGCTAGCAATGTAGGACAATGGGTATGTGTTTCTCCAAAATAAAAGAGCATGTAAAATACTATACATATAGGCATCCCCCTGTTCCCATAAGCATCCCAATATGTTTCGGAATAGCAGGTAGTTCCTTCTTTAGGGAATATGTTTGCAGCACAAAACATTTTCTTTTCTAAAAAGTACAACATAAAAAACATTAATATCATGCATATTGTATATATAGTACATATATTACAGCAAACCACATTATATCCATATGTGAGTCAAAGGTGTCAGCCAACCATACTTACAACAATTCAAGTATATCTTAGGAGGGTAGAAATTTGCTGAGCAGGACTTCATGGAGGAAATCTCCAAATATCGTTAGGACCAGAGGAAGCTGTTAAGGTACAGTATATGGATGGTGATATATTCCTTCAAAATAGAGTAGGTCAGACGTATCCAAAGTTGCAAAGAGTGGTAACATTTAGAAGGCCAGAGCTAAATTAGGTTTGCATTGCCCTCACATAATATCAAAGCTAATCATGTAAGAATGTCCAATGGCGCTTCCAAGTTCGCTCACGAGAACCGCCATGAAAAGGAAGGAGCCATTCTAAATAGAAACAGAAGTAAGAGAGGTAGAGGAAAGAGGAAAAAGGGTCAGAAATATCTATAATTGTATGCTGCGAATGATGTGTGCCTATATGGCTCAGTATCCAGACCCAATGGTGTCTTCTTACCTAAAGCCAAGTGCCAGTGGATAAGGTCCAAAATGCTCTCTCCTCTGTCCAGAGTAGTCAGCACACTGGAGAGACTCTGAAGGAGAGTCTTTATAAGGTACTCTAATCATTGGACTCACCTGAGGATAGTACAGCATCAAGTGATCCACATAATCTATAGGTCAAAACGGCAGCGTAGCCGGAAACACCGGTATTGAATGGTGTTTGGCATGCTGCGTGGTGACGTCAGACATTATGGGACCGCCGACACAACAAAGGGGGAGCCAAACCCCAGTCTGGATGCGAGATGGAAAACACAGGTAGGAGGTGGTGCTGGTCAACAAGGCACCTCCTCCCAGTGGAAGAGGCGACAGGCATCTCCATAGAAACAGGCCCGAACTGCATCTCAATGTAGGGGGCCTTTCTGTACCGAGATAGGAGCGCATCAAATGTAAAGGGCCAAACATGAATTGTATAAAAAAGAAAAAAATCAAAATAAGATAACCATATAGAGAATCAGCAGTGATAAGTATGGAGCAATATAGCATATGCAGGTGGATGAAAATAAATTGTAAACTAAATTAGCAATCTTAGTCCCAAATGTGATAATCCTTCTCAATTTATATAAATAGAAATAAAATTTGAAAAAAAAAAAGAAATAAACAATTATATAGAACGTAGGAATGATGAAATTTACAATGCGCATCGTGTAGTTTAGTTTTACAATCCAACACATAAAAAGAGATATGAGGGAAGGATCCCCCATGCACTTGCAGAATATGTCGTTCCAGTGGGAGTTCTGGATTTTTTTGTCTCATACTTAGTATGTGTCGATAAATACGTTGCCATCGTTTTTGTACGGCCTTGCCTACATAAAAACAGCCACACTCAAATTGCATCAAGTATATAACCATTTGAGTTTGTCAATTAGCAAAATGTTTGGGAATGTGGGTGTGTCCATTAGGCAACCCTATTAGAGGTCTCCGATCAATATATATACAATGTGAACATGAGCCACATGGGAAGATTCCTCGGATTTTGCAAGGGTCACTACGTAATTCTCCACGGTATTCACTTTGTGTTAATTAGTCGCCAATTGAAGGAGTCAAGCAGAAGCACAAGGCACATGAACACAGGATACAAGGCTGACGATAATTCAGCAATTTGTGAGGTGAGATACTGTCCTTATATAGGTCAGTGGATGCTAGCAGTTAGAGCTCTTTGCGTGCGCCGATGCACTGTCATGCACGTAGATTCAACATTGTGTGCCATTCGCTAATGCACATGCGTGAATTAGAGCAGCCATACTGGATATTGGCATATTTGCCAGGTCTTCTCAGAATTCTTCCCTGACAAGGGGTTTGCATGAGTTTGTCTACTTAAAGGGTAACAACACTTTTGTGGGGAAAAAAATAGCAAATAAAGAAAAAAACAATATAGCGTATACAATTGCGACACAAATCATATTGCAATTGAATGTTATTAAAAATGACTTTTCCTTTTCAATCTGCAGCTGTTGTAATTTTCTGAAAATGCAATGCAATATGGCTACCTGGAGCTGTTCTGTACACAGAATGTGCACTGACCACACCCCAGAAACATAATTTCCTGCTTGTGTGATTGGCTCACCAATTTTCCCAGAGGTCTGCATAATATACAAGTCAGATTTCTGGCATCCCCTGTATCAAAAATGTAATTTTTGTGAGATACTTCCAATAGGAATACGTCTAAAGGGATGCAGGCCCAGCAGCTTTCCTCATTAGAGCCATGCAGCTGCCACAGCTAACAGATAATTATAAAACCACTCCCATTAGACCCATTCGGCACAGAGGAACAAACAATGATGTCTTCAGAATAACAAAAGGTAGGAATCTGCAACAACATTTGTTAAAATCCTTGTAATGTACAGAGATCACCCAGAGGGGAATGTTTTTTTCTCAACAAAAGTGGAGTTACGTTTTAAGTTTGCCACTTATGAGAATCTCTTGAGCTGACACTTTGTTTAAAAGTTAAAGTATACTGTATCTGTCAAATTTTTTGAATGGAGATTTTTTAATTATTTGTAATTGTTAAATATGAAGCCCATGATTTCAGGTACACCTTGGCACATGTATTTGTGAAAATTGTAATTAAATGAAAAGAAAATACATTGTCTAGTTCATCTGTACAGATACATGTTTCATTGACTCCAGTGAGCAACAATCTGCTTTGTGATTTCTTTGCCATGTGTTGTTATAAAGTGAACATATGTGCTTTACCAAGAGACTGTTTGCCATTTAAGATAAACGTCCAAGCCAGTGAACAACATTAATGAAAGAGTCCATTTAAAAAAATCAATCGAAGAACTCAATGTACTAAATATTTGTTGCACGTTTTTTTGTTTTTTCATTTCTTTATCCAGTCTTCAATAATGTCCTCAAAGATGCATTTTCACATATATTTGTAGGATTTTTTTGTAGTAGGCCAAGATTTTAGGTTAAATGTTCCCAGCTTGAGCTACGGAGCTGTGTAAAGGAGACACTATGTAAAAAATGATCGTTAACCTACCTGCTGTTAAACCCATATTTAGGGTGGAAAATGTAACATGTTCTAGCTCCTGCCGCCTCCCCCCCCCCCCCACCCCAATCTTCTTTTCCATAGGAAAGCAGGCAGGGGATCTTCTCCCTGCATCAGCTGTCACAGATTAAAAACAGTGCAGCCACGACCCCATCATTTATTCACAATTTCCTGTCAATTAATGAATTACAATTGGCATCAGCTAACATGGCTGATGATTTTAGTTCTGAGAACTGCTAAGACAGTAATGAGCGCCTTTATAGTTTATCCACAAGTGCTGCAGCCTGTATGGAGGTATGGGCTGAAAGCTGCAAGGGTCATCTGCAGAAGCCGGACATTGCAACCCTGATCCACTAATCACAGGTGCAATTCTTTCCAGGCTTCTGGAAAATGATAATAAATGCACATTTTTCTTCTGAAAATGTTTTTTTCTAAAAAGGTAAACTTTACCAATATTGGAACATATTTTACCTGTTTCTCATGCATATAAAATAAATAGCAGTCCCACATTTGCAGGAGTCCATTCTTGAAAGTATCAACATAATTTGTCACTTCTTTTTTTCACATTTGTGTACAAACATTCACTTGAATAATGACAAAAAAAAACAAGCTATTATAATTATATGAACAAAATAAAAAAGAAATATAGAAGAAATAGAGGAACTATCATCAAAATCTTTGCAATCACCACACTAGTTACAAAAAAATGACAAAATGAAAGTGAAGCGCTCTATACAATATATACAGTATATATATATATATATATATATATATATATATAGTATCTCACAAAAGTGAGTACACCCCTCACATTTTTGTAAATATTTTATTATATCTTTTCATGTGACAACACTGAAAAAAATTACACTTTGTTACAATGTAAAGTAGTGAGTGTACAGCTTGTATAACAGTGTAAATTTGCTTTCCCTCAAAATAAAGCAACACACAGCCATTAATGTCTAAACCGCTGACAACAAAAGTGAGTACACTCCTAAGTGAAAATGGCCAAATTGGGCCCAAGTGTCAATATTTTGGGTGGCCACCATTTTTTCCCAGCACTGCCTTAACCCTCCTGGGCATGGAGTTCACCAGAGTTTCACAGGTTGCCACAGGAGTCCTCTTACACTCCTCCATGACGACATCACGGAGCTGGTGGATGTTAGAGACCTTGTGCTTCTCACCTTCCATTTGAGGATGCCCCACAGATGCTCAATAGAGTTTAGGTCTGGAGACATGCTTGTCTAGTCCATCACCTTTACCCTCGGCTTCTTTAACAAGGCAGTGGTCATCTTGGAGGTGTGTTTGGGGTTGTTATCATGTTAGAATACTGCTCTGCAGGCCAGTCTCCGAAGGGAGGGGATCATGCTCTGCTTCAGTATGTCACAGTACATGCTGGCATTCAAGGTTCCCTCAATGAACTGTAGCTCCCCAGTGCCAGCAGCACACATGCAGCCCCAGACCCTGACACTCCCACCACGATGCTTGACTGTAGGCAAGACACACTTGTATTTTTACTCCTCACCTGGTTGCCACCAAACACGCTTGACACCATCTAAACTAAATAAGTTAATCTTGGTCTCATCAAACCACTGGGCATGGTTCCAGTAATTCATGTCCTTAGTCTGCTTGTCTTCAGCAAACTGTTGGCGGGCTTTCTTGTGCATCATCTTTAGAAGAGGCTTCCTTCTGGGATGACAGCCATGCAGACCGATTTAATGCACTGTGCGATGTTTGGTCTGAGCACTGACAGGCTGACCCCCCACCCCTACAACCTCTGCAGCAATGTCTATTTCCCAAAGACAATCTCTGCATATGACGCTGAGCACGTGCACTCAATTTCTTTGGTTGACCATGGCAAGGCCTGTTCTGAGTGGATTCTGTCCTGGTAAACCGATGTATGGTCTTGGCCATCGTGCTGCAGCTCAGTTTCAGGGTCTTGGTAATCTTCTTATAGCCTAGGCCATCTTTATGTAGAGCAACAATTCTTTTTTTCAGATCCTCAGAGAGTTCTTTACCATGATATGCCATGTGACCAGTATGAGAGAGTGAGAGCGATAACACCAAATTTAACACACCTGCTCCCCATTCACATCTGAGACCTTGTAACACTAACGAGTCACATGACACCAGAGAGGGAAAATAGCTAATTGGGCCCAATTTGGACATTTTCACTTAGGGGTATACTCACTTTTGTTGTCAGTGATTTAGACATTAACCTTCTTAGCGGTATTCCCGAGCGTGGCTCGGGGTTAAATTTCAGAGCCAAAAGCGGTAACCCCAAGCCACACTCGGAGTACCGCCAGAAGCATCGCTGTATCCTGTAAAAGAGGTTACTTACCTTGTCCCCGGGATCCAGTGATGTATGCGAGCGGTATGCGGCGGCGGATCTTCCTCCCGATCCTCTCCTACCCCCGGCTTCCGTCCCCTGCGACGTGACGTTCGCAGGGGGGTGGAACCGGTGGCAAATTCAAATGTAAAACACACCAAACACACTGATACCATTCAAAATATATATATATATATATATATATATATATATATATATATACATATACAGTATATACAGTATATATATATATATATCTATATATATATATATATGTATACATACATACTTTAACTTATTTATAGTTTTTTATTATATTATCATTTATGATTTTGTGTCTCAAACTTTATCATACCCAAGATGTTATAAAGAAGAACGCATAGTAAAAAAAAAAAAAAAATATGTTTGGGCTGCTCATTCTCAAGAATTACATGCAAAATAATGGTACCACTTTCAGCACCTAAAATCCGAAAGAATCATACCGCCAGGGAGGTTAATGGCTGTGTGTTGAGTTACTTTGAGGGGACAGCAAATTTACACTGTTAGATACATACAAGCTGTACATACAAGCTGTACACTCACTACTTTACTCCTAGGTACGCCTGTACTGGGTATTAGATCGAGGGACCACTGTTGGGCTTGGGGGGGTGTGTGTCAGGAAAACTCACCAGAGGTGATGGATCCCCTCCCGACTGGCGTTTCCTAGTCTTCCCTACCTGAGTGCATACCGTTCAGGGTGCACCACTCATGTCTCCAATTGTTTTATTATCTATATGGTCTGTCACTTATGACATGTAGTATTTTTTATGACTGACCCTTAATTTTTAAATAAAGTTCATTTTTTTTAATGGGCTTTACTATGAGGCTTCCTTATATTTTTGATATCTGATACCACACGGAGTCCGTATACAGGGATATATAGGCGGATCTACAACCAGGAGCTACGGGGGTCCAAGGGTATTGCAGACATTGTCTGGAGGAGGAAAAGCTTCTTTGAGTATGAATGATCCCCCTTGCCATAGGGCGGGAGGGAATCCATCACCTCTGGTGAGTTTTCCGGACACACCCCCCCCCCGAGCACAACGGTGGTCCCTCGATTTCCACTCCCAGCACTACTTTTTTTGGGAACTGTTCCTGTTTTTTTTTGGATCTACAGCCCTGCATGCTACTTCCTGTATACTAATACCCAGTACAGGCGTACCTAGGACTGACTTCTGTGGACACTCAATAATTGTTGCTTCTAACAAGGACACTCTTATTTGTTTTATTTAGAGCCGTTTGTTTTGTCACCTATTGGATAAATGTCTCCTTTGACCTGAAGCAATGGATACATGCTTCTACTCACTCTGAAGGCAATATCCTTGACCTTGTTTTCTCCCACCTATGCACTCCGCATAACCTTTCTAACAATCCTTTCCTTCACTCTGATCACTACCTTATTAGTTTCACTCTCTCTCTCTCCTCCACCTCCTCTCCCTCCAGCTACCTTACAGTTACCCGCAGAAACCTACGCAATCTCAACCCTTTTCTTCTCTACTCTGCTACCGACCACCTCTATGACAAAATCGCACCCCTGTCCTGCATCAACCTAGCCACTTCTGTCTACAACGCTTCACTCTTAGCCTCCCTGGACACACTGGCACCCCTTACTACACACCAAATCAGACAAGAAAGATTTAAACCAATATAAATCTGCCCTCCAAAAATACAATTCCAGTCTCCACATTGCCAAGCAGACCTATTTTATCTCTCTCATTAACAATTTGTCATCTCGCCCCCGGCAACTCTTTGCTACCTTTAATTCTCTACTCCATCCTCCACTGCCACCATCCACTGACTCACTCACTGCCCAGGAGATTGCCAACCACTTCAAACAAAAGATTGATACAATCCGTAAGGAGATTATTGCTGTTCAGATACCTTCCATGCTTTACGCTTCATGCCCACAGGTGCGATCACTACTTCCCTCATTCAACCCCACCACTATAGACGAGGTTGCTAAACTACTTGCTAATGTCCACTTAACCACCTACCCTCTGGATCCTATTCCCTCGCAAATGCTACGTTCACCCTCTGGCCCTATTCTATGCTCTCTAACCCACATCTTCAATCTCTCCCTCTCTTCTGGCATCTTCCCCAACTTTCTAAAACATGCACTAGTCAGCCCCATACTTAAAAAGCCCTCACTGGACCCAACCGATCCCAACAACCTACGCCCTATTTCCTTGCTCCCCTTTTTATCCAAACTCCTTGAACGTCTGGTCTACAACCGACTGTGCAACCACCTTGCCGAGAATAGCCTCCTTGATCCCCTTCAGTCTGGATTTCGGCCTCAACACTCCACTGAAACTGCTCTCCTAAAACTGACAAACGATCTACTAGCGGCCAAAACCAATGGACACTATTCTGTACTCCTCCTCCTGGACCTTTCTGCTGCCTTTGATACGGTTGACCATCCCCCTCCTCCTCAAAAAACTCCACACCTTTGGTCTCCGTGACTGTACTCTTCACTGGTTATCCTCCTACTTATCCAACCGCACCTTTAGCGTTACTTACAATTCTACTTCCTCCTCTCCTCTTCCCTTCTCTGTTGGGGTCCCCCAAGGCTCTGTTCTTGGACCCCTCTTATTTTTAATCTACACCTCCTCTCTGGGTCAGCTCATAGCCTTCCACGGCTTCCAATACCATCTCTACGGTGACGATACCCAAATCTTTTTATCCACCCCTCAGCTCTCTCCCTCAGTCTCCGCATGTATCACTAATTTACTATCTGATATATCGGTCTGGATGTCACACCACTTCCTCAAACTCAATCCCTCCAAAACCGAGCTAATCATTTTTCCTCCACCACATGCCCCTTCCCCTGATCTCTCTGTCAATATTGATGGAATTACTATCAGCCCATCCCCGCATGCCAAGGTCCTAGGTGTTGTCCTGGACTCTGAACTCTCCTTCAAGCCCCACGTCCAATCGATGTCCAAATCTTGCCGGCTTAACCTCCGCAACATCTCCAAAATACGCCCCTTTCTAACCAAAGACACAACAAAGCTTCTAGTTCAATCCCTGGTCATCCCGCGCCTCGACTACTGCAATTCCCTTCTCATTGGCTTACCTCTACACAGGCTATCCCCCCTTCAATCCATCATGAATGCTGCCACCAGACTCATCCATCTTACCAATCGCTCAGTGTCTGCTGCTACTCTCTGTCAAGTCCTCCACTGGCTTCTGCTCACCCAACGAATCAAATTCAAAATACTAACAACATCTTACAAAGCCATCCACAGCTTAGCCCCCAACTACATCACTAGCCTAGTCTCAAAATACCAACCTAATTGCTCTCTTCATTCCTCTCAAAACCTCCTGCTCTCTAGCTCCCTTGTCACCTCCTCCCATGCTCGCCTCCAGGACTTTACCAGAGCCTCTCCAATCCTATGGAACTCCTTACCCTTATCTGTCCGATTATCTCCTACTCTATTAGCTTTTAGGCGATCTCTAAAAACCCTCCTCTTCAGAGAAGCCTATCCTACCCACACCTAACAACTCTACCTCCATTTTCTCCATCTGTCCATCCCCCTCGGTTACTGCCTTTTGTTTCACTTGACCCTCCCTCTAGATTGTAAGCTCTAACGAGCAGGGCCCTCTGATTCCTCCTGTATTGAATTGTACTGTAACTGTATTGTCTTCCCCCACATTGTAAAGCGCTGCGCAAACTGTTGGCGCTATATAAATCCTGTATAATAATGATAATATATTGTGTATATATATATGTGTATATATATATATATATATATATATATATATATATATATATATACATATATTTCTTTACATTGGTTTAAATTTTTATTGAATAGCTTTATACTCACTGCTATTTGAGGTATAATCCACAATTCACCTATATATTTTTTTAGTCTGCACATTTGTACATTTGCAAGCGCAAAACCGTGGGGTGTTATCACCTTACTTTAATTTGAAGAGAATGCTTCATTTTTTATAGACATAATGGGCTTTATTAAATCAAGCTCATTCATGTATTTTGCACACCGTTTGCGGGTGGTTAACAATTTCATATTGTGTGGATACGTATGCACAGCCTACAGCATGCATATGGTGGATTTACTAACAAGTGTGGTTTGGTATGGAAGGTATGTTCCAGCTTCCAATTGCACATGAGCTTAGCAGTGGAATGTGTCTATCTGACTGCTGTTAGAGATTTTTCCTTTGCTCATCTCATGTAAGAACAATTGTTGTGCTAGGGGTATCACAGTGCATATGCATTATTATCTCCCCTGTGGGCACAGATAAAACAAGTTTTGGATGCCACATCATATGGAATAATAAATTATGTGAATATACAATATAATAATACATTTTTGGTGCTATATGAATCCTGTAACAAAATACCTATACAAATGCTGTCTTTTGTTGCATTTCATCTAACAATCAGATCAGCACATGTAAGGCCAACACAACGTTACAAAAGTGGTTTATTTTGTTTTTCTTGTTGACTAAACATGATTGTATGCTTTCTTCAAAGTCTCAAATTTTAGAGTTCATAGCAATATATTATAATTGCAGCATGAGTTTTTATAAGCATGATAGTAACATGACTTGAGGTGTGGATTAACGAGACACTTACTGGTGGCTTCCATTATTAATGTTAGTTCCCTGGCTGTCATTCTTATGCTTTGACTTTACTGCTCTTTGAGTCACTGGTCCAGAAGAAGAATAGAGAAAAGTAATTTGAGCACTTTTCTGACACTCCTCTACAGCATGTCAGACAGAGCCAGTTATCTAGCATTTTTAGAAGGAGACCTGCAATGGCAACCTTCATATTGGTGACAGAATTACTTTAAAACACCAAATGTTCTGTTCCTATAGGCTACTGAGAGGTAAATCTCTGCTAGCTGTCATTGTAAGGCTTTTGATAGTCTGGAATTGTGGATAACTGACAGAACAGAGAAGACACTGGGACTAGTTACAAAAAAAATAACTAATTTACTGAGAACTTCCCAGAGTTTAAAATGTGTGTACACAGAAGGGAGAGTTCTAGCAACTCAAAGCAACAACATACCATTGTATCTTTTGTGAACCATAGCCATGGAGCTATCTGAATTTCAGAAGGAAGCTTTATAATGCACAGAAAAACAATGGTAACCAATGACCCCTAATGCTCGGCAATTGAAGGCCCCTAGAGTTAGACAGATAATTAAACTTTGAAAATACTTCTACTCATTTCATATAGTGCAGCATTTGAATTAATTCTCCTAATCTCCATAAATTTTCACTTTATTGCCTTTGATTTTTCCTTGTTGACCTGCAGCAGTTATTGACTTTGTAAATCATCCCTCTCCTTTTCCGTCACTTCCTGGCTGGGAAATATATGACTCATCTATTACTGCATTACCAATTAGCCTGGTCATGCTTTATATTATCCCAATCACAATATTCTGTGACAAGGTCTTGCTCTGTGACATCCTATTTGATCAATTTTATTACAGGTGTCACTTTTGTATGACACACCATGAATTTTATAGCTAAGCAGAAATTCATTAGATTATATTCACTCCAAATCAATATTTAATGACTATAGCATTCCATAAATATATACCAAAGGTGCCCAGACCACCAATATTTTTAAAATGAAACATATCATAATTCAAACATATATAATCTAATTCAGACATTATGATTGTTGTTAAATGTACAGTATCAGTAGTTGTTTGAATAATCACAATCAGGATTAAAGTAGAACTCCAACCAAGTTGTTTTTGTTTTATTTTGGATAGAGTAGCCCCTTTTTGCATTTTGTATCACTTTCTTTACTGGCGACAGGTAGCCCCTGAGAGAGTAACCAAGGCTAAAATTCTCCAGCAGGGAGAGTCAAGAAGTTAGTATAAATGTTATAGAACAGTAATAAAACTTGGCAGGGGTTTAAGATCGCCCCACTATAACCGTAATTGAAAAAAAAAAAAAAAAAAAAAAACTTGTGCTGAAGTTTAATGTTAAGACTGTTATTTAACTGACACAGGACTTTAATTCACAAAGATCTCACAGGTTGTTATTCCTTAAACTATCACTAACTTCTGCAAGCGTTATATAATTGTTAGGTTCTATGATCAGTCTATTGAGCAAGAAAAGAGATAAAGTACAGATTTATGAGATAAAACATCTATTCATGAGAGGCTGAAAGATTTGAAATATTTTATGTGAATTAATATTTCTTTAGCATGTTTTCTTTTTGACTTCCTTATGGCTTAGCAAGCCTGATACCAGCCTTTCTCATTTTTTTTTCCCCCAGGGTAACATTCAAAATAAGTTTGAGGTCTCAAGGAACCTTTACTAAAATTAATTCCCCATGGAATAGTGTGAAGAAGGGTCTTTTGGCGGTTAGTGGGAAGAATGCCCCCTTGGAGGAACCCTAGGGTTCCATGGGACCTTTATTGAGTATGGCTGCATTATACAATGATTGTCTAAAAAAGGGACCAGCTTCAGCACATAAATTGTGTTGCTTTTGACCGCTGCATTTATTGTACACCAAATAAAAAAAGGAGGTGGAATTTTGTATTACTCAATTGCTCCAGCCCAATCTACAGGGTAAGGTACTGTAAGGAGCGTGTAAATGCTCCTGTTCTTTGACAGCTGCTGGTCTCATTTCAGCATCCTGGTTTTGACTAAGATGCATTCCTAGCTGTCTGTCCACCTGTAAGGTGATTGAAGTGGCCAGTCTCTGGATGGAGACCAAACCTGATTTAAGCCAGCCAAGTCTGCAGTCTCATGCTTGTGATATTGTGTTTGTTACACATTTTCCGAGCTTCCTATTTGTCTGCCCTGCTCTGCTAGGTTGGATTCCCTTGTTGACGACATTGAATATGGACTATTCTCTGAACCATTCTGCCTGTCTGCCAGCCACAAGTACCTGTTCGCTTTGCTCAGTTTTTACATGCCCTTGCGTGGTGGCCAGGCACTATAGCATTGTGTATAAGATTTCCCTAATGGGAAAGGGGGCTGCTATAGGTGAAGAACACAGAAGCTGGCTATAGTGTCTGACCACCTGTTTAGGGGTAAATGTGACACTATCACAAGCCTTTAACAAGAATTTTTTTTCTGAGAAGATGGACTCCACACAGGCTCTGCAAATTACACTGCAAGTCCAGGAACTGTCTGTGCATGTAAACACACCTCCAGCAGTAACGCAGGCACCAGAGCCCAAGGCTAACCAGCCATGTTTTCCAACTTTAAAAATAGTTGTATGCTATACTTTCATCTTAGGCCACACTCTTCTGGGTCTGAAGCACAGTGGATTAACCTAATTATTACATGGTTGCTGGGGGACCCCCAGTCTTGGGGCTTTTAGTCTCCCTGGAGATAACCCAGCCTAACCTCTCCAGGAGGAGCCCATGCAAGTTGGCGCTAGACTCTGCTTATATTGTGCGAACCACACCCACTTTGACGCTAGCTGCCCTAATAAGCTGGGAAACGCCAAGCGTCTAGTGGGGTCTGCTTCTTTAGACTGTACAATGCCAGTTCCCCCCCCCTCCCCAAGATAAACTGTTTGTTCCTGAGCAACTTAGTTCTGCCATTTTTTTCTCATCACCTCTCAGCTTTCATAGATTCTGGCCACCTTGTGCACTGTACTTATTACTTATTACTCTGACCATTGGTGAATTTCATAGGGCGACAAACAGATTCTACTTGATAACATCTCCTGATTATCTCCTTATCTTAGGTTATCCTTGGCTTAAACTTCATAACCTGCATATAGATCGGGCTACAGGGGAGATTAGGTCCTGGCCCCAGACCTTCCCTTTGAAATGCATTAAAACTGCTGACCAGTTGCCCATTTGTAACTCTTTCTGGCCAGTACCACTCATGTGCCTTTTTTTACAGTCCTATTCGGATCTTGATCATGAGATCTTTTCCAAGTGTGACTCTAGTTTGCATAACCATTTGCCATTTTATGACTCTGTTGTAGCAAAAAACACTGACAAGTTTTTAGCATCCTCTATGGGCCACCACTCCAGCCTTTTCCTCCTGGAGGCCAAACCTACCCACTGTCTTGCAGCCTTGGGCCCTGTTTGGAAACTTCCTCTAAGTCTCAAAATAACTTACCTCCAGCACAAGTAATGGGGGCCTTTCCCCTGACCTTTTTTTAATCTATTTTAAAGGCTCAGTCTAGTGTTCCACCCAATCTACTCCTGGAAAAAGCACATGACACTAAGAAGGCCCAGCACCCATGGATTACTAAAACTTTTTCTTTGGTTTCTCTTGGGCTTTGGTGACCCTTATTCCATAAGGACTTCTGTCCCTCTGTTAAAAGCTTGCAAAACCTGTGCTCCCTTTAAATCCTCAAAAGTCAAGCACTCTGGATTACCCCTACCTTTGCCTGTCCCTTAACGTCCCTGGATGCACATCCAGTCTAACTTGTCTTCAAGTTATCCTGCCTCTACACCTGCCGATGTGGTCCAAACATTTTTAGAACTTCCATACAGCCTTTGGATAGACCACCTCATTCAGCCAGGTGGGGCCTTCAACCTATTCTTCAAGTCACTCTGTTACAGCTATCCAGCTTAACTCCACTGACATGTAACCTGCTATCCAGCCTGACATTACTACAGAGGGTTAAATAAGTGAATCACTTTTACCCTGATTGCAGTCTGAAATCCTATGGACTTACCTGAAGATTTCTCATTCCAAGAGGCTTTTCACTTTGGACTTTTTTCACCTCACTCCACACTTTATTTCTTTTATCATTGTAACAGGGTTTTGAGGGCGCCCCCTAGTGTCTTTGGGGTCCCTAACCCTAGTTAACTCACTATGCCTGACAAGCGGATCCTGAGCCTCCACTATCTGGGAGCTGGGGTACATGTCTGCGGCAGTGCCTCCACCCAGTGGGGCATCCGGGGTAGGGATGTGGGGTCCCACTGGGAACATACTTGGTGCAATGAGACTGACACAGCCTAACTGGAACTAACTTTATATAGTAAGTAGCAAATGAATCAACATACATGGGAAAATACAATAGAGTAACGTAGATAACAAATGCAAATGTGGATTTTCCTCACCCACCCACTACCACACCTGTGTCCCACCCCCTTATCTTCACCCTAATGGCCGTTGGTGCACATAGGAGAGTTGGGGCCCTTATAAGTCCTGCTCCGCAGGGTCACTGAAGCAGCCTGAGCTGTGCAATGTCCACTCTGGACCTCAGAGTCTTTACTGTGAGTGAGGAGACAGGTGCCCTGTGGTGATACAGGGAGAGGCATGGCTTACCCTCACAATGCAATTAACCAGATCAGTCCGCTGCAGTCTCCTCTCACTGGATTCACCAGATGTCTGGACTCAGTGCTTGCTTTTGCCAGGGGTCCCTCTCTCAGCTGGTGTGGTCTTGGGTGAAGTAAGTTCTCTTAGCAGGATTCTATCTCTGTGCTGCAGTCTTTCACAGCTAGTCACATGTCCTTTCTCTGGCTGAGCATGTGGTAACTTCTAGAAGTCTTCCATGACCTCCTTCCTCAGAGCTGTGCAGGAAGTCCTCCCAGGACATTAATAGGTGATAAAACCTGAACAGAAGGATAAGAAGTCATCCAGAGCTGGTGTCTATCTCCCTCAGTCTTTCCTCACACACCACTTCCTGGTCACACTGTGATGATGCCACAATCATGTGACTGAAAAGGCCAAGTCCTGTGTTCAATGCTCAATGTTTTATTAACTGCATACTGAGTCCATCTGCCATCTACTGGGCATTTCAGATAATACAGCCTGTGTAACTCTATTAGGGTTACATCATTCTGGTTTAATTGGAAATACGTTGTCATTGCAACAATTTTCTCATATGTGCATATAATTCTTATTTTGCTTTGTAGCAATCTATGATTAATTTTTGTGTCACTATATAGTTTATGTATTTGATTACCTTTTTTATTAGCGCACCTACACATATCAGTTTATTTTTTATTCCAAAAGTTCAGGAATTCAGGTGCTGCTTTTACTATCTGGGTTTAGCGCATCTATACACCTACCAATGATGGTAACTTGACCTCAATGCAGCCCTGCCTCTAGATAATATTGTGTTTATTAATACTTCACATTTGCTCATCTTTTTTACCCAACCTACCTCTTTTAATGTTGTATAATTTTTCTTAAAAGGAAACAGTCAGCTATGGGAATTGATATAGATCTTAATATACATCTAGGAATGAGTTTGAGCTTTTAATTGTTAAGGAATAACAGCATAAACAGATATAACTGTTAGGTAATGATGTATCACTCTCACAACTTAAAAGTCGAGATTTGATTTCTTGAAAAAGCCCATTCCTGAATCTGACCTGCTAATGCTTGTAGTGTCTCTCTAATGCCTCGTACAAACGCATTGATAATTTTCGGCCAACGTCCGATCGGCCGATTTTCGGCTTGTTAGTATGATGCTTTCGACAACCGACTGCGACTTTTCGGCCGAACAAAATCTGGTGTGCAGGCTATAAAATTTTTGTTGGCCGTCAACAGAACAGCCGATTTTCCATCAGTCAGTACAGATTTCGGCAGACAAAAATCTGATGAGCAAGACTGGGCATGCTCAGAGAAGAAAAAACACACGGAAAGTAAACCAGCACATGACATCACTTCTGCAGTTGGTTTTTGTTGGCCGAGAAAATTCGTGTGCAGTCTAGAGCACATTTCAACCAACACAACAACACTGGACAAAAGACGGCCAATCGGTCGGCCGATAATTGTTGCGTGTGTACGAGGCTTTAGAAAAAGTAGAGTGGTACTCAGGAATGGAGTGCTGGCTGAAAATGTAACCATCCAGTAGTGTGTAGCATCCTTGGAAAATCGCTGCTCAACCCTATCCAGTTTATGTGGTTAGCATGTATCAAGAGGACCCCTATGACTAAACCCCAGTAGGTGGGGTGAAACATGTCAGAGGGCGTGACCTTTGGAGTGGTGCAAGGCTGAAACCATCTTACACAAGTAACCACATAGACTGGATAGGGTCGAGAGGCGATTTTTCAAAGTAAGCACATTCCTGAATGGTTCTACAAGAAGACAGTAAAACTCTTAATTTGATAAAGGGTTACACAATACTTTCCCGATTTTTCTTTTTCTTATACAAGGGCCATTCTTTAGAAATGTTGCCAATAATAACATCAGGGTTATTGATTACAAGTCCTTTTAAGTTAAATGGGGGTTTTGCTGTTGCTAACAATCTATATTGGTAATAACAGCCTATATTGTTAGCAACAATGCTGCACAGATGTACCTATCGAATATATACTGCAACAATCTACCTTGATTTGGTACCAAGTGAATGGCGGCATGTGCTGACTAAAGCTAAGCAAACTTGATATCTTTCTTAAGATTACAATTTGTTTTATAATATTTGTATGTATTTGTATGTGCTTATTTTCTATTTTTCGTTTGAGGGTAATTTATTATGCCTGCAGCGATCTGTGGAAACATTTGAAAATCAGTTGATTCATTTCAAGTGCTTTATGCTAGTGAGCAAAATTTTAATCAGCCCATTTCCTATTCTCCGTTATTGGCATTGCCTGCATACCAGCAAGGTCACTTCCTCTGCTAACATTGCACTTATTATTGTAAGCTGCAAAACTGCAAGGAGTGGCTTCATGAGCTGCATTTAGAATTTCACTTCAATAGCTTTTATTGAAAGACATTATTCAATTAAATGCAGAAATGAAAATATTATGCAGAAAGTAATTTCTTTGATAAAGCTATAGTTTTTTCCTTTTTTTACAAGACCAAAATAAGATTATAAAAATTAAACTTTATGCGATTGATGCTAGTCATGATTTTGTAATAGGATTCAGATGGGCTGCTATGCGATACAATAATTATATATAGGTTTGCCACCACTGCCCTAGAGTAAGTACAAAGTAACAATAGTGTTACATAATATGAAAAAAAGGGGTAAATCTCACAATATTACCGGTTCCCTGACTAGCTGCAGCTTCCTATTTTTTACTTTCAGTGTTACATAATATCTCTGAATAATGCTTATCAACAGTGTTTATTAACACTGTTCAAAAGGATTTTTTTTTCATTAAGGAGGCTGTAATATCGTAAACCATATTAAAATAACAGCTGAGAATTGCCAGAAAATGAGGCTGAGGTAGCAGCAGTGGGGAAGAAGGTCAGGAAATTACTATGTATGCCATGTGTACTCCAATTTGGTTTTGTGGGTATATCTAGCACATTGTTTGTCCACAACAGGTAAAGTAATCGGGTATACAAAATAGTAGAGAATTCAGTCAGGTGGAAGCCAAAAGGGTAATATTGAGGTTACTTTTTGAGGACTACCCAAAACTTGTGATTTTCGATAAAACATCTGTCAACTATGCAAGATATTGCATACTAATATAATTATAATTCAATATGTGAGAATTCAGTGCCACCAGGCATTTCCTTTCAGATCAGGATGTCAAATCATAGATGAGGGGTATGAAGATAATAAGTTGGAACACCACCAAAGCTGAATGCCGAATTGGGTGTTGTTCTGAATATTTGTAACTCTCTAACATTCCATAGAATTAAAATCTTGTGTAGACTCTTCCAACACATCAGGCCTCATTTTTACAACCAGTTTAAGCAGATTAAATTGAGTAAATATTGTTCAGAGGATCTGTAAGCTTCAAAAAACATTTGTAAGCCCTCATAACATTTCCATTATTATTTTTGTAGTAAAATAAAGAGTACCTATCAGCATTGGCAATCCAGAACAGTTAGCCATCACAAATATCATTAAGGCAGACCCTGGCAAACCAAATACCTTTTCATGAGCTTTAGCATCCCATTAGCAGGACATTACCAGGACCTAATGCTGGTTGTAACTACTGTAGCTTGCAATTAAGAGAATAAATATTCCAAAGTCTGGTTTCTTAATAAATGGCTATAATTGGCCTTAATAACGGCATTTAGTAGCTATACATTTGGGGGTCTGCCACTATCTGACCTTAAAGTGCTTTGTTCATACCATTCAGCTCTTCAGAAAAAACAATCATATTTCAGAATTCCTGTTATGATAAAATTACATTAATAACAAGTGTCTACATAAATCCAGAAGAGAATAACCTATACTTTAATACCATTCATGACAATGCTATCATGTACAGAAGACTTTTTAGTCACATCTCCTAAAGAGAATATACATATCCATATCATGCTTAGTCTTTTTCAAATTGTGGTCATGCCAAGCAATGATATACTGTTTCTCAGATTGTAACATGTGGTTATATAAAAACATTGATACAATTTGAAAACTGATATCGTGGGAAGGTCTGCTGAAAATATCATAAATGGTTTAGTACTTCTACTTCCCATCCCTCAGACCCTTAATTTGGTCATGTTATTCCTGTAAACACTCTCTGGAGGGTTAACAAAAATCTGCAATCTAGGAGCTCTCAATTCTCCATCAACACTATACATAAAGGCTAAAATTCATTCTGAGGGACACTGATTTTGTCAGATCAGATCTGCGCTAAAGTTATTGGACTTAGCTGGAACCACAACCCAGGCAAAAACCTTGTTAAGTATGTTTTTCTTTTACTCTCATTCATTTTATTGTCACTATTATTATCTATTTTGTAATATATTTTTCTGAAAATATTTTGCTAGCACTGTTTTTCCTTTTCTTTGATTAAACAATATTTTAAAATCCCACCATTAAAGGGAAATAACCAGGCCACAAACATGTTTAAATTCAAATTTTAATCAGGCTAAAGGGTTCACAGCGTGTCATTCTACCTTTTTTCCCACATACATTTTACACTAAAAAATGGGCTTATTAATGGAAACTGAGAGTGGATCATAGAGGGGAGTATATTTTTACTCAATATTATTCACAACTGTAAGCAAATATATAGTATATAATAAACCAAACTCATTTTTTATCTTTTACTTATATAGTGATGATTCTAGCCGTATTAGTGCACTTGTGACCAGTGTTGGGCATGTAACTTAAAAAAAGTAGGGCTACAGCAGTAAAAAAAGTAACTAATTACCAGGGAAAGTAACTATTGCTTAACTTTAAAAAAAAATCAAATATGTCAAATAACTTGTATGCCCCCAATATTAAATATGTTATATGAATGAAATGAACACTAAATAGAAGCAAATATTTTTATTAAACATTGTACAGTAATCTACACTATTTTAATGTTGCTGTGGGACAATGAGACACCTATGTGGTGAATCCTGATTCCTTAGTGGTACCTGCGTGGTATTTGCTGAGTGGTATTGGCTGCGTGGTACACTGGTACGGTACCCGAGTGGTATTTGCTGCGTGGTACACTGGTACCTGAGTGGTATTTGCTAAGTGGTACTTGCTGAGTGACACTGGTGACACTGGTACCTGAGTGGTATTTGCTGAGTGTTTCCGGCTGCGTGGTACACTGGCAGTGGGTACCTGAGTGGAATTTGCTGAGTGGTACCTTAGTGGGTATTTGCTGAGTGGTACCGGCTGGCTGCGTGGTGGTGGTACACTGGTACTGGCAGTGGTAACTGACCTGAGTCCTCCTGAGTGACTCCAGTATCATACAGTTGTTCACCTACCTTTTCTGAATGCAAATATCCCTTAGCTCCAGCCATATGGCTCCCTTGGATGGACTGCTTCTCTATCTTACTGAGGATATTTGGCTGGCAGTGATTGGGTACATGTGACTCAGACTTGATCACCTGTAGATCGGAGAATATAAAGGCCTGATAATGGGTTGAAATTCAGGGACACATGTAGCTATCATGTTTTAGAGGGTCCAGAATCCTTTTGAAATTGTGGAAATTTTTGAGCGAACCCAGCGCATGTACAGTGTCTCTTTTATCCAGTAAGGCTCTATCATCTCCTCTGAACCAACCCAAAGCAGCCCAGTGTAATTCTGGGAAAAGGGGGACAGGACTCTGACATACTTTGCTGAAATGTAGAAGAGACTTGCACTTGTAGTCACAGCACACCTGCCACTATTGCTCATTGGTCAACAAACAGGTCAATACAGAGAACAGAGGAATAAGCAGAATCCAAACAGGGAAGACCGCTCTAGGTGAGGCTGGAATCAGGTGCCGGTCGGATCCGTAATCCAGGATAGCTTCATACAACAAAAGGAATGACCGCACTTCCGATGAGTTTCAAAAAGGAGTGTCTTTATTCCACATCAATCGGCAAATACAGATACACACTGTGAGTGCAGGACAATCGGTGGACGCGTTTCACGACTGGATGTGTCGCTTATTCATCACGATGAATAAGCGACACATCCAGTCGTGAAACGCGTCCACCGATTGTCCTGCACTCACAGTGTGTATCTGTATTTGCCGATTGATGTGGAATAAAGACACTCCTTTTTGAAACTCATCGGAAGTGCGGTCATTCCTTTTGTTGTATGAAACAATACAGAGAACAGGTCATGAATCCCGGGTCAGTACAGAAAACAGATCAACAAAGAAAAGGGGTCATTAACCCCAGGTAAGTAAAGAGCACAGGTCACCAATCCCAGGTATGTACAGGAGGTCACAAGTATCATGCAGGTTGTTCAACTACCTCTTTTGCACATTCTTCCTTAACTCCAGCCTTATGGCTCTCTTGGATGAACAGCCGCCCCATTTTGCCTTGGATGCCTTGCGGCTGAGGATTGGATACAGGGGGTTCAGACTTGATCACCTACTTTTCAGGCAGTCTCTCTCCACAGGCCTCAGAGAGGAGTCAGTAATGCGAGGAGCGGACAGCGGCAGGGTCATAGAGTAGAAGAGTAGAGAAGTTACTATTACCATCTAGTGGTGGTAGATGTAATTGCGGTAATGCCGCTTAAGTAATTACGATTACTAGTTACCCGCAAAAGTAACGGTGTTAGTAACACACATACTATTAACGTTGTTATTCCCATCACTGCTTGTGACAGAAACGATTAGTACTGTCCATGATACTTTTTATATGAATTATCGCTGAAAGTACTCATTTGTTTCTGATAAAAAGAGAAAAAGCTCCATAGCACCATCTAATGCTATTAGGATAACTATGCATGCGGATAAACCATGCCATCACAATTGTCCTCTTACAGATCACAGAACAACAATTTTGAAATCATGGCACAATATTATTCATCACTCAGAATCCTCCATTAATAACTCAAGAGCACACAATTATAAAACCAATGATTTTGCTCATTGATTGTAATATAAAATTAATCAAACCAAATACAGTATTGTTTCAAAACAGTATCCATCATCCAATCACGTGCAAGCAAAAATGCTGTTTTTGTTTAATTTCCTTGCATATGATTCAATATTCTTTGTAAAGTGAAGCTTCTTCTCCTTTACTAAGCTCTGGAGTAAATGCTCTTGTAGAGTGCAACTGCACTAGCAAAGTGCACAGTCTATTTGCCATTAGTAAATCAACCCCTTGGAGTCCAAATCATAGAAAGAATCGATCAGCCACTTAGAAGTGTGAATTGGTTCTCTGTATTGAGTAGAAGTGAGGTTTTTTGGATATTATATATTTATATCCAAATGGAATAAAGTGGTTGTAAAAGCAGAAGGTTTTTTTTTATCATAATGCATTCCATGCATTAAGATAAAAAGCCTTCTGTGTGCAGCAGCCCCCCTCAGCTCTCCTCTGCCCCCCTAATACTTACCTGAGCCCCCTCTTGAACCAGCAATGCCCACAAATGCTTTCGGCTGTCCAGGACTCTCCCTCCTGATTGGCTGAGACACAGTAGTAGCTCCTGCTGCTGTCAATAAAACTCAGTTAGCCAATGAGGAGAGAGAGGGGTAAAGCCAAACCACAGGTCCATGTCTAAATGTTTACATAGAGCTGCGGCTTGGCTCAGGTGCCCCCGCAGAAAGCTGCTTGCTGTGGGGGCACTCAACAGGAGAGAGGTGTCAGGAGCTCCAGCCAGGAACTCATGAATAGGAGGCTCCGGGCTGCTCTGTGCAAAACCATTCCACAGGGCAGATAAGTAACATGTTTGTTTTTTACAAGACTTTGCAATCAATTTAAATTTTGAAAGGGATTTGACACAATATTATGAGAAAAGGTACTTGTCAAATTGGAAGTTTCACTTACATTATAGAAGATCAGGAAGTAGAGTAACTATCAGGGTCTGAACCCTGAACCAATGCCCCTTGTTGCTGAGCCACCTGGATTGCTGGACAGCTCCCTGGACAATCCTTTAAATTATCCTGTCTTGAACCTTGTTTGTCTTAAACCTCAAACTCTTTGTTTATCCCACAAACCTCCTGACCTGTTTGCCAGATTATTGTGCTCTCTCCAGCCAGTATCTCCCTTTTGTCTTTCCTGCTGCTGTCCATATCTTTGCTAGCACTCTTTACTGACCCTTGGCTTGTTCCTTGACTACGCTTCAGCTTGATCCCAACTTGCAACTACTTGTTACCGACCTTTGGCTTGTTTACTGACTATGCTTCTTTTTGATCCTTACCTGATATATCCGCCACTGGACCCCGGCTTGCTCACCTCCTGGTGGGGCGATCCTGAGGACATTTTCACCCAGAACAAAGATAGAAGATGCTCTGAGAACTTGTGTCTATATTACACAGGTAATTAGCCCAACAAATTTAAAAGAGCAATTGCTGCGACTGATGTTAAAGTGCCTGAATGGTAAACTCCATTACCCAGTCTATCGCCCCAATAATCAATAAAGAAAATAAAGTTAATCCTTTACTGTCTCATTTTGTCATCCCTATCAAACTTATCACTAAGGGTCATGAAATTCCTTGCTCTGCTATGCTGGATTCCGGGGCTGGAGGGGGGGGGGGGGACTTTATGGACATAGAGTGCACCCAAAGCAATAATATTCAAACAAGAAAAACATCTGCCCCAATTGATATGGAGACTGTTGATGGTTTACCTTTATTATCAGGACCTGTTACCCATGAAACAGTTCCTCTGGTACTCCAATTTGGCGCTGACCATTGTGAGACTATCACCTACATTTCCTGTCATCCTGGGTATTCCTTGGTGTACTATTCACAATCCTTCCATCAATTGGGGATGGGGAGCACGAATTTCAAATTTTGAATCCCCCACTGTGAGGAACATTGTAGAGAACCTCATAAAACAAATTCTATATTGATCAAGGAATTACACGTTGATGTGGTAACTACCCAGTCATATGACAACCTGCCTTCACAATACTAGAATGTCTGTGATAATAAGAATGCCAGCAAATTACCAACTCATCGCCCATATGATTTTCCCATTGAGCTGCTCCCAGGGGCACAAATACCCTTCAGCTGTCTACATGGCTGGCGCTACCGCTAGGCAAACTAGGCAGCCAGTGCCTCATCCTCTACCCTGCTGTTTGACCAGTGGTGTATTACCATAGGTTGAACTGGATGGACTGATGTCTTTTTTCAACCTCACTAACTATGTAACTATGTAACTATGTAACTATGTAGTGTTGAGGGGGGGGGGCAGGTGGGGCTAACGCCCTGGATAAAACATTTAAAGAGGCGCTGTCCCAAGTGTGGGCCATCTAGCGTGGGGCAAATAGACCCCCCTCTCAGCCTCCCTCTCTCAGCCCCTCCCCCTCTCTTAACCCCCCCTCTCAGCCTTCCCTTTCTCAGCCCTCCCTCTCTCAGACCTCCCTCTCTAAGCCCCCTCTCTCTCAGCTCCCCTCTCCCTCAGCCCTCCCTCTCTCACCCCCCTCTCAGCCCCTCTCTCCCTCTCATTCCCTCTCTCTCTCATTCCCCTCTCTCTCTAGCCCCATTATCCCACCCTCACTGTCTCTTTCAGCCCCCCTCTTTCTCTCATCCCCCCTCTATATATAGCTCCTCTATCTCTATAGCCCCCCTCTCTCACCCCCCATGTCTCTCTCATCCCCCCTCTCTCTCACTCCCCTTCCCTCTCACTCCCCCTCTCTCTCTAGTCCCCTCTCTCACCCCCACTGTCTCTCTCATTCCCCCTCTTTCTTTCCCCTCCCCCCTCTCTCTCGCTAGCCCCCTCTCTTACCCATACTGTCTCTCTCAGCCTTCTGTCTCTCTCAACCCCGCTCTCTTTCTCAGCCTTCCTCTCCCCTCTCTCAGCTGCCCTTACTCAGCCCCCCCTCTCTCCCTTAGCCCCGCTGTTTTTCTCACCCCAATGTCTCTCTCACCCCCTATCTTTCTTTAAGCCCCCTCTCTCTCTCTCACCCCACTGTCTTCCTCAACCCTCCCCTGTTGATGGGTGGGGTGGATGGATGGAGTCAGGGGCAGAATCTGGGGGCAGCAAAATGAGATTTCGGCTAAGGTGTCAAAAATCCATTCACCAGCCCTGGCTGCCTATTCAATCTGTCAGAACCTGAAGTAACAGTTCTCAGGGATTGGCTTTATGAGAATTTACAGAAGGCCTTTATCAGACACCCAACTTCTCCTGCAGGAGTAGCCCTGTTATTCATTGAAAAGAAAGACTCCATCTTGCGTCCGTGCATCGATTACAGGAACTTGAATAAAATCACTATTAAAAACCTTTATTCACTCCCCTTAATCTCTGAAATGTTGGAAAGACTTTGTTCTGCCAAAAGCTTTACAAAACTAGAATTACGGGGGCATATAACCTTGTCCGCATTTGTCAAGAAGATTAATGGAAACCCGCCTTAAGAACCAGATATGGGAATTTCGAGTCCTTGGTTATGCCTTTTGGCCTTTGCAATGCACCTGCAACTTTTCAACACTTCATCAGCAATATTTTTCGAGATCTGTTGGACCAGTTTGTGATCGCTTATCTGTATGATATTCTCATCTTTTCCGATAACCTGAAGGAGCATCTGTGTTTGCACTTCAAAAGAATAAAGAAGAATTGCTTTTACATCAAACTGGATGTGAGCTTGAATGAACCAAGATTCAGTTCTTGTGGTATAGTATTTCTCCTGGAGTAAGCATGTATCCAGAGAAGATCAAAGCAGTAGTAAATTGGCACGCCCCTATGAATATTATAGAAATAGAATGATTTGTTGGATTTGCCAACTTCTACAGGAACTTCATTAGAAAACTTCTTTAAGGTGATAGCACTAGTTACACAGCTGACAAAGAAAGAGGTGTCATTTGTGTGGTCATCAAAGGCACAGCCTGCTTGTAGTAAGCTAAAGACTCTTTTCACTTCTGCACCGATATTAATACATCCTGATCCTGAACTACCTTTTATCGTGAAAGTGACAGTGGAGCAGAGTAATGATACAGTTTCATCCTTGCTGCTGACAGACATCACAGGTCACCTCTTACATTTCATGTGGGTGACAAAGTTTGAATATCTACCAAAGAATTTCCAGATTTCTGCTCAAATCAAAAAAGTCACCTTTCGTGTAAAACTTCCAGACAGTATGAAGATTCACCCTGTTTTTCACATTTAACTACTCAAACCATTTTGTGAAAATCCTGAGGAGAAAGTTCATGCCCCCTATATTAGCAAGACAATTCCACACAAACTCAGCCCTAAGACATCCACAGGACATCTTGAGAGGAGGGGAGTACTGTCAGGGCCTCTATTTGAACCTGGAACATCTTCTGTGTCAGGCAATGTCTCTTCTTGCTGAGCCACCTGAACAATTCCTTGAGTAATCCTGCTTTGAACCTTGTTTACCTTGTTTGCCTTGAACTTTGAACTCTTTGCTCCTTCCATGAACTTCTTGATTTAAGCCATGTCTCTGCACTTCCTGTTTTGCCAGATTAGTATGCTCTCTCCAGCCAGTATATCCCTTTTGTCTTTCCTGCTGCCGTCCATATCCTTGCTACCACTCCTTAATGACCCTTGACTTGTTCCTCAAATATGCTTCATCTTGATCTCAACCTTCAACTACTTGTTACCGGCCTTTGGCTTGTTTACTGACTACACTTCTATTTGATACTTGTCTACTATATCCGCTACACGCTCTGCCCATTCTTCTTTATTGAGCATTTATACATAGGATACTTTAGGTGATCTCTACATTGTAGTTTTTTATATTTATTTTATTTATCCCATTAGTGTATACCTCAATAATGAATTTAAGTTGTTTTCAGTTTTCTTCTGCTAACATTTATCCTTATGTGAGGATTATGACGCCTTCACACCTAATCATTCTTTTTTTTTACTCTTCTCTTCTCTTCTCTTCTCTTCTCTTCTCTTCTCTTCTCTTCTCTTCTCTTCTCTTCTCTTCTCTTCTCTTCTCTTCTCTTCTCTTCTCTTCTCTCCTTCCCTCTTACTCCTTATTCCTTTTCCCTTTTTATGACCTTTCCTCTCCTCTCTCATCTCTCCTCTGCCCCTCCCCTTCTGTCCTATTATCTAATTTCCTAGCTTTTTTTCCTACCTTTATTGTTTTTGGATCATTTTTGGTTTGATTGCAATTTTATATTATCATTAATGGGCAAAATCATTGATTATATAATTGTTTGCTCATTAACGATTCATGGAAGATTCCGGGTGATCAATAATATTGCACCATGATTTATTATTTGTTGTTATGTGATTTGTAATGGGATTTCTGTGATGATATCGTTTATTCATCTGTATGGTTATCCCAATACCATTAGATGGTGCTATGGAGCTTTTTCTCTTTTTATCCTTACTGAGGAAAAGATAGAAAGTGAGTTTTTCTCTTTAAGAAAAACAGTTGTATATTTACTTATAATTGTAATTAATATTGAGTATAAATGTATCCCCCCATGTTCTACTCTCAGTCTCCAAGATTATGCATCTTTTTTGGGTGAAATTTTTAAATCATAAACCTCCTCACGCCGTATAGAGAAATGGCAGCAAGAAGGATCCCAGTCTCACCACTGCTCTTTACGCATGTGATTGACAATTGTCCAATCACAGCCGATCACATGTAAACACAGGAGTGCCATTTATCGGCTCTCCTTGCCTCACACTGACAGAGGGTGAGGAGAGGAGAGCCGATCAGCGGCATCTCCTCACAGAGGAGACCTGTACAGATAATCAGGGCACTGATCATCAGTGCCCTGAAAATCTGTGCAGCCCCAACAGTGTCCAGCAGTGCCCAGCAGTGATGCCAGTCAGTGTCCATTGGTGATGCCAATCTGTGCCCATCAGTGCCTGCTCATCAGTGCTCCCATCAGTGCCCAACAGTGCCATCCATCATTGCCCATCAGTTTCGCCCATCAGTGCCCCCTATCCATGCCGCCTATCATTTCCCAACAGTGCCACCTATCAGTGCCCGCTATCAGTGTCACCCATCAGTGCCCATCAGTGCCACCTACTAGTGCTCTTCAGTGCTGCACATCAGTCCAGCCTATCAGTGCCGATCAGTGCTGCATATTACTGCCTCCTCATCAGCGTCACCTCATCAGTGCCCTTCAGTGCCGTCTCATCAGTTTCCTTAAGTTCTGCCTTATCAGTGCGTATCTGTGAAGCCTATCAGTGCCCATCTGTGCAGCCTCATCAGCGCACATCAGTAAAGGGGAAACATTTCTTATTTACAACATTTTCTAACAGCAAATACATTTTTTTCTTCAAATTTTTCTTTTTTTCTTTTTTTTTAGCATAAAATAAAAAACCCAGCAGTGAATAAATATCACCAAAAGAAAGCTCTATTTGTGTGAAAAAAATGAATGTAAAAAATTTATTTTGGGTACAGTGTTGCATGACCACGCAATTGTCATTGGGCAAAATTGGCCTGGGGATGAAGGGAGTAAAAGTGCCTTGTATTAAAGTGGTTAAGTATTACCTCTAAATGCTCTAAACAAGAACTAAAATAACCTATGCTCTTCCAAGAACAATACTATATTTTATTCCTATATTTTAACTGCTGTTATATCCCTGTTGGGTGTAAAGAGTGTATTACAGATATTTCTTAGAAGTCAGATTTGTTACAGCAGATACTGTAAGTAGTGCATATTTCCCTTAAAACACATTGTGGCAGCTAGCGTGTGTAAAAGACTAAAGGAGAAGTAAAGCCAAAGCTCGTTTGGCTTTGCTTCTCCTATGGATCACAGGAGTGCAATTAGTTTTGCAGTCCTGTGACCCATTTTCAGCAGAGAGCGGGCTGAACTCCGTTCTCTGCTGATGTCACAGAAGTCAGTCCAGGCACCACGTCATCATGACAATGGAAGTCGGGATCCGCCAGGTGCTTGGACTGCTGAGAGCCTAAGCCAGCCGCTCCCCGCCCCTCCGCAGCTCAGTGGTCCAGTAAGCGAGGCAGAGCAGGGAGCTGCTGACTGACAGCAATGCTTACAATGATCAACTTTTGTGCAAAATAATTTAAAAATCGGCGCTTATTCATGTATGATTCATAATCCAAAAATATCCACATATTCCAAGTATAAAAATGGTGAGTTATACATATGAGATCTAGGATAAAAAAAGTGTTGCATAAAAGGTGTCTAATTAATATATTCTTCAAAATAGTGAGGAAAAAAAAAAGTAGGGTACAGATGGATAAATACACACATCCGTACAGACAGATGATTTGCAGATGGTGAATAGGATATATCTTCCAATCTGTGGATCCAAATGTAGCTATCCCTTGGAAAAGTCACGTGCGTAGTGATGCAACGTGTCGGGAGGAGACGGGTGACGTCACTTCCGGTTTACGGCCGTAGCTGGAAGTCGCTGTTTGTACCGCATTTGTGGCTTTTATTCACTGCTCGTTATTGTCTACTTAGATGTAAGTGCAATTTTTCTTTATTAAACTGGATATTTAAAATGTACTACACCATGATGGTATTTATTTAAATCCCCCTATCTGTGAATTCATATGAGATGAGAGGCAATTGACCACCATCAGCGGGGTGCTTGCTTTGCAGCCATCCATAAGGAAAGGAGAGAGACAGGTTGCTCATATCTCACCATCTATCATTGAATCTTTGAGAGTGTATTAATAAGATAGAGGGGCTGTGGAAAGTTGATATTCATCTATCCATCCATCCATCCTAAAGATTATCATTGGTTCAAGTGATATTTATCACAGACACGCTCTTTTGAGTGTGCATTGAGGTGAACGGCCATTGCACACAGTTTGTATTTGAGTTCACTGGAGTGATACATCACGGTCATCAGACAACACTTTTTGCACTCATTTGCTTGTATTCACAAGGAAGTCACCTGATATATTTGGTATTTACTTGTTCAAGTCACTTTACTGTTGTGAGTCACCATTTGTTCACATCATTTATTATATGGACTGTTTCTAGTTTTTATTTTACGCCAGTTTATTTTGTTGATCCTGCCACCTTTATTGCTGCACTGTATCACTTTTTCTGGTATATCACATGCACTATTATGTAGTATTCTTTACCTATCATCTTGGATTTTTAGGAGAAGAAGATTGCTTTAACACATTTTCCATCGGTATTATTTATCCATGTGTACCATTTATTATTCTGATTATCATTTATCGATTTACATACCTCTATTTTTATGATGTTTTAAAATTTAGATCATCTTTTACTGACACACAACTTTTACTATTTATTCATCTCGTACAGATTTGCACATATTTATTCATCTGTACCGTACACTTACATCATCATATTAGTGGTAGTTTCTTTATACATTCCTTCTACATTTGGTTCCACAGATTGGAAGATATATCCTATTCACCATCTGCAAATCATCCATCTGTACGGATGTATGTATTTATCCATCTGTACCCTACTTTTTTCTTTTTCTCACTATTTTGAAGAATATATTAATTAGACACCTTTTATCCAACACTTTTTTATCCTGGATCTCATATTTATAACTCACCAGTTTTTATACTTGGAATATGTGGATATTTTTGGATTATGAATCATACATGAATTAGCGCAGATTTTTTAATTATTTTGCACATTGTCACTTTACAGTGGGGGACACTGAATAGAATTGGCTGCTTTTTCTGATTGAATTTGATTCAAGTTGTTTCATTTGTTTATCACTGCCTTTTTGCACATTTGATATTTTGCACATTCTCACACCACTTCTGGAGTCAGACCCCTGAGGTAGCGCATTGGTCCTCGCTCTTTACTTAATAATCAACTTCTATTTATTCATGTAAAATCTTTATTCCAAAAAAAAAAACTGTCCTCCCCCTAGACTACGAATGCTGCTACCCAAAGGTGCTCCCTGTGCTCATTCATTCAGAGTAAGGACACTCTAAAACAGGAGGTGTGTTACTGGTCACAACTCATCAGATGAAAATGAGGGAAAAAAGCCTAGAAAAAGAAAATGAATGCAGCCACTACATCTAATAATTGATAAACTGCAATATATTACTTAATATATTATGGGACTGTGGATGGCAATGGTTTGAAATAAATATAGGATTTGTGGGAGTGCATTCACACTGAAATTCTGCCATATTGCCAGTGGTTGTACTTAAAGCATATTAACCACTTAAGCCCCGGAGGATTTGGCTGCTAAAAGACCAGGGGGTATTTTGCGATTCGGCACTGCGTGACTTTAACGGACAATTGCGCGGTCGTGCGACGCTGTACCTAAACGAATTTGACGTCCTTTTTTTCCCACAAACTGAGCTTTCTTTTGGTGGTATTGGATCACCTGTGCGATTTTTTTGATCACGCGCTATAAACAAAAAAAGAGCGTAAATTTTGCAAAAATAACAATATTTTTCACATTTTTTTTAATGAAATTCCCCCCAAAAAAAAAGTAAAAATCAAAATTTTTTTACATTTTCGGCCAATTTGTTTTATGCTACATATGTTTGGTAAAAAAAATCGCAAAAAAAAGATTTTTGTCATTTTTGTTGTTTTATTTTAACGCGTAATGGCGGCTATCTGCGATTTTTTTGTGGTACTGCGACATTGGGGCGGACAGATCGGACCCTTGACTGACATTTTTTACACTTTTGGGGTTACCAGTGACATTTCTACAGTAATCAGTGCTATATATATGCACTGTTACTGTAAAATTACACTGGCAGTGAAGGGGTTAACTTTATTTGAGAGGGAGGGGCTGTGTGTGTCCCTAGGAGCGTGATTCTAACTGTGATTGGCTGTGGCTTGAGCTGTAGGAACACTGATCAACGGTCCTACATAGTAGAACCGTATGATCAGTGTTCCTACACAGGGGAGAATGACAGGCAGCTTGTTTACACAAGCTGCCTGCCTTTCTCCCTCTCCCCCGACGATCGCAGAGTGACCGGTGGACATCGGGTCCGCCGGTCACGCGCGCGGGGGGGTCCGTGACCGCGCGGGAGCGGTAGTGCGCCGCCGGCTGCGCGCGCTCGCTCCCCAGAGCCTCACAGGCTATATACGTCTCACTGCGGCGGTCAGCCCCTCACAGGCTATATACGTCACTTTGCCTGTGAGGGGCTGACCGCCGCAGTATATCTACTTGCGGCGGTCGGCAAGCGGTTAAAGGGATCTCAAGAACTTTCATAGAAGGAATACATAATAAAGATTGTAAAGGCATGAAAAGATTGCAGGTATCTGGGTACCAGGTAAAGTGTCACTGAAATGAGAAATGCTCTTTGCTGAACTTACTTCTTCTCTGGCAGGGAAATGAATGGAAAAAGGGAAAGGGGTTTCAAGGGACCCCATTTTCCTACTTTTTCCTCATGGGAGGGCTGCAGATAGGCAGTTTCTAGCTCCCCCCTGTAGGGAGCTTCTAGGCGGGAGATACGGAGGTTGGAGGATTCTGATTGGCTAAAAATAGCTGCCTGCGGTAGGTCAGGTGACCGAAGTTTCTTGAACCGAGGCAGGCTATATATATGAGTGGGAGCGAGGGCGTGGAGTCAGTCGCCTCAGAAGATCAGCCGGAGCGGAGCTTCAGGATGAAGACGTTACTTCGCCAGCTACTGGAGAAGGCTGAAGCTGAGGGAGGAGAGAAGTGGCTGCGGCGCTGCTTGGAGCTGACGGCAGAAGAAGAGACGGAAGAAGGACGGCCTGAAGAAAAGAAGAGGACAGCGGAAGAAGAAGCCAGCGGTGACGGAGGAAGAGGCAGAAAGAGAGGCAGACCGAGCGGAGGACGGCGGGGCAAAAAAGGAGGCGACTACAGGAGAAATCATGACAGACCGGAACGCTACAGGACCGGGACTGGAACAACAAGAGAGTGCCGCAACTACGCAACTACTGAAGAGCGGCTGAAGAGAAGAAGGACACCAAGAAGACAATACAGCCCACCGGTGGAAGAACGGAAGGCTGGAAGAAGGCGGGGAGGTCAAGAAGCAGTGAGAGAAGAAGAGGCGGGTGCAGCGTCTTGGCAACAGGAAGCAACAGAGGCCGGAGCTGTCGGAGGGAGGTCCACTGCTGGCCTCAGTGGCAGCTGCCGGAGGAGCGAGAGAGAAGACAGCCCTTTGTATTGGCCGGCAGAAGAAATGCAGGTTTTGGAAGAACCGGGTACTGCCGGGCCGGGTGAGTTAAATGTGGCTATATTTGAAAACTTGAACCAGTCCTTAAATCTTATAGTCAATTCCTTAAATAGTCTACACAGTAAAGTACAACCTGGGAATGTATCTTCAGTGTGGCAAAACCCTGAGGAGGGGAAATTGGTGCCAGAGAAATCAACAGGTTTCAGAGAGAAAGTACCTGAAATTGTGTTGAAGGAAAGTATGCCCTGTTCACCTTCTCCTCTGGGCTTTCACCTGGGTGCAGGAATTAAAGAAAGGATTTGGAATGGGGAATTCTTGGATATCTTATCCCTACTTCCATCTAGCAAGGAATTTCTAAAGCCGGAGAAAAATGATGAGGATAGACGAAGACCGGTTGCTAAAACTTTTAGTAACTGGCTGCAGGCTTTCTGCATATTTGCAGGTGTATTGTGTGAAAAACAGCCTAGTAAAGCAGTGGGCCTTTTCCATCATGTAGAAATCATTCTGGAGGCATACAAGAATTTTGGAGGCTTTGGTTGGTTTTCATACGATGAATCTTTCCGACAAAAGTTGTCTGTGCATAAAGAGCTTCAGTGGGGTTGTAAAGATGTGGGACTATGGCTTAACCTTTTAATCCCACAGAGACCACAAATTGCCAGACCAGTGAGTATGGGAGCAAATCAAGTCACAAGTTATAAGAAAGGTATATGCTTTGCATTTAATGATTCTACTTGTAAGTGGCTACATAATTGTCGTTTTAGACACGAGTGTGCTTTTTGCGCTGGAGCGCATAGCGTGTCTAAATGTTTTAAAAAGATGGCAGCCAATACTCAATCAGGAAAAGAGCCATTTCTTAAGGGGCAAGCTCCTGGTGAACCTGCAAGAAATGCAAACATGGCTGTGCAAATACCCAGATCAACAGAGGGCCAACATACTTTATGAAGGTTTTACGGAGGGTTTTAGACTACCTATCTTTGAAGGAAAAGGTTGTATAAAGGTGAGAAATTTAAAGTCAATTGAGGAATTACCGCATATAGTAGAAGATAAAATAAATAAAGAAATTGCAGCGGGAAGGGTTGCAGGCCCATTCTGTAATCCACCATTTAATAATTTTAGAATTTCTCCTTTGGGTATCCTGCCAAAGAAAGAGCCGAATAAATTTAGGCTAATCCATCACTTATCTTTTCCCTTGGGCAGTTCCCTTAATGACCAGATAGACCCGAACGATTGTTCGGTGGAATATGCTTCATTCGAACAGGCGATAGTTTTGTTGAGGGAACTGGGCAAGGGAGCACTGATGAGCAAAGCTGATATTTTGTCAGCATTTAGGTTGTTACCCATTCACCCGAGTTGTTTCAACTCGCTAGGTTTCATGTTTAAAGATAAATTTTATTTTGACATGTTTCTACCTATGGGGTGCTCATTATCGTGTGCATATTTTGAAACATTCGCCACCTTTCTGGAATGGGTTTTGAAAGAAAAATCAGGTTCCAGATATACAATGCATTATCTGGACGATTTTTTATTTCTGGGCCCAAAAAATTCTAGTGGCTGTTTACAGCTATTAAACTCGTTCAGAGATATTTGTGCCCAGTTCAACATCCCACTAGCTGAAGAAAAAACGGTACCTCCCTCTCAAAAATTAGAATTTTTGGGAATTTTGATAGATGCAAATAGCATGGAATTTAGATTACCTAAGAACAAGTTGGATAAAATTTACAATCTCATCTTAATACTGATTAGGAAGAAAAAGGTTTTGCTGAAAGAACTGCAAAAGCTTTTGGGTAATCTGGCCTTTGCTACTAGAATCCTGCCAGTTGGGAGAATATACTCAAGGCGTATGTATCTTAAAATGGCAGGATTGAAAAGTCCATTTTCGCATATTAGGATGACTCAGGATATTCGTGAGGATATGCTGATATGGACACAATTTTTGCAAACATTCAATGGTAGAACAGTGATCCAAGAAGAATTCATTACAGACTCACAATTCTGTTTGTTCACGGATGCAGCAGGTTCTATCGGGTTCTCGGCCATTTGGAGAAATGAGTGGTGTGCAGAGAGATGGCCGGAAAAATGGAAAGTAAAAGGTTTGTTACAAAACATTGTTTTGTTGGAAATATTCCCAGTCATAGTGGCTGTAGAGATTTGGGGACCGAGGTTTCAGAACAGGAGAATCCTATTGAGTACGGATAATAAGGGAGTATTATTCGCAATAAATTGTTTAAATTCTAGATCACAACCAGTTATTTCAATGATTCGATATTTAGTTTCCAGGTGCCTGTTGTATAACATTTGGTTAAAAGCTCGCTATATTCCAGGTAAACTAAATGTTATTGCTGACGCTCTCTCACGTTTACAGATGAGCAAATTCTTCGAACTGGTGCCGGAGGCCAACAAAGTGGGTATGAAATGTCCCGGGCATCTATGGGACTTAGTTTAGTTCAAGAGAATATTCGAAACTCCCTGGCGTACTCAACATGGAAAAGCTATTGCAGCTCCTGGTCACTGTGGTTAACATTCTTACATGAGACCAATAATGGACGGATGGCAATTTCAGAGAGATTGGTATTGTGTTTCCTCGAATCTTTACTTCAAAAGAAATGGTCTTGGTCACATGTTAACAAAACCTTATATGGAGTATCGTATTTTATGAAACTGAAGGGTTTTGAGTCTATATTATCCTTCTTTTCGGTACAACAAGCTTTAAAAGGATACAAAAGAAACAAACTAGGATAAATTATCAAGGCCCAATCTCTGTGAATAACCTAATATGTAGATATTTGTAAATATGCTGATAGAGTATGTTTTTCAGAATATGAAGTTAAATTGTTGAGAGCAGCATTTTCTGTTTGTTTTTTTGCAGCCTTTCGAATATCGGAATTGGTTCCTAGATCGAAAAGAGATGAGGGTGGTTTGTTATTTGAGGATGTAGTTTTTGAAAAGGATAAATTAAAATTATTTTTGCGCAAGTCTAAGACAGACCAGTCAGGTAAGGGGACATGGATATTACTAGGAAAGTGTACAGTGGAATCCATATGCCCGATAAAAACATTGAAGACATACTTGGAGGTGAGGCCTGGAAAGGAGGCACGGCTCTTTATTCATAAAGATTCGTCTCCTCTGACTGGGTTTCAGTTTCGAAGGATCTTCGGAAAAATTTTAGCTGTCTTAGGGCTGTGCAATAAAGGCTTATCTTGCCACTCATTTAGAATTGGGGCAGCCACGGCTGCGGCAAACTTAGGAATGGGAGGTGATAACATAAAGAAAATTGGCAGGTGGAAGTCAAATGTCTATCAGAGATATGTCAGATCTAACTATGTGCATTCTAATTGTAGGTAAGAAGTTAATAGTTTGGATCGTTGGGCACTCTTATGTCCGCTGGGCCCACAAAAGAGCTGCAGAAAGAATTTATGGAACCAATCTGGATCTGGACCCAAGTTTATTTGAATTATATTGGTGTGGTAAGGGAGGGATGATCTGGGACAATCTGATGACCGAGCTAGGTAGACTGAGTTATGGTTGGCCATTACCGGACATACTGTTAATCCACCTAGGAGGTAATGACATCGGGAGAATAAAAACAGTGAGACTATTCTTTAAAATATGTTTTGTTATCAAAAAATGGAAGGCCTTTTCTCCTGGTACGGTTGTAGTATTTTCTGAGATCATCCCTCGACTTATTTGGTTGCAAGATAACGTAGGAAAGGTGTTTGAGAAGATGAGGAGAAAAATCAATCATAGAATAGAGAAATTCATGAGTATAGGTTATGGCATATCTTTTAGGCATATGGACTTGGAAGGGGGTATTCCGGGCCTGTATTGGAAAGATGGGATACATCTTTCGGATGTAGGTTTGGATATAATGAATTTAGGCTTACAGACAGCTATAGAATTGGCCGCGGGCTGGTGGGGTAGTCAGGAGGTTAGTACCTCCTGACTTAGTGGAGGTGTCTTTATATGGTTAAGTGATAACCCGAGCGTCAAAGCTGGGTAGTGGTGTTATGTATTGCAAAGTTATGCTAATGGTAAAAGTGAAAAATTATTGACTGATGGATTAATGAGTTAATTAATTTATAAACCAATAAATAAAGGCCGTGGCCAAGTTATTATCCAAGAAAGCTGTCTGGTGTAAGTTATTTATTAAATCTTTAATATAGATGCTTGCCATCCCATGAATGGAAAAAGGGAAAGGGGTTTCAAGGGACCCCATTTTCCTACTTTTTCCTCATGGGAGGGCTGCAGATAGGCAGTTTCTAGCTCCCCCCTGTAGGGAGCTTCTAGGCGGGAGATACGGAGGTTGGAGGATTCTGATTGGCTAAAAATAGCTGCCTGCGGTAGGTCAGGTGACCGAAGTTTCTGGAACCGAGGCAGGCTATATATATGAGTGGGAGCGAGGGCGTGGAGTCAGTCGCCTCAGAAGATCAGCCGGAGCGAAGCTTCCCGCCCGCCCGCCCAAATATAAAATATTAAGTCACGGCCTTATAAATTTATGTGGTAGGGTCACCTTTTTCGAAAGGGGGACAAAAATATGGAGGTGTCTTTATATGGTTAAGTGATAACCCGAGCGTCAAAGCTGGGTAGTGGTGTTATGTATTGCAAAGTTATGCTAATGGTAAAAGTGAAAAATTATTGACTGATGGATTAATGAGTTAATTAATCTATAATCCAATAAATAAAGGCCGTGGCCAAGTTATTATCCAAGAAAGCTGTCTGGTGTAAGTTATTTATTAAATCTTTAATATAGATGCTTGCCATCCCATATCTAATTCATTCAATTCATGATAATAACTTTAAAATTACTAAATATTGCAAATCATTTGAATTATTTTACAATTGATGGGAAGACTTTCTTAGGGTGGTTTATTATATATATAGAGAAGGACATGGTGTCATGCTGATTGACGATACAGTCCTTTGAATCTAGTGGTTCTTCTTAATCATCTCATCTAGATGCTCCACAGTTAGTATGTATGATAGGGAGCCTGAATTGTTCCCTTTCAGATCTGTAGAGGACAAGAAAGTAAGTAAGCACAGTTAAAGTGGTTCTAAAGAATGGACATTTTTTACCTTAATACATTCTATGCATTAAGGTAGAAATGTCTCATTGCTTGTAATACCCTCTCATCCTCCTGTATACTTACAAAGTTACATAGTTAGTCAGGTTGAAAAAAAAAGACACTAATCCATCTAGTTCAACCAATTAAAAAAAAAAAAAAAAACACGAATAGAAAACCTCCATATACTCTATCCTTTACCCATAGTTGATTCAGAGGAAGGCAAAAAAAACCCTAAATATAGCATGGTCCAATTTTCTCAGGTGGGAGAAACAAATTCCTTACTGATCCCTTAACTGAGCTCCTCCTCCTGCATTTTATTAGTTTGGATGCAATTCTCTGCACCTTCTCCAGTTCTCTGATATCCTTTTTGTGATCTGCTACCCAAAACTGAACTGCATATTTCACATGAGGTCTTACCAATGTTGCAGCTTGACATTGCATGCAAGTATTAAGTCTTTGATTTACCAGAAAACCCAGATCCTTCTCCACCATTAACTCCCTCAGCTTTTCTCCTCTTAGAATGTATACCATGTCCACAGCAACCCCTTTATCTAATTTTTTGCTTACTTCCTCATAAAAAGAAATCAGATTTGTTTGACAACTTCAGTCTTTGGTGAATTCATGCTGACTATTGCTTAACCACTTAAGCCCCGGAGGATTTGGCTGCTAGACGACCAGAGGGTATTTTGCGATTCGGCACTGCGTGACTTTAACGGACAATTGCGCGGTCGTGCGACGCTGTACCTAAACGAATTTGGCGTCCTTTTTTTCCCACAAACAGAGCTTTCTTTTGGCGGTATTTGATCACCTGTGTGATTTTTTGATCACGCGCTATAAACAAAAAAAGAGCGTAAATTTTGCAAAAATAGCAATATTTTTCCCTTTTTTTTATATGAAATTCCCCCAAAAAAAATGTAAAAATCAAAATTTTTTAATATTTTCGGCCAATTTGTTTTATGCTACCTATGTTTGGTAAAAAAAAACGCAAAAAGCGTATTTTGATTGGTTTGCGCAAAAGTTATTGCGTTTACTAACAAAGGGAAAGATTTTTGTCATTTTTGTTGTTTTTTTTTTTAACGCGTAATGGCGACGATCTGCGATTTTTTTTGCGGTACTGCGACATTGCGGCGGACAGATCGGACCCTTGACTGACATTTTTGACACTTTTGGGGTTACCAGTGACATTTCTACAGTAATCAGTGCTATATATATGCACTGTTACTGTAAAAATACACTGGTAGTGAAGGGGTTAACTTTATTTGAGAGGGAGGGGCTGTGTGTGTCCCTAGGGGCGTGATTCTAACTGTGATTGGCTGTGGCTTCAACTGTATGCAGAGTGATCAATGGATCTACATAGTAGATCCATGTGATCATCTCTCATACAGAGAGGAGAATGACAGGCAGCTTGTTTACACAAGCTGCCTGACTTTCTCCCTCTCCCCCGCCGATCGCAGAGTGGCCGGCGGCGATCGGGTCCGCCGGTCACACGCGCGGGGGGGTCCGTGACCACGCGGGAGCGGGAGCGCGCCTCCGGCGGCGCGCGCTCGCTCCCTAAACCCTCACAGGCGAGCGACGTAGACCTACGTCACTTTGCCTGTGAGGGGCTGACCGCCGCCGTAGATAGTCGTGCGGCGGTCGGCAAGTGGTTAAAGTATTTATTTCTAGCAAAAACTTAAAAGTTAAACAAACTGGTCTGTTGTTACTAGGTAAACATGTTAATCCCTCTATAAATATAGACCCCACATTGGCCTTACGCCAATCCAGTAGTACCATGCCAGTCATTAATGAGTCTCTAAAAACTGGAAACAATGGCTTATATAAAACAGAGCTCAGCTCTTTGAGGACACCTGGATGTAAGCCATCTGGTCCAGGTGCTTTATTCACCTTTATTTTTTCTTAATGTTTCTGTCAGTTTTGAACCGTTGTGGATCATTTACGGCTATATCAATGCTATCCCCATTAAGGACTTGAGCTTCCCCATTTTCTTTTGAATATAGAGAGCAGAAGAAGGTATTTAACATTTGCCTTCTTTATGTTCCCAGCAACCAACTCGCAATTATCTAGTAATGGGCCTGCATGCTCAGGCCTGACCTATTCACTGTTAATATATATAAAGTCTTTTTAGCCATTTGTCCTACTCTTTTTTGCAACCTGGCGTTCGTTTTTAGTTTTTGCAGCCTTGATTACCTTTTTAAATATTCTGTTATATTCTTTCTAACTTTTAAATGATGATAGTGTTCTTTCATTTTTATTTTTTTTAAATGCTATTTTCTTGTTATGAATAGCTTTTTTATTCTTGGATGTGAGCCACATAGGGTTGTCTTGTAATTGGTTTATAAATTTCCACCTTTTACTGTTTCAGCAATGACATTACTTCAGCCAATTTCAGGGTAGGTAAAATCCCCCATTATTATCACTGTCCCAGTCCTCGCAGCTCTTTCTATCTGTGCAAGGTGCTGAGTCTCCACCTCCTTATTAACACAAGGAGGCCTGTAAAAAACTGTAATATTTTCAACAAGGTCTTCTTTCATACTCTCTTTGAGTTCACTTCTCATATAGAGAGAGACACCACAACCTTTTCGTTTTACCCTGTCTCTCTGGGCAAATCACACAACAAGCTGGGCAGGAGACACAGCGAGTTCCTCTCTGGCCTTGGCTGTCTCCCTGTCACTATAGACAGGACTTTTGGACACACTAACAATCACCAAGATACGTACCATTACCGAGACTTGTTATTGAAGCTTGTACCATGGCCTATGGTGACACAGGGGAAAAATGTCTGACAAACTGCCCTATCCTCTATGAAAGTTGTCAACAAATGGTTGTAATACTATTGTGTTTAATTTTGTATACTTGCTTATACTCCTATGATAGAGCTTGGCTGTAGTATTGTTCCTGATGAAGATGAAGCAGGCAGCGACATGGGAAATGCGTCAAAGTCACAGCAAGCAACCCATTACCCAACTATTGCAGGGATGATGAGGAAACTTCCATACGGTATTATACAACTCTCTGTACATGTGTAGTGTTTGTATTGATACTTGAGTCGTTTCTATTGTTTACATGTTTTTAATATTTGTATAATAAATATTTGATATTTTATCATATTCAAAGAGGTACCGTTAAAGTCCTTAAATTTCGTTTCTAGGGGTTTTTTGTGCTAATGTTCTCTTAGGATGTGGTACCGGGTACTTTGTGTTTAAGATCTAGAAGGACCCTTTGGGCATTCCTTCCTCCCATCTACTAGCTTTGAATAATAATAGCTACTAATTATTAATATTAATAATAATTAATATTATCTGTGCCCAATCTCAATCCAACGCTGTCTGTCTGCAGCAGCTCTCTCCTCTTTCTCTGCTCACAGAGGCAGCAGTGGGAGCCATTGGCTCTTGCTACTGTCATTCAATCTCTGTAAGTGAGGGGTGGGGTAGAGCTGCACTGTGTGTGTCAATAGACGCACACAGCTTGGGTGGGGAGCAAGTCTGCAGATGCTCACTTACAGGAAGCTGCTTCCTATCTATGATGGCACAACGAGAAGGGGAGGATCAGGGCCTCTCTGTGCAATGGAAAAAAAAAACAGAGACAGTGCTTCTAGCTTCCCACTCTCATCTAGAGACATTTTCTCACACCTGTGCCCAGCTCCTAGCCTCTATAGCCTCTATATGCCACAACAGGTGCAAACAGGTAAGTTAAAGAGCCAACAACTAGGTGACTCATCAGGAAACAGCAATCTTTATTATCTTCTGTAAAGGGGTGTGCAAACCAGCATACCATTGCATAGAGCAGGTCATTATAACCTATATACTTTAAATCTTTTCTTATTTAAATGTGATACATGACTATATTTGTCTCAAGGAATCTGAGGGAGTCCTATTTGTGTAGGAATTGGCAACTGAGATAAGTGAACTCCATTTGGCATCTGTCGTGACTAAACCTAGGAAATATTAACCTCCCTGGCGGTATGATTATGTCAGGAATTCTGTACCAAAAGCGGTACAATTTTTTTCATGGAAATTTGGCGTTATGTATTATAGGCCTACAATTCTTAGTTACTTAATTACTGACTTAAACCTGACCAAAACAAGAGTCTAGTAGACATCCCAGATGTGATAAATTTGAAACACAAACGCATGAATTATAATCGAATCAATAATATAATTTTATTATATAATATATAATATATATAATAAAATGATATTATTGATTAGATTATAATTCATTGAGCAGGACTCTTCTCTGGGAGAATAGAAGGATTTTGCCACTGATAAAATGAATTCCACCTGGGAAAAGGCTACTTGTTGATAAGAATATCAATATATTTCAGTGGGCCTTTATTTTGCTTCAAGATAACACTGAGAACATGGTGGATTATTTTGAGAAGTTAAGAAGGACTTTACACTTTGGAATTTTTGGATATATCATGAACATCTAAAATAATTTAGGAATTTGAGCAGTTGATCACAGAAATTTTGTCAATGTGATTGAACATATAAGTTAACAGATACTTATGAGGTATTACATTTTATGGTATTTATATCATTGGATGTGCATTTTATTTCCTTAGTGTTTGCATATAAACATGATATAGTATCTCTGTATGCTGGGTGTAATTCTCAGTAGCTGTTCTTATTCAGCATGTATGGATGCTGCCCTGTACAGCTTCTCTTATTTTCTATGCTGGCTGCCGTTTTATGTATCTGTTTTTATACTGTATGGAAAGGCCCTGCATACTACTTCTTTTGTTCTGCATTCTTGATGTAGTAATCTGAATATGTTCTTATTCTTCATGTATTGATGCTAAACAGTAGCACTTCTTGCTTTGTATGATTGGTGAAACTGTCAGTATATGCAGGGACACTGCAATATTACTATTTTTCTTGTGACAGCAGGCTGGGGATCTTCTCCCTGCACTTGTTGTTGCAATTTAAAAAGACGCGGCCACAGAGGGCTCTGCCTAGCTGGCCGCATCATTCATTCACAGAGTTCTGTGAATGGAAGAACAACAAGTACTGACAGCCTTTGCAGCTGTCGGCTTGTAGCTCTCTACCAGGACACTGTTGAGCACTCTACAGTAAGTAGTTCAGTGATGCTTCCTGTCAGCGTTTACCTGCCTTCTCGTACAAGCTGCAAGCAGACAGCTTACACAGACAGTCTGCAAGAGCACTGCATTGCACCTGAAATCTGCTGATCACACATTCAATTCTTTACAGGCTTCCAATAAAAAAATAATAATAAATGCACATTTTTTTTACTTGCAAAAAGGTGTATATTTATTTTTTTTAAAAGGCGAACAGAGTGAAAAATGGGGAGATGTTCGTTTTTGCCATAGCACGTGCTACGTACTTATAACCCTATATACTGTTCTCCCATTTTGACATTTTTAAAAATCCAGCCCTGGATATACAAGTTTGTAAAATTTTACTTTTTAAAACTTAAATGCTTGAGAGAAAGTTCTCACTTCGCCTAATGACATCTTCACTACTAATGTCAACTAAAAAGGTGCCTTCCAAAACATATTAGCACATATGAGTATATATATATATATATATATATATATATTTCTTTTTTTTTTTTTCACACAAGATTTACACATTCTTGTGTAAACATTTATATATGTTTTCACACCAGATTTAAACATACACCCATGGTTCACATCTTTTCCCAGTGGAATCCTATTAAAAAGTGTCTATCTTGGGTGAAAGATTTGTTTGTTTTGTGTGAAAATATGTTAGCTATTTTTTATAAAAAAAAATAGCAGAGAAGTGGAGGACGTGGAGGGATTTATAACTATGCACTCTCTGGGCTCCTTGACTGCAACTATTTAAATCTTTGAATATTTATATTTATTTACATATTTAAAAAATGCCAACCAATAACATGCATCCTTTCTACATTTTAAGCAACACTCATCTCTTCTACATTTCTCCCATTGAATAACTGTGAACATCTTTTCTTCCCTATAATATATTGGATGCTGTTTTATGTGTTTTGAATTTCAGGTTAAGATCTTTTTCAGAGTGGTGAGTCTCTTGGGCTCCTTTGTTTCACAACATTATACAATAACAGTCAGATTTTAACAGCATTATACAACCAAATGAAGTGCTAGCAAATGCATTTTACATACCATTAATTATTAGGAATCAACAGAAAAAGAATGTGTTCCAAAAAAAATAAAATGTGCCAATAAGAAACATTATTATTTCTCTGCTAAATAATGGTCAAGTTTAGATTAATGGAACTTTGAAATTCCACAGAAAAAAAAAGACTAAAAATGCTTTATTACATTTGTTAGAAGTCACATTTGAATATTTTATATGCACGTAAACAAATGTAAAATAGTTTGCGAACATCGTAAAGGGGAATATTTTTTTTAAATTTGCAAGGACAGAAATTTGGAAACTGCCATTGCTGACTAGTTTGAAAGGTGCGGGCTCCAGAGCTATTATTTAAATTTTGCATTTGCACATAGCAAGTAATAATTTGCCTGAGGTTACATTTTGAAGAGGTTTGGCGAATTTAAAAAATTTGCAATTTGCAAACTTTATTGTGAATCCTATAGAAGTCAATGTAAAGGGACTTATCAAAATCAATTCAAGCTATTTTCAAGGCTAATAGGAACAGGGTTATCAAACTAATGACAGGGGGAGCATGGCAGTGACAGGAGACATGTATTAATGGAGTTTTTTAAACATGCTTTTCAGCAAAGAGTGGGACCCTGGTTTTACGTGGCTTCAAGGGTGACATGCTTGGAAACTTTATTATGAATCATATAGAAGTCAATGTAAGGGGACTTATGGAAATCAATTCAAGCTATTTTCAAGGTTAATAGGAACAGGATTATTAAACTAATGACACAGAGAGCTTGGCACCACCGGGAGACATGTATTAATGGAGTTTTTTAAACACGCTGTTCAGCAAGGAGTGGGACCCTGGTTTTACATGGCTTCGAGGGTGACATGCTTGAGAGATACCTTTAGGTTTTTTTACATTGTTAAATAACAGTTCAATTTTCTGGGACAGCAACAGGAAAACTGTATTCTGACATAATGTAATTGGTATGTGTAATATTCTTTTTTACATTTTACATTATGCCTTTGTTTGCATAAAGCATTAGTACTCCTATCAGAACAATTTTAACTTGTATAAAAATATCTAGTGGTAATAGGCTAGAACTGAATGGCTGAAGTAGTAGACAGAATAGATCTAAAAACCACCAGGTTTATATATAAATATAAAACTGTCAACTTTGTAATTGGCAAGCAGTAGCAAAAATGTTTAATAGCATAACTTGTTAACTTATTTTCAGGGCAGTACCACATTGTGTTGTCTCCAGACTGTGCAACAATATTTCAAGACTAAAACCCAAAATCCAGAGAAGAAGTGGTTGTTATAATTAAAAAAGTTACAGAGCCATTTTTCAGAAACAATAGCCAAACATTTAGCACCATGTCTATAAAATACGTTAGACTTGTCTGGGCAGCAATGGAGAAAGAGACAAGCCCGGTTTGAAAACCTGAAAAACAAAATTACAGTTTATTATGTCATAGACAAAAGCCACAAAATAGCAAAGACATGTTAAAAATAATGTAAGGCCATGTTTGAAGAAGAAGAAGAGACAGGGTAGGTTTTTAACATGAAACATTAAACAATATAGTAAATTATGCCTGGGACACCTATAGTCCAGACAAACTGCACATTGTTTAAGACTTTTTAGTAGGCTGCATTTAAAGAGGGAGAGATGAGGCAGTAAAATGTAAAATGTTTTTAATAAAATGTTTTTGGAAGATCAAGTTACAATCAAGATACTGTGACAGTACAAACAGATATGCGGTAGAATATATTATGCTTATGTAGCACCCTCCTAGGTAGGTGCTAGTGAAAGAGTATATTTTTGAGCTCTGCCTGCTTACCAGAGGGGCTGCAGGTAAATCTATATTGCTTTTTGTATATCCTCCTGAAGCAAGTTATTTATGGTATCCTTAAAAAATACAGATGACTCTCCAAAGCTGGTTTTTGAGGTTCACACAGTGCAGAACAGACTGAGAGTGATTATCACTTGGATTGGCTAACTCTACAGTTATCCCTTTACACATATAATAGATGCCACCATGTTTTAATGGAAACACAGACCACATACTTAATGTACTGTAACAATTCTGACTTGAAGGACAGGTATGCAATATCTGCTGCCACTCCAGACAGGGAGGAAACAGAGTTTAAAAAATGATAGCATTCTTGCAAAAAGAAAGACTTGTCCAGTCTTTGGTTCAGTCCAATCCACTGCAACTTAAGTCCAATCTGGTGTTTCAGAGTCAATGATTCTCAGACTGACTCAGTGTTTGTGTTTATTATCTGTGGAAAATTGAGAGCTTCTGCCAGCAGAAGCGTTTTTGGACCTTCTAGAGCGTGTCAATTAGCAAGTACTGCTCACGAAAGCCATTAGCAATTTACATTGGCTTTTACTAGAGTGTACAGGTCTGCTAAACAATGTTTCGATAACCTCCTGCCCCTTTTAAGCTGTCTAAATGAAATGCTTGCTATTTCTAGAATTCTATTATCTTCTGCAAAAAATGTTTAATGGGATTTAAACTTGACTGCATGCTTCTAAAGCTGAGCTGTTCAATCTTATGATTTAGTCACTGGATTATGAATGTTCAAAATTATGGGTGAAGCCTTTTTTCAAGTACTCAGTTTGGGGTGCCTTGGACCCCATCATTGTCACACTGATTTTTATATAGAGGGGACTGGCACATCTCTCGAACACCATTATTATTATTGCCCGCACTTTAGCACATGACCACAGGTCATGGGAATCGGCAATATGGGAATTCCCTTCTGATGCTTGGGTAAACATGCGCATGTGTTCACTATGTAGGTGAACTGTGAACAGCCAACTTCGTGCTGAAACATTCCCCACTGAGAACTCAAACCTAGTAACAAGACTTGGAACAAGTGGGCAGGCAAAAGTTGGAGAGACACTGTTGCTTTGCCCATTCAGTTCAAAGTAACACTGTCTGTAAAAAGGCTCCACTCATCACTAAAACGTCCCCCTCCAGCACTCCCCTACCATTCCATCCTCTACCTATGAATTCAGTGAATTGAGAAGCTTTACACAGACACTCACAAATTGAAAATGGCATGGATTTACTGATGGCAAGTAGACTGTGAACTGTGCCAACAGCTTAGTAAATGTGGTAAAGCTTTGTTGATTTCCATCATCCAAATATATGCAAGCAAAAATGTTTTTTTCTTATTTTTCTTTGCACTTGATTGTGTATTCTTTACAAAGTGAAGCTAAAAGCACTGTTCAGGGGTGATTACTAATTTGACCCTAATATTTAATTTGTAAATATCGTTACAATGCTTTGTAACAGAATCATAATTTTAGGGTAATTTTAAACAGGACAAATTATCGAAAAACATTTACTTTTTAGGGAAGTTTAGGATAAGTTGTGGGACAGCCATCTTGTACATGCTCAGTATAACTACTTACCTAATCCTCCTCTCCCTTTACTTATCAGAGAGAGGAAAATGACATGTGCCAAGAGTTGTCTCATAATCATTTGGATCACATACATTCTTTTATGCTTTACACACAATATAGAATTCCCCACCATACATGATCTGGGAATGACCTCATTGCATGTTTTTAAAAAAGCAGACTCCAGGCAAATCTTTAGACTCAGGCAGTCAGGCCTACTGACAGAGCGGCAATTGGCCAGACTGCCTGTGTACCGAAGCATCAGTGGGTCCTGGCAGAATCCCTCCCACAGACCGGAAGCGGAAGCTGTGCAGAGAGAGAGCCGTGCGCTGTGCTGTGTGTGTGCGGACGAGCGGCGTGCGGCGAGGGAGCCGTGCGCTGTGCTGAACCGGGTGTGGAGCTGTGTGTGTGCGAGGAGGAAGAGGAGCTGTGGGAGACCAAAGCGGGAGGACCGAGCAGCGGCGGCGGCGGTCGGCCAGAAGGAGGGAGCGACAGCAGCAGGGACGTAGTAGGATACCGGGCGCTGGTGCAGTGGACCCCAGGGACCGGGGCAGAGAGGGCAGAGAGCGGTGGTGGCGGCGGCGGACGGACACGCACTTATCGTGAGGAGAGAGTTCCCGGGAGGAGGAGGAGAAGAGGAGGAGGGGACCGTCCCCAGTGTGTGAGGCAGCAGCAGCAGCTGCAAGCAAGGCAGGGAAGAGAGAGCCGCGTGAACCAATAACAGCGGCGACGACAAGGACCTGACAGGACCTGACTGGGGACATAAGGTAACAACTGATCAGCTGGTGGGGTGACTAAAAGCACAACACTACTATCACTCCGACTGACTCGGCGACCGACTGACCGCTCTGCGATCGACTGACCGCTCTGCGACTGATTGACCGCTCTCCGACCGACTGACCGCTCTGCGACTGTCTGACTGTGCTCTGCGACTGACTGACTGTGTTCTGTGACCGACCGACTGGTGAAGATCTTTGGACGGGTGAGTATCCTTGCGACTGGTGAGTATCTTTGCGACTGGTGAGTATCTGCGACTGGTGAGTATCTGCGACTGGTGAGTATCTCTGCGATTGGTGAGTATCTTTGCGACTGGTGAGTATCTTTGCGACTGGTGAGTATCTTTGCGACTGGTGAGTATCTGCGACTGGTGAGTATCTGCAACTGGTGAGTATCTCTGCGACTGGTGAGTATCTCTGCGACTGGTGAGTATCTTTGCGACTGGTGAGTATCTGCGACTGGTGAGTATCTGCGACTGGTGAGTATCTCTGCGACTGGTGAGTATCTTGCGACTGGGAGTAACTTGCGATTGGTGAGTATCTTGCGTCTAGTGAGTATCTTGCGACTGGTGAGTATCTTTGCGTCTGAGGTATCTTTGCGACTGGTAAGTAAGTGAGTGTTGTGCAACTGAGTGTCAAGTGAGTGAAGCGGAGTACCAGAGGGGGAGAAGGTAGAGTTAGGAAGCCAGGAAATAGCCACATAGGATAGACTTAAATTACTGAATCCCCATTAGATTAGATAGTAGGTACAATGCCCGGCGGGTGTGGAGATGCGACTCGGTGTACATCTTGTAATATGTATGCGTTCCTCAGACATGTGATCGAGGGCGAATACATATGCGCAAGATGTAAGCACGTTGTTTCCCTGGAAGCTCAGGTCCTGAATCTAGGGAAGCAGCTGGCAACACTGAGACGAATGTCCATACCGGAGGAGAGCCAGGATTGTACCAGTCAGGTGCAGGCAGGGGTCTGCACAGAGGTGGGCGGAGTATTGGAGGTGCAGGCATCAGAGCAGTTTAGAGGGGTGACAGTTAGGAGGGGTAGAAGGGAACAAGGCAAGGAGGCTGATCCTGGGCTGGAGCACCCCAATAGATACGCCCCGTTGTGTGATGTTGGGGAAACCAGTCAGGGACCAGCATTGCTGGAGCAGAGTGATGCCCCTAGCTGCCAGGGGAAGAACTCCTCCAGTGAGGCCGGGAGAAAGGGAAAGGAAAGACAGGTGCTGGTGGTAGGGGACTCAATTATTAGAAGGGCAGACAGTGTAATCTGTGACAAAGACCGTGTGTGCCGAACAGTCTGTTGTTTGCCGGGCGCTCGGGTTTGGCACATCGCGGATCGGGTGGACAGATTATTGGGTGGGGCTGGGGAAGACCCAGCTGTCATGGTACACGTGGGTACCAATGACATAGGCAGAGGAAGACGGAGAGTCCTAAATGATTTCAGGGACTTAGGCGCTAAGTTGAGGACTAGGACCTCCAAGGTAGTATTTTCCGAAATACTACCTGTACCTCGAGCCACACCAGAGAGGCAGCGGGAGATTAGGGAAGTTAACGAGTGGCTGAGGAGCTGGTGTAGTAAGGAGGGTTTCGGGTTCCTGGAGAACTGGGCTGACTTCTCAGTCGGTCACCGGCTCTTTGGTAGGGACGGATTGCACCTAAATGGGGTGGGTGCAGCCGTACTGGGTGCAAGGATGGCCAAAAAGTTAGAGGGGCTTTTAAACTAGGGAATGGGGGGGAGGGTACAGATGTAGAATTAGCCAGTGGAAAGCAAGTTTTAGAGGGCAGAAATGGGGGCATTAGCGGTAGGGTGTTCGGAGCTCCTATACCCAGGGTGGGTATGGGGAAAAATCAAGAGAGCAGCCTAAAAACATCTAATGAAGATAAATGTAACCGATCAAAATTAAGAGGGTTGTATACCAATGCCAGAAGCCTGGCCAACAAGATGGGAGAGCTGGAGCTGCTGATGTTTGAGGAGGACTTAGATTTTGTGGGGATAACTGAGACTTGGTTTGACAGCTCTCATGATTGGATGGCGACCATTCAGGGGTATTCCCTTTATCGCAGAGATAGGTAGAGAAGGTAAAAAAGGGGGAGGGGTATGTCTGTATATTAAGAACAGTGTACAGGTAAATATGAGGGATGATATTAATAATGGAGCTAAGGACGAGGCAGAATCCCTATGGGTAGAGCTTCAAAGGGAAGGCACAGCGGGGAAGGTAATATTGGGCGTATGCTATAGGCCCTCCAACCAGAGGGAGGAGGGTGAGGCGGACCTCCTTTTACAGATAGGATTGGCAGCAAGGATGGGAAATGTCATTATAATGGGGGACTTTAATTATCCAGATATAGACTGGGCAGAAGGAACCGCGCACTCAGCCAAGGCTAGGCAGTTCCTAAATGTTTTGCAGGACAATTTTATGGGTCAGATGGTGAATGCACCGACAAGAAACAATGCGGTACTTGACCTACTGATTACCAACAATACAGACCTGATCACGGATATAGAAATACGGGACAACTTAGGAAACAGTGACCATAGGTCAATAAGTTTCAGTATTAATTACAGTAATAGGAAGCAGAGGGGTAATATAAGAACACTGAATTTCAAAAGAGCCAATTTCCCTAAACTGCGCTTGCTGCTAGAAAATATCAATTGGGATAGAACCCTGGGATCAAAGAACACGGAGGAAAAATGGGAGCGCTTCAAGGGCATACTAAACAGGGGGATTGGCCAGTGCATTCCAAAGGGAAATAAATTTAAAAGAGCAAAAATAAACCCTGGATGGCTAAACTCCAACATAAAAATGTATATTAGTGCTAAAGAAAAGGCCTTCAAAAAATACAAGACTGAGGGGTCATTGGCAGCATTTAAGCATTACAAGGAGTGTAATAAGAAATGTAAAGATGAAATCAGGGCGGCTAAAATAGAACACGAGAGACATATAGCAGAGGAGAGTAAAAAGAACCCCAAGAAGTTCTTTAAGTATATAAACAGTAGGAAAGCGAGGCCAGAACACATTGGCCCCATAAAAGATGACAAAGGAAATATGGCCACTGAGGACAAAGAAAAGGCGGAAGTGTTAAATAATTTCTTCTCTTCAGTCTTCACAAAAGAATCGGGGGGCTACACAAACCCAGCTTGTAAGGCCGAACTAAATAATACACCTCAGGAAGTGCCGCCATGGCTAACAGAGGATAGACTTAGAGCTAAACTAGAGAAACTTAACATAAATAAATCCCCGGGACCGGATGGCTTGCACCCGAGGGTTCTTAATGAGCTCAGCCAGGTGATTGCCAGACCATTATTCTTGATCTTTAAGGATAGTTTACAGACGGGTATGGTGCCAGCTGATTGGAAAAAAGCCAACGTGGTACCAATATTTAAGAAGGGGCCGAGATGTATCCCGGGTAACTATAGGCCGGTCAGCCTAACATCTGTAGTCTGCAAAATTTTGGAGGGGATGTTAAGGGACCACATACAAGACTTTAGTAATGAAAACGGTATTATAAGTAGTAATCAGCATGGATTTATGAAAAATCGTTCCTGCCAAACCAATCTATTAACCTTCTACGATGAAGTGAGCAGCCACCTAGATAAAGGTAAGCCTGTGGATGTGGTGTATCTGGACTTTGCAAAGGCCTTTGACACCGTTCCCCACAGACGATTACTGTACAAACTAAGGAAGGTAGGTATGGATCATAAGGTGAGTACCTGGATAGAGAACTGGCTCCAGGGGAGAGTACAGAGGGTGGTGATTAATGGGGAGTACTCGGATTGGGCGGGTGTGGAAAGTGGGGTCCCCCAGGGTTCTGTCCTGGGACCAATCCTGTTTAATTTGTTCATAAATGATCTAGAGGAGGGGATATCTAGTACAATCTCAGTATTTGCAGATGATACTAAACTAGGCATGCCAATATCTTCTATGCAGGATGTGGAAACCTTGCAAGCAGACCTGAACAAAATAACGGGGTGGGCAACTACATGGCAGATGAGGTTTAATGTTGATAAATGTAAAGTAATGCACTTGGGGGCCAGAAACCAGAAAGCAAGCTACTCACTAGGGGGGGAACCTCTGGGTGAGTCTAGGATGGAAAAGGACTTGGGGGTACTGGTAGACAACAAGCTTGGCAGTGGCATGCAATGCCAAGCCGCCGCAAGCAAAGCCAACAGAATACTGGGATGTATAAAAAGGGGGATTCACTCCAGAAATAAAGAGATTATTCTCCCACTCTACAAGACTCTGGTCCGGCCACATCTGGAGTATGCTGTCCAGTTCTGGGCACCGGTCCTCAGGAAGGATGTGCTGGAATTGGAGAAAGTCCAGAGAAGGGCAACAAAAATAATTAGGGGAATGGAGGACATCAGCTATGAGGAAAGACTACAAGCACTGAACCTTTTCTCTCTGGAGAAAAGACGATTGAGGGGGGATATGATATCAATGTACAAATACTGTACTGGTGACCTGAGCATAAGGAACAAACTATTCAGAGAAAGGAGATACAATAAGACAAGTGGCCACTCACTAAAACTTGAGGAAAGGCGATTTAACCTTAAAGTGCGTAAGGGGTTCTTCACTGTAAGAACGGTAAGGATGTGGAATTCTCTTCCACATGCAGTCTTATCAGCAGGGAGCATTGATAGTTTCAAAAAACTATTAGATGGACACCTTAAAGACCACAACATACAGGGGTATACAATGTACGGTTAAAGCAAACACACACACACATCATAGGTTGAACTGGATGGACTGATGTCTTTTTTCAACCTCACTAACTATGTAACTATGTAACTAAGGCTTGAAGCAGCACCTGACAAATCATTCTCTTCCAAGATCCCAACACCAATGAGACAAGTACTTTAAGTCCCAAAGGAGAAAACCAAAATATTATTAATAGTATTATTTTTATTACTTTTTATTCACAGTAAAATATTTTTAAAAAACTAACACTGATCAAAGTAGAATAAAGTGTGTTTTCTTTCCATTTTATTACTTTTTTTTGTCTGTGTATGAATAAAAAAATAATTTTTGCAAGCTAAAAAACACACCTAAGGAAAACCTTGTTTGTCTTAAAAAAATGATTATATGTATTTTCAGTAGTGATGACGTTATTGTCATAGGAAATATATAAAAACTGCTCTGGTTCATAGGGCAGTATACAGGTCTGATAGCTGGTTAAAGTTTATGTAAATTTGAACAAATAAATTCCTTTATTGGCTTTCTTTAGTCGTTAAAATATACCATTAAAAGCTTTGGTTATATTTGTTCAATAAGTGAGAAACATACCTGTTCATTTTGTCAGAAATCCAGAGCTGTCCTGTGTTTTGTTATAATTAGCCCTTCAAGTTCTTATCTTGGACTATAAAACAATTAGGCTCTAAGTTGTGGAGAAGAAGACAGTAGAGGACAGTCAATAATATTTTTACTGACATGCAGTATATCAAGGTCGTAACACAAAATAAAGAATATGTGCTTTGAAAACTGATAAGACCTCTTACTCTACAGCTTATAGTGGTTGTAAACCTTCAATTTTTAAAAAATAAAAATAACAAACATGCCTATACTTACCTGTTCTGTGCAATGTTTTTGCACAGAGCAGCCCCGATCTTCTTCTGGTGTCCCCCGCCAATGCTCCAGGCCCCTCCTTGGGTGTCCCCATGGAAAGCTGATTTACATGGGTGCACCCGTGCAGGCTCGTTCCCGAGTCCCGCTGCTGCGTCCATTGACACAGACAGCAGGACTCGGCTCTGCCCCCCCCCCCGACTCCCGTGTCACTGGATTTGATTGACAACAGTGGGAGCCAATGGCTCCTTCTGCTATCAATCTGTCTAATGAGGTGAGAGACAGTGGCTGGAGCCGCTGCACTTGTGCACATCGCTGGATCGGATCAGGTTCAGGTAAGAATAAGGGGGGGTCTGGGGGGAACTGCAGCACAGAAGGTTTTTCACCTTAATGCAAAGAATGCATTTAGGTGAAATACCTTGAGCCTTTAGAACCACTCTATATCTATTGGCAATACTTATATTCTGAGGTAGAACATTAGATCAACTAGCTCAGTGAAATAGTAGAGTGGAGCATACAATATATAGGGCCTGTGTCAGTAGCTTTTGAGTTTGTGTCAATGTGCAAATGCAGTATACTTTTAAGCACATCCTACCTGCATATGATATCAGTTTGAGACACTTCTGAGATTATTCACAAATAATTGATTGGTGCATATGATCTGCAGTTGACCCACTTCTAATCTGCATTAGGGATGATCAAACTTTTCAAAAGTTCGGTTCGGCCAGAACATCCGAACTTCCCGAAAGTTCGGCCTGGATTTCAGAACCCCATTGAAATCAATGGGACCCGAACTTTGGTAATCAAAAAACACCATTTTGAAGCCCTAAAACCCAATAAATGCCCCTAAAAAGTGCCTAGGGTTCTGGGTCATGCCCCAGGGACTATTAATCACACAAAAAAAGTTCTTAAAAATTGTCATTTTTGATAGAGAGCCAATTATTGAAAAAATTAAAAAAAAAAAAAAAATTATTTGGATTTAGTATCTGGGGGGTCTAAAAAGTGTACCTGTGAAGTTTCAGCTCTGTAGCATGTCCAGAACCAGAAAAAAAAAAGATTGTATTAGGTCACTTATAGAACAGGGATATGGCTCCGCTATTTTCACACCTTGCCGGTTTAGTAGCAAGCGGTTTTTTTGGGCATTTTTTGGGGTCTTTTGAGGCAGGCAAAACATCTGAACTTCTGTGTATAGGGGTATATATACACACATACTTATATGTATATATACACCTAGACATATATAGGTGTGATAGTAGCAGAAATATATGCTTGCGCTAATTAAATAATTAACACTAATATGGCTCTGCTCCCATCACACCTATATATGTGTAAGTGTAAAAATACATATAAGTATGTGTGTATATATTCCCCTATACACAAGTTCAGATGTTTTGTCTGCCTCCAAAGACCCCAAAAAAATGCCTGCAACAACACACCTGGGCGTTTTTTTTGGCGCTAGTGTTTTTTTGGGCATTTTTTGGGGTCTTTTGAGGCAGGCAAAACATCTGAACTTGTGTATAGGGGAATATATACACACATTCTTATATGTATATATACCCATACACATATATAGGTGTGATAGGAGCGGAACCATATTAGTGTTAATTATTTAATTAGCGCAAGTATAGATTTCTGCTCCTTTCACACCTATATATGTGCATGTGTATATATACAGACATGTGTGTGTATATATACCCCTATACACATGTTCAGATGTCATGCCTGACTCCAAACATGTCCTCAAAAAATCTATATAAACGCCTGCAGCCAAAAAGCAGTGAGAAGCCATATTAGTGCTCTGAAAGTGACCTAAGAGAAACGATCTTTTCTCTATAGCGGTCACCCTGATATGGAAGGGTTTTGTCACCCTGCCATAGCAGTCAGAGTCAGTTAACCCTACACTACACTTTACTAATGGTTCTGGTCCAATCACGGGCTTTTAAAGCCCATTTCCTGAACCATTGCATTTTGGTCGGTTCAGGTTGCCGAAATCCGAACTTTTTCAGCAAAAAGTTGGGAATTCGGCCGAACCTCGAACAGCCAATGTTCGGGTCGAACCGATGGTCGACCCGAACCGTTCGATCATCCCTAATCTGCATATGACTGCCTTCTAAGTTGTATCAGCCTGCTTCAAGGTATTTTTGCATTCTTATTGATTTGTATAGGGAGCGAAGGTGGCTCATGTTTCACCAAATTTTCTGTGTTCTTCCAATATTCTATTAACATTTAATAAGTTGTATATACTCAAGGGATCCTTACTGCATAGTCTTGCACAGAGCCACAATGCCTTTATATGAAAAATGTTAAGACCATGTATAGGAACTAATGAGACAGGATTTTTTTTCAGGTGGGGATTACTTTACATGTGGACACTCAAATGCAGAACATTTATTTATGTTGGGAGGTAATATTTCATTACTCACAGGATTTCAGTAAATGTTAATCTTCTTCAAAGCAGAATGGATTAAAAGTGGTGGGTGAAGGAAGAGAACGCTAGTTCTGGATTCAGGGCACCAAGTGAAATAGGACAAATTTACCACATACACTTTGTCTCCTGGGGAACCGGAAAGAAAAATTACACTATATTGTCAGAGGTATTGGGACACCTGCTTTTACACGCACATGAACTTTGTTGGCATCCCAGTCTTAGTCCATAGGTTTCAATACTGAGTTAGCTCATCTGTGACGGGAGTCACTTTGGTTGGGGGGCCCGTGGAACCCAGTTTACCTTCAAGAGGTTAAGAAATCCCTCTATCAGCTCCCTAGGCCCTTCCTATGTGTAAGTCACAGTGTCTATGAGGGGCACATGGAGGCCAAGAAAATGATAGACTTAATGGACATGGAGAATATGGTTTGGATTACTCAAATGGGACAGTAATATTTATCAACAATATATCTCAAGGAATAAATGAAGACTCTGGGACTCTAGGCCTAGGTGCCTATTGCCAATTAGAGACTGCTTCGCCCAGTCAGACTCCTAACAGATGATACCACCTGTCATCCACACATTGGTAATTGTGCTGATTTACTCACCTATTGTTTACTGTGGGTTCTGTGTTTACACTTATAATAATGTGTATTATATTTAGCCTTGTTGCAGGAAGTCTGCTCATCCAAGCTGGTTTAAGTGCACTGAGTTAATTAGCATGTTAATGATGACATTGTATAGATGGGATTAGCCATGAGTCAGCTGTACTTTATTATCTAACCATTGTGTGGTGTTTTGGGTAAATATTTGGGTCATTGTTCATCTAGTGACTGACATACTTCTCAAGTGTATAAAAAGTATGTTTCTTGTTCAATAAAGGTTGTTCATTCCAGATCTATACAAGCTAAGTTCAGGCTAGTTTGTATAGGGGCCCTGTAATATCTGATATCTATGTTCAGACTGGAGGAAGCGGTATTCTGATGGAAGCCCACAAACACAGTGTGGGTCGTGGTTCCATTACACACCCTTTGCAGCTATAACAGCTTCAACTCTTCTGGGAAGCCTGTCCACAAGGTTTAGGAGTGTGTCTATGGGAATGTTTGATCATTCTTCCAGAGAAGCATTTGTGAGGTCAGGCATGATGTTTTGGACGAGAAGGCCTGGCTCGCAGTCTCCACTCTAATTCATCCTAAAGGTGTTCTTTTGGATTGAGGTTGGGGATCTGTGCAGGCCAGTCAAGTTTCTCCACCTCAAACTCACTCATCCATGTCTTTATAGACCTTGCTTTGTGCACTGGTACGCAGTCATGTTTGAACAGAAAGGGGCCATCCCTAAACTCTTACCCCAAAGTTGGGAGCATGAAATTGTCCAAAATGTCTTGGTATGCTGACGCCGTAAGAGTTCCCTTCACTGGAACTAAGGGGCCAAGCCCAACCCCTGAAAAACAACCCCGCACCATAAAACCCCCCACCAAATGATTTGGACCAGTGCTCAAAGCGAGGTCCATAAAGACATGGATGAGTGAGTTCAGGGGGGAGCAATTTGACTGGCCTGCGCAGATTCTTGACCTCGAACCTCTAAAACACCTTTGGGATGAATTAGAGTGGAGCCAGGCCTTCTTGTCCAACATCATTGCCTGACCTCACAAACGCGTTTCTGAAAGAATGGTCAAACATTCCCATGGACACACTCCTAAACCTTGTGGACAGCCTTTCCAGAAGAGTTGAAGCTGTTAAAGCTGCAAAGGGTGGGCCAACTCTATATTGAAAAGTTCATATGCGTGTAAAGGCAGGCATCCAAATACTTTTAACAATATAGTGTATATAGATAGTGAGACTATTTCTTTATTGTATTAATTAAGACTTCATTATTTACAAAAAATAACAGGCCTTGACTTGTGAACCCTTTGATATTTTTTTCAATTATTTAGGCTTGTTCATTACTTTTATTATTGTTGTGCTGCTGCACAAGACACATGCACAGCTTGGTTTATGCACTGATCTTAGAAGGATTTGTGTTTTCACATTTAGAATTGAGTTTACCAATGTTGAAGTACAGAAAATAAAATATTAATTTATTAATAAGCTATTCATTAATTATTTTTCAGTATGTTGTTTTTGGTTTGTGATCCTTGTCTTTTGTTCAATAATGAACTGCAAAACATTAATATTGTAATGGGCTACTGCTGTTACCTTAGAGCAAAATAGGTTTTTGAGTTATTAACACCTTGTAAATTTTGCAATGGACAGGATAGTCACTAGCTTAACATCCCAGCTAAAAAATTGTGTTCTGTGTGTAACTATTGGAGAATACTCCCTACCTGAAAGGCTAGGGATAATCTAGCCTTTCACAGTTCAGTATTGATTCTATAATAGATTTTTGCTACATTAGTAGCCTATATAGACTGCATAATTTTGTCCTACCTAACAGACTTGTAGTACTGTATGTGCAAACCAGTACCTAAAGAATGTGTGAGAATCAAGCTAAAAAACAATATCATTGGATGCAAACCAGGCTTTCTCTCACTAGCAAAGTGCCTTGCACCTGAAAGTTTGGGCAGCCAACAACAACCAATTTCTACACATCTAGGACAGATTTATCCCTGTAGATGATGCAAATATTTAGTCTGAATAGATGCTTAATTAAAGCAGACCTTCCATAAAAACGTTTTTGATGCATTTGTCCAGCTGCCCCAGGCACCTAGACCACCTGATGCTTCACTCCCAGATTATATCCTCCTCCCTGCCCCCCAGCGGCATAAAAGGAGTACGTCAGCTGAACTGCCCACCTCGTGGCCTGCTGGCCACACTACAGTGGCGATGCAGACAGGGCCCATGCCTGATAATAGACCTGATACAGCTAGTTTGGATACAGTTATGACAGCAATCGCTAGCTGCAAGAACATCCTGTCTACCAAGATAGAGCATTTGCAGACAGATATTAGCTTGATCCACCATGACCTTGATTCCTTTCAGGACTGGATGACCGAGCCAGTAATATGAAGGGTGTGGTGCATGACCATACAGTGTCCCTATATACACCCTGCAAACTCAAGTAAAACCTTTGGACACCACAGATGAGGATCCAGAGAATAAAAAATTGCAGCAATGTCCACATCTTGGGCCTACTGGAGGGCGCTGATCCACCTGCGTTTATTGAATGTTTACTACTGCTACAAGCCAAGTTTTCAGGCTTCTTTGGGGTGGAAAGGGCACATCGTATGCCAAATGCCCATGATCATCCAGGAGCTCCTCCCCACACCTTTATCCTCAAACTCTCTATTTTAGGGACCTTGGGCTCAATTCCCTAAAGAATATCTCATGAAATAACTGAATCAGGTGACACATTTTTTCCAATTATCTCATGAGGTGCTTCAATTGTCAATTCACTATCACCTTATGAGGTATTTACCTCACAAACCAAAAACATGAGGTAAAAAAACTCATAAAACGGCATTAAAGTCATTTCACTGAAGAAATAAATAAATTAATGCATGAGTTAATTAAGTAGTAGTCCAGGCATGAGGTATGTAAGGAATAGAAAAATATAATAGTCTATTTGGAAGAGTCTCTACCTTTTTGGATCCGTTTCTCAACAGTAATGCATAGAATCCTAAATATGGAAAAACACAGAATCATTGGGGCTGATTTAGCTAAAGTATAACTAAAGGCAAAATCTTTATTTTTAATTTTGGATAAAGTAGAGATGGATTAGCACCCCTGTCAGGTTTTTATTGCTGTCTGTGCCCCCCAGTAGGGAGATCCACTCTCTCTAGTTGTCCTGTTTACCATTATCATTGAAAATGACAGAACATCCCAAGTTTCGGCCTGTCTCCAGAAAAGTAATAGAGAGAAAATCTTCCAATGGGGACACTAGTTCTGGGGGACCTGGGGGTCCCCAAGGGACTCTTTTAATTTGCAGGGATTTCCTCCCACTTCCTGTTTTGGCTATGAAATGTGCCGAAGTGAAGTCAGATCTCTCCAATTTATTTTTTGATGCACCTTGTGTGCCCAGTGAAAGCAGCTTAACTTTTTTTCTTTTGTATTAATACACATGCTGCAGGGAACGCACTTACTTGTGAGTTGGCATATTCCTACAGTTTAAACCATCTTTATTAATCTATTCATCTAAAAATGACAGGGGTTCTACCGTTATTCTCCACTGTATCCATCCCATCATGTCATGAGATTAAATACAACATGGTTCATGAGTAAAATACTTCAAATTTTGATTAAATAACTCATGCTTTATTTTAGTAGTTGTTTTTGTAAATTGCAAAAGAAGTGTTATTTTATCTCAGATTTTAAGAATAAAACAAACTCTTTGTGAATTGAGCCCTGTGACGTGGTTTTTGAGGAATCAAGACTACAGGGAGAGCTTTGTAATAAAAACACTAAATGTCTAATTTTTCCAGATTATTCTGTTGAGAAACAATGCCTCTGGAGATTGTTGGGCTGAAAGCCAAACTCTGGTCGAAAGGCATGTACAGTAAGTACAGCATGTTTTTCCCAGTTAAACTTTGGGTTCAGGATTGTAAATCGGCCTAGTTCTTTACATCTCCTGACTTTTTGCATTGATTTGAGATGAGTCTCCCTCAGGGGTCACCTTTGATGAGCTACACCTATCCCTTCCTATGGATCATTTGTTTCCCACTTCTACTAAGGACTTCTTAGAGTGTCAATGCAGAGTGCACTAATCCGCCATATTACCTGTGTTTTAACCTCTTAAGGACCACCCCAAACTGATAAAGAAATTTAGATCTTTTACATTTTTTATTGGAGATGTTTTATAGCAAAAAGTAAAAAGCTTTTTTTGTTTATAGCCCAAAAAAAAAAGCCCGTTCCGTTCCCATCTGATTCCCCTATAGAGATGCATGGGGAACTGACAGCTGTGTCTCCGCACACTGCGCGGAGGCACAGCTGTCATCCTCCTTCTCAGGGGGGGAACGGCGGATCGATCCCCTGCTGAGATAAACGGAATCCGTCCGATGGACGGACAGTGTGAAAGAGCCCTAAAATAGCTCAGAATCAGCTGTACAAAGTTAAGTGCTAGATTAACACACTCTATACAAATACATTCAGTAAACATTCAAAACATCATAGGTATGTGTAGGAAAAAAACTTGGTGATTTAAAAAGCATAATACATATATATAAAATAAACAAGGAAATATATACATAGCAAAGAGTACTTGTATATCAATCACCCTACTATGTAACAGATGATATATATAAATACACCCAATAAAGTCATCCAGTAAAAGGGATCCTCGCCTGCACATTGTGGATAAAAAGAGAAAGAACCAGAGAACAATGAAACACTATATATGCTAAAATATCATATTTTTTCTATATGTTTATACCGAATATAAAAGTTAAGTAAACCTTAGCCTGGTATGGATGGGGGGGGCATCTTTTTCCTGAATTTTCTATTGTCGGCATTCTTTGGTTTACATTTCAGCTCTCAGCAGGAAAGCCCGCTGACAGCTGATGAGTCATTGGTTGACTCATCGACACGGTGGCTGACTTGCTAGCCCGCTCCTTAACAACCAGCTATTTTTAACACAAAATTTGAATCTGTTGATCAGTTTTCAACCGAGCCGAATTATAATTGTTCCGAAAAGTTGGAATTCATTAGAAAATGAATAAACAAAATTTAATTAAATAAAACAAAATTAAACTATACAAATTCCGAAACGAATCAGACAACAAACAAAATTAGTAACATAACGAATCTATCCAAAACTAAACTTAACACATTGTTCTTTTCTGCACATGTGTATTGACTTCCCAACTCTTACTGTGACCCAATGAACACAACTAGATGCCCATACCTCTTTTAACGAGGTACAGACTGCCAATACTTCTATCCAATCAAGGAAAACTATGAGGCCCGATGGTCTCCCAGTAGATTTTTTCAAAACTCTGGCACCCATCCTTCATAAGACTCTGGCTGAGGCTATTAATTTGGGGAATATACCTCCTTTGATGCCTGAAGTGATTATTGTGGTCATACCTAGGCCTGGTAAGGACCCCAACCATAGTTCTTCATACTGTCTGATTTCTTTCTGTTAAATGTTGACACTTAGGTGCTGGCAAAAAAATTAGCAAAATGGTTGATTAAAATTATTTTCTTTTTGGTACATTCCAACCAAACCGGGTTTATGCCAGGGAACAGATGTCAATTTTCGTCACCTATTTATCAACATTTTGCAGAAAATTCTGTATTCTGCTCCTATGGCTAACGTTTGCACTATTAATAATCTGTCCCCGTTCGCCCTACATACAGTTATGAGACAAGGCTGCCCACTCTCATATGGCCTATTTGCCCATGCATTCAAACCCTTAGCCATCTTGATAAGATAAACCACTTCCAATGCAGGGTTACCTCCTGTGGGCTCATGGAAAGAGAGAATTTTTCTATATGCAGACAACACCTTGTTGTACTTAAGTGACACTGATTGCTCCAATCTGCTTTGAAGATCGTCAACACTTTTAGCTCCTATTCATTGAGACAAATGATTCCTCTTCCCATTTAGTGAACTAGATAAACTTACTATAGTCCTCATTCCTGTTTACTGGGTTTCTAAATTTAATCTCTTCCTGCCCTGCCATATGTCCTCTCAGATCTGCTCCTCTTGCAAGCCCCTGGGGATGTGCATCAGCATGATGTTGTGACTGCTGTGTCCACTGGACAAAGAGGATCACTGATCTGTGTACTAAGCGGTGGTGCCCTGTCCTGATACCATGTGATTGCTGTGACCAATCACAGTGATCACATATCAAGTAGTATACAAGGCTGCTATTCATACAGCCATTGAGAACTACTGTGATCTCTGTGATTGGTCACGGTGATCACATGGTACAAGGCCAAGTACTGCCTCCCTGTACCATGTAATATCCGTAGGCAATCAGAGCTTCTCACAGTAGTTCTCAATGGCTTCAGAAATGCAGCTGAGAACAGTCAGAAATGATTTTTTATACAGCCATCGTGGCTGAAAAAGAAATCATAGTGGGAAAAAAGTGGAGTGCAGTGTCACTACGGTAACACTGCACTGCTCTTGTGACAGGATGTAATATTAATAAAAAAAAAAAAAATATATATATATATATATATATCAGAAGGGGTGGATTATCTTGGTTTTTCTTTCTGGTGGATCATACTGCATAAATAGATAAAGGGTGATTTTTGTGCACACTTTATGGATTGGACTCTTTATTGGAGGAAAGACTTCTAAGGAAGAATGTTATGATATGTGGATGCACTTTTCTTATAGACACTTTTTTATTTAATATTTTTTTATTTAATATATGGTACAGATGCACCGCTTTACAGGCAGACTAAGGAGACCCCCCCAGGCACTATATTTAAAGGAATTTTACATTTTTATTGTTTCACATCATTAACCACTTGCCGACCGCCGCAAGTACATATACTGCGGCGGTCAGCCCCTCACAGGCAGAGTGACGTATCGATACGTCACTAGCCTGGGAGGGTCTGGGGAGCGAGGGTGCGCCTCCGGCGGCGCGCTCCCGCGCGGTCACGCACCCCCCCGCGCGTGTGACCGGCGGACCCGATGTCCGCCGGTCACTCTGCGATCGTCGGGGGAGAGGGAGAAAGGCAGGCAGCTTGTGTAAACAAGCTGCCTGTCAGTTCTCCCTGTGTAGAGACACTGATCATATGGTTCTACTATGTAGAACCGTTGATCAGTGTAACTACACCTCAAGCCACAGCCAATCACAGTTAGAATCACGCCCCTAGGGACACACACAGCCCCTCCCTCTCAAATAAAGTTAACCCCTTCACTGCCAGTGTAATTTTACAGTAACAGTGCATATATACAGCACTGATTACTGTAGAAATGTCACTGGTAGCCCCAAAAGTGTCAAAAATGTCAGTCAAGGGTCCGATCTGTCCGCCGCAATGTCGCAGTACCGCAAAAAAATCGCAGATCGCCGCCATTACGCGTTAAAAAAAAACAACAAAAATGACAAAAATCTTTCCCTTTGTTAGTAAACGCGATAACTTTTGCGCAAACCAATCAAAATATGCTTTTTGTGATTTTTTTACCAAACATATGTAGCATAAAACAAATTGGCCGAAAATGTAAAAAAATTTTGATTTTTACTTTTTTTTTTTTGGGAATTTCATATAAAAAAATGTGAAAAATATTGTTATTTTTGCAAATTTGACACTCTTTTTTTGTTTATAGCGCATGATCAAAAAATCGCACAGGTGATCAAATACCACCAAAAGAAAGCTCTGTTTATGGGAAAAAAAGGACGTCAAATTCGTTTAGGTACAGTGTCGCACGACCGCGCAATTGTCCGTTAAAGTCACGCAGTGCCGAATCGCAAAATACCCCCTGGTCTTTTAGCAGCCAAATCCTCCGGGGCTTAAGTGGTTAAAATCACTGCTCCTGTAAAAGCAATCTTTTTCAAAAAATGTTTCTGCATTAATACATGTTCCCCAGGGCAGTGCCCGGGCCCCCATACCCTTTTTATGGCCAATAACTTGCATATAAGCATTCAAGATAGGGACTTTTGATTGTTCAATTTTGGGTCCCATAGACTTTAATAGAGTTTGCGGCTCGGCCCTGAACTTTTTTCAGGAATTCCGATGTGAACCAAACAGGGGGGTTTTTGGCCCAATCCTTACATAGAAAAGTCTTACAACAGTCTGATAGCTTGGGCTCAAAAAGATGCTGAATCGGACAGGCAAACAGCACGGACTGGCGCCAGTGCATGATGATCTCACATACAAGCCATGCCCAACATTTTTCCTTGGAATGATGTCTTTTGGGGACAGACTGAACAGCATCCATCACATACACTCGTATGATATACCCTTTGCCTGCTATCAAATAAAGACTGTAGCAATCAGTTTAGAATAATATGTAAGAGCTCCATCTTGTGGCAAAATAAGGATTGCCTTAAAGAACCAATATACAATAACTGAAAAAAAATAAAATAAAAAACTTTGAAAAAAAAAAAAGGAATTGCAAAAAAAAAAAAAAAAAAACCTCTGACTTTGACATAACAAGTGCATTATGACCATTTATATTGTGAAGGTCCATCAGATCTGGTAAGAGGCACCCTTAGTTATATCACAAAGTGGTGGAATATTTTCTATTACTGGTGGATCCTAATGAACAAATAGATGAAGGTTGATTTTTGCGCACACTTTGTGGATTGGACTCTTTCTTGGAGGAAAGATTCTAAGGAAGAATGTTATATGTAGCTACACTTTTCTTGTGAACACTTTTATATTCAATATTTTTTTTTTTCTTTTTCTTTGACAGCTAGTTTATTTTTACATTTTTTCACACATATTTTCACATAATTGGTCTTGCTGATGAAATATCACACGTTATCAATTGAATTTTTATTAGCGCTGCTTTTTTATTTGTATTACCAGTCATATTGTCCCTAATCACTGCCACGCCAGTCAAATTCTCCCTAATCACCACCACACCAGTTACAGTGCCCCTGGTCATCACTGCACCAGTCATATTATCCCTGATTGTCATTACACCACTGCCAGTATCACCTGACCAGCGTAAGTAGGCAGCAGTGTGTTCACAATTGCTGCCACACTAGTCCCCAGTGACACAAGACCAGTGCAGCCAGCAACAATGTTCCTGATTACCACCACACTGGTGCAGTGTTCCCTCTGCCATAATAAAACAAACCTTAAATAATATCATTTAAAATTATCAAAGAAATCTATAAATAAATAATTAAATTATAACAACTGTTACAACCTCAATTATGACAAAGTTCCCTCTGCCTGCCAACTGTGCTGATCTTGGCCTGTTTATTGACCACATTTCTGTCTGTTGCCTGGACTGATTTGTTTCCTGTTTTCTGACCATGTCTCTGTTCAGCGAACATACGAACAGCTGATGTTCGAGTTGAACTTGCGTTTGACTCAAACACACAGCCCATCCCTAGTGTTAGGTAGTCTGGAAATTAGATGCATCATTTATTCTTCTTGAAAGCCCAAATGTGCTCATTGAATTTTGGGCCCCTCTATGCATTCAGGCTGTGAAACGGTTTCCGACATATGGTATCCCCATACTGAGGAGACATAACACAATGTGTTTTGGCATGTAATTCTAAGTCACTCTAAGCATACCCATGCTGTGTGTGAGAAATAACTTAATATTTTACTAAAAAAGACAATTCATCAAAACTAACACACAATTATCGAAAAAAAAAAAATTGACACTAACTGACAGACAAGCTTGGACTGCAAAGGACAGATTGACATAGATAAATACTCTCATGACTAGTAAGATATACTGTACATACTTCAGGGCAAATGGCCTCATAAGTATTTATAGCAGTTCAAAGGGAATGGATGTTGGAGTTAGAACTTTTGACAGATCAAGCCTTTTCATTTTTCATCAAAGTTTACAGACAATGCATGTTCCAAAGTGCTGCAACTTACTTCTTAACCACTTCCCCTTAGGTGGACGTCATATGACTTCCAGGGCTTTAAGTGGGGATATCGGAATGATGCCTGCAGTTGCATCATTTTTTTCAGCTGCCGATTCCCTTCACCAAAAGAACAATCATAGCGGCTGTTCAGCCACTTGATCATTCTTACAGGCAGCGGGAGGGGACATCCCCCTCCTGCTACCCTCCGGTGCTACTACTGGTTCGCCCGTGCGTTCGGCGAGACGAAGATGGAATTGGCCGCCGGCAGAGGTCTCACCATAGGGACTGCGAAGACCAGATGGTCCCCAGGAGTCCCTATGATTCTTGAAGGTGACGTGATGACGTCACGCCCGGCCTGGCAGTTTTCAATACTGCACTGATCTCGGCTGAATAGCCGAGATCGTTTTTTTATTTTTTATTTCAGGCTTTCTAGCCTGTAGGAGAGATCTGAGGTCCTATTGACCCCAGATCTTCCTATAAAGAGGATATGTCATTCACTATTCCTATTACAAGGGATGTTTAGATTCCTTGTAATAGGAATAAAAATGATCAAAAAATAAATAAAAAAATTAAATGGAAATTTTAAAAATTTTAATTTTTTTTTTACTAAGAACACAGTTACAAACAAACATACCAACACACAAGAAAATGCATAAAGGGCTAATAACTAATTTTGTAGATATTAAAGAAAATGAACTACCCAACTCGTGCCATCATCCAAAATTGAATAGAAAAGGGAGATTGTGGAGAATCGTGGGTTGGAGGACCAACCCACAACTGGTTCTTCACAAAAACATATGACTGGACTTTCTAAGGCACACCATGGAATGAATCATAGCGACTCACAAAATTAAAAGAACATTATTTATTGAATACAACCAACATAAATGAGGGCAAAGAAACAAGTTGTCCTCGTTAAGACATACAAAACATGTAACAGACGACCAAAAGTCTTAAAATCGAATAACCTAAGACTATTTTTTACCCATATAGTCACAGGACGATGGGAAAAATGTGTAGGTTATTGTAAATTCACAATATTGAAGTACATCATATAATACATAATCCTATCTGATCTTTGGGTCTACGCGTTTCGCAGCGTGCTTCTTCAGGACCACAATTTTACATCAGAGATTTCTTAAAATAGACAAAACATCAGTTAGTATCAACATAGTTAGAAAGATATCATTTGCACTATTGCTCGTGTGTAGTACAGGAGAAAACACCTGTAACAGGGTGTAGCCAATATCTCCCGGGCGGACATAGAGGGCGCGAGAAAGGGTATATAAGGGAGAGCAGATGATTGAGTAGATAAGTTCTAGAATGTCTAAAAAATATATAAAATATTATTTAGGATGACTTCTATTTATGTATTATAATAAATTGGTTTTACTTATGTTACGAAATCTTTACCTTTTCAGTTCAACATGAATATTCAAGTAGGGTGTGGATTAAACAGGGTTAAACAGGTAAGTATACCCCAGGATCAGTAAATCCTTAAATCAAAATAAGTTCCTACGAAGAAGGCGAAAAGTATAATTGATTTCCATTCCAAATCAGTAATTGTTAAGGATAGAGGACATAAAATTAATTTTATATTGCATTAATTACCTCAAAATATCTGCAGCTGTAATTACGGTAGTGGACAGGACAGCCTATGTATTGTCCGCAATCCAGGGGGGAGAGTGATGTTACAAATCTGCATAATTAATTTAATTAATGCAATATAAAATTAATTGTATGTCCTCTATCCTTAACAATTACTGATTTGGAATGGAAATCAATTATACTTTTCGCCTTCTTCGTAGGAACTTATTTTGATTTAAGGATTTACTGATCCTGGAGTATACTTACCTGTTTAACCCTGTTTAATCCACACCCTACTTGAATATTCATGTTGAACTGAAAAGGTAAAGATTTCGTAACATAAGTAAAACCAATTTATTATAATACATAAATAGAAGTCATCCTAAATAATATTTTATATATTTTTTAGACATTCTAGAACTTATCTACTCAATCATCTGCTCTCCCTTATATACCCTTTCTCGCGCCCTCTATGTCCGCCCGGGAGATATTGGCTACACCCTGTTACAGGTGTGTTCTCCTGTACTACACACGAGCAATAGTGCAAATGATATCTTTCTAACTATGTTGATACTAACTGATGTTTTGTCTATTTTAAGAAATCTCTGATGTAAAATTGTGGTCCTGAAGAAGTACGCTGCGAAAAGCGTAGACCCAAAGATCAGATATGATTATGTATTATATGATGTACTTCAATATTGTGAATTTACAATAACCTACACATTTTTCCCATCGTCCTGTGACTATATGGGTAAAAAATAGTCTTAGGTTATTCGATTTTAAGACTTTTGGTCGTCTGTTACATGTTTTGCATGTCTTAACGAGGACAACTTGTTTCTTTGCCCTCATTTTTTATGTTGGTTGTATTCAATAAATAATGTTCTTTTAATTTTGTGAGTCGCTATGATTCATTCCATGGTGTGCCTTAGAAAGTCCAGTCATATGTTTTTGTGAAGAACCAGTTGTGGTTTGGTCCTCCAACCCACGATTCTCCACAATTTCCCTTTTCTAATTTTGTAGATACTTTGATTACTTTAAAGTGGAATTCCATCCTAGATCTAACTAAACTTAAAACAGCTCCCTCCCCCATCCTAACTTCTATACTAAATACCCTGTAGAACTACCCTATCCTCAGAGGGCTCCTTTCTGATCACTTGATCGATTCCCAGCAGTTAGCTTCAGGGGAGAGGAGGGGCAGCCGACAATGAATACCCCATAGTAATCCTCTTGGTGACGTCACTGCTCAGGAATTTCATTCACTAAAGGCACTCTCTTCTCTCCCCTGAAGATGGCTGCTGGAGAGATCATGTGACTGAACTGGAGTGCCCTGAGAATAGGTAAATATAAGCAACTTACAGGGTAGTAAGTATAGGAGTCAGAAGGTGGGTGGAAGCCATTTTAAGCTTAGTAAGAGCTAGCCTGGAATTCCACTTTAAGAGTAAAGTCTGGATTCCAAAATCATAATTTGTCATTGAAGTGAATTGCTCCTCTCTAATTTATTTTTTTGATGTACAGTAAATAAGAAGTTTTTTCCAGTTTTATGATTAAGGATTAAGGAGGAGCAAAATTGATAGATTTCACTTTGGTGAAATTCCAGAGAAAATTCTGCTCTTCTGTCAAACAATGGGGTAGGAAATGGCTTTGTTAATTAACCTAATGGTCAAAAGGTGAGCCCGTCCTATTAAATTTAGTTTGATAAATATATTTTACTTCCAGTTTAAATGAATCTGCTTCTGATGTACCATGTTTTAGTATGGAAGGGTCTCTCCCTTCACAGCCATGCCTTAAATATCAGTAGAATCTTTGAGTTCTTTGCACAGCTCACTGCTTTAAACTTAACTGAGTCCGTTTGGTGGCTGTGATTCACGATTTCACCAATAGGTGAGACTACAGGTAAAGCTATGTCAGCAGCTTGCTGCCTCCAGAAAATATATGAAATCTAAACCTCCATGCTACTGCTATTCCTTTTTCCATTGATACCATTGCCCCCTGCAAATTTCGGCTGGTCCTATGTTAACTTATGTTATTAGGAATTGCGTAAATCACTACTTGGTAAGTGCCTTATATTTACTGTGAAAGAAGGAAATGCTTGGCGCAGTTCCACTATTTTACTAACAGTTATAAAGGAAAATAATTGCACAAAGACAAATGAGCGTCTTCATTAATTTATACATATGAAGTTATGTTCCCTTTGTTGTTACAATAACTTATGCAAGCAGATGTTAAAAATGATTGATATAAATATTCATTCAGATCAAATTACCAAACAATAAATATGTTCTGCCTACAATAACATCTTATTATTCTATTCATCAAATCTCTTAAAATAAACAACCAGAATGTCTGACCCTTATATTTGCACTCTTTAGATGTTGATTGCATTTAGAAATAGACAAAAAGATAGACACATATATAGAGATAGATAGATGATAGATAGATTACACTGTATGTAAGATCTTTTAAGATGCTAGTGGACTCTGTATCAGTTTTTCCAGGAAAAGTAGCATATATTTTATAGTTCTAAACTGTATCTGGTTCTGTAGATATAGGGCACTAGGAACTCTGCATTTGTATATATATTATTATTTTATAATAAAAGATTTATATAGTGCCAACAGTTTTCACATCACTTTACAATATAAAGGGAGGCAGTACAGTATTCCTAATATGTGCCTGCTGTACCATGTACTTGTATGAGAAAGTACCCTGTTCTCTTTTTATTGCTTCCTTTATGTGAAATCCCTGGTGTTCCTTTCCTAACAAAAACTGACCACACTAAGCAGGAAAGCACAATGTGCTCAGTTCTCCAGCTATGCTGGAAACGCAGTGTACTCTCATCCAATAATCAGACTTGTCCTGAAATGCACCCCGCTGCACAGCCATATACTGGAAAGCTCAGTGTTCTGCTGCTTCTCCTCCCCCTAGCTCTTATGCAACTGAGAATAGAGGGAATTTAATCACTTATTAAAAAGGGAAAAAAATATTTATAAAGTTTTTTATCTATAGAAAAATGTTTTGCCTTTAATTTCTATTTTAAACTGAATGGGCTGTTTTACAAGGTGGTCCTTTACAATCAATTTAGGAATATCCATCTTTGCTGTTCCTGTATAGCACTATAAGGTGCTGTGTGAGACCAGAGACCTGCTTTGCACTAAATTGAGTCATAAAGTGGTCTCCTACCAAAAAAAATTATAGGGTGGTTTTGTACCTCCCCTATTTATTATAAAAATGTATTCTATTGTCTATTCCTATAATTGTCTATCAAAGCTCTGATAAGGTTGATGGAAGGTATACTAACAATGCTAGCTATAAAAGTAAACACACTGCTTAAATAAACAAGGATCTAATTTATTATAAAGAACGTAGAAATGCTAACTTAAAACACTAAAGGAATATTCCAGAGCATATAAGACAAAACAATTACAGATAATACGTTACATATTGGTCCTCAGGATTCGATATCTTTCAGCTGGTCTCAAGCACACAGGAAGGAGAAAGAGTAGCCCAAGAGCCATGATGGCCCACAGCCAAGAGCCAGCAGCCAAGAGAGCCAGCAGACAGATTCTATCTTGCAATCCGCATTTAAAGCCCACTCAGACACCACCCACACATAAACACCCACTGTCTTCATGTCCAATGACAGCTCATAAGATGCCCCCTTCCTACTCAACAGGAAGTATCTCATCTTTCCAGGAAGCATGTTATATTCTTCCACTAGGGGCGCCATCTGTCCACGAATTACTGTTTTTGACCTGGGTCATCTTTATTCACCGCTGGCCTTTGATGTTGGAATAACCTCCCCAGGAGATCTTATCTGAGGCTCCTCTACACCCATACCTCACAATAGGAGGTTTATGCGAGAACATCCTGTGAGAATAAGAATTCCCATTTATGACTCCTTGTCAGGAATGTCCTGTTGGGCACTTTGCATTCCAGACCAGGTGTGGTCAGGTTCAATCATCCAGAAGCATCTGATATCAGAACACGTAAAACTACATGTTGCCTCCAACACCTACAAAGTTTTTAAGTGCACAGGAAGATGTCCTCAGAGCTGGAATGCTGCAAGCATAACCTTTTCCACAGAAAGTACAAAGTACAAACATGTAATTCCATTTCAAATATATAGTTTTAGTAAAAGAAAATGTAAAATATCTAAAGCTGCCACTGGAAGTGTCACCTGATGTGGGTGGTATACTGGAATTTACATGCATCTCTGAAAGACAGGGTACCCTTGGAATGCTCATTCAATCAACTCCTTGGGCGTTCCTAAAGACTTGCTTGTACTTATACCCATTTTAGAAACTGCCCATAATTTCTGTATGACCTTTGTATTGTTTGCACTTTCAACAGTGCATGTTCCCCTAAATCCTCAAAAGCACAGTGCAGACTTTTCCCCTGGCATACTCCAATCTTTACTTAAATCCCAGGGGACTCAACTTAAGATGGTTGCTAGACACTCCTTTAAGAAGAACCAACCAAAATGAAGCTGAACCATCCTCCATCTGACCTTATCGCAAGATTAGAAACTTCCTTAATCAACTATCCCTTGGGTACAAATATAGGAGGGAAACTATACCATTCATTTATCTTTACCCCACAGTGGTGTCTTGTCTCTAAAATTTACCCATACTTGACTTTGGACCTTCCTGCTAACACAGGTGCAGCTTGCAAGGCATAAGAGAAAGACTTGGGAGTCAAACACTCTAAAGAGAATTGGGAGTTCATCATAAATAATACAGCATAAAAATGTTCCATGTCCCAAGAAAATGGCAACAAAAAAGCCATACAGAATGCCCTTTTTCCTACACAGAATTTACCCGGAAGTTTCAAAGCACTGATGGTGCTGTGCTGCGGGAAAAGGGACACTACTACATACTGTATATAATGGCAAAGCCCTTTGCGCCAGTCATACTGTATGCAGAATTATCATGCTGGTGACTGCTTAAACAATTTTTTCTCACCTTCCCAATATCCTCTTCAGCATACATCCCTCCCTCATCTTCATTTTGTCTGTTTTGTTATTAATCTCTCTCCCAAATTCTCTCCATTTATTTTTCTCTTTTGCCAGACCCATTTATATCTCATACCTCTCCATCCTCTACGTCTCCTTGGCCATTGTTCTTATTCAAACTTCCTCTTCTTTTTCCCTATCTTGAGTCTCTTCCCCAACCTTACTCTGATAGTCCTTGGTCCAGGTCAGAAACCCCCCTGAGATACACACAAAGACAGGTCCTTAACCTCTTTCTGCCCAATTAGACTATCTGGGAGTGAACTCGGGAGATACTGCCATGAAAACCTCACCAGAACTTGGAAACTCTCAGGGGAATGCTTCCCTATCAACAACCTCCTCCTATAGTTTTTATACTCTGAAATTGTTTCTACTACTATGATGCTCCTACTATATTAATGTACTGTAGATTTCCATGTCCTACTAATGCCCTTCTTTTGCACCTGCAATGTCATTACAGAATTGTAAATGAAAATCTGCAATACAAATTATGAAAAAAAAGGGTGCTTAACAAACTGTAGTCTAAATCTAATTGACACTCTGCAAGTGCAGTTGCTCCACATCTTAGTAAATGAGGTGAAGCTACAGTTTGTAAAGAATACTCAATCACATGCAAGCAAAAGAAATAAAAAAAAAAAAAACGCCTTCTTGCTTGCACATGAATTTATGATGAAAGTCAGCAAAGCTTCCTCTCATTTACCAAGCTCTGGAGCAACTGCACTTACTGAGTGCAACTGTACTTGCAAAGTACACAATTTATTTAACTTTAATAAATCATCCACAATGTATAGTATTGCTTTGTTGGCAAATTATTAATTATTTTACTTTAAACACACAATGCACCATATACAAAAGTTCTCTCCATACAAAGACTTGCCCACAGTAATGAATAAGCTTGAAGTAATCATGGGCTTTCTTGAAGATTTAAAAATGCATTTTTATGCAGCCTCTAATGACAGCTGAGTTAAAGCTGCATTTTCTGTGTGGTTTACTGATCTACTGATATGCTTACCTTTATTGTTGGAGTACACAGAAAATACTGTAGAACAGATAATTACAAGTTTATTAATCAATATTTAATTTCCTGTACTGCAAATTTAATATACGTAGTGCAGAGTGTTGACACAGATCTTCTCTGAGTTTACTGTATAAGCTGAGAGGTGCTTGGCTCAACTCTACTATTTCCCCCTGGTCAGTATTTTACTGACCTGGCTGATAAAAATAGGACTATTGCCAGTGTTTTTAATAGAAAAGACATATTAAGACTGGTAAAGGTCACAGTCTTATTTAACTTAAAGAGGAACTGCAGTCAAGCTAGCTGAATCCTAAAAAAAAAAACATGAGTATGCAGATCAAATATTATACATCATACATTGTAAATAGTGATAAATGCCAGCTTACTCTTTCTGTGTCTAAATCCTTTTTTGTATCGCCCTCTTTGGTGTTGAGAACAACCATTTCTATATAGGGCAAATGAAGCCGAAGTCGCAGTCTTTGCTGATTCATATCTATGTTCTGAAGATATTTCTGTATGTTTCACCATGTCCTTTTAGAACCTTTTTTATGAATGAAAAGGTCTGCTGACAAAGTCGTACAATGTCAGTACAATAGGGAGGAATGCAGCAGTGTTTGCAAGTCTTAAGCTGGGCATACACTAGTAGAATTTCAGAAGAAAATTCTTAGGAAACTTTGTATGAAAATTCTCAGTACATTCCAATTTCATTCAAAAGTAGTTCAAGATTTTGTTTGTTTTTAACATTTGATTTTGAAATAAATGGACTTTACCAAACCACATACTCTGTTAGGAATTTTTTTATCCAGCTCCTTTGAATTAATGTCAATTTGACTCCACTGATGATTAGAAAAATAAAGGGATGTTCTTACAACAAAAAAATGTTGAAAAAATGTAACTAGTGTATACCCATCTTTAGAAATGATCTTCCCAAAAATGAAACTCCTATTGCAAGGTATACCTAAAATTTGACTTGTACCTCAGTGAAGACTTCCAAAAAAGGAGGAAACCAATCAAAAGGTAAAATGTTAGATATCTAGGTACATTATGTATGCCAGCTATTCACAAAACACCAACAGGCTGTCATAGTGCAGATACTGTAAGTGGCACTCCAATATGTTGACAATTTTAGAAAATTACAGTATCTGCAAATTTAAAAAACAGAAAGGTAATTTTTCATAGCATTAAAGTTTAAATTAGCTCATGTAGCAATTATATGTTTATATTATTTTTTTAGCAAAAGTGGAGTTTTTCTTTATACAATCAAATATAGTTGAAATCAAATATAGTTGCATGAAATGCATTGGTAATGAAAATACAGCATGGTATATGCAAAACAAATAGAAGGGCACCAACTGCCAACAGGTTCATCTTCCTTCGCAAAGTGACAAATGGGTGCACAATTTTAACCGTTTGTTTTATATCCCTTCTTTCCTGCTAGAGCATCCACTAAGCCCCAAGCTCCTGCCTAGTTTGCCTTGTGGATGATGCAGCTCATGGCCCTCTTACGAAGTAATTGTAATTTTATCACCCCATCCCATCCCATACAGATTTTTTAGGTCAGCCATATATATACATATTACATGCATTAGAAACATTAAATGCCAAATTTTAATTTATTTGTTTAAAAATAGTGTTCTTTATTTTCTATTTATTTGTCTCAATCTACATTCACATTAAATAGTTGATAAAATTAGGGATCTAGAGACTGTAGAAGAGAAGATAATTAGCAACAAGTTTTCTTATAAATCACGGCAACTAGAATCAGCACAATGCTAAAAGAAATTTATTTATGCTTAGGCTCCCTAAAAATCATTATCAAAGAAAGTGTGTTTTTTCCCTTAAAATATTTCAAGCAAGGCTGCCTGCCAGTGGTGCATTTACCTTTTAGGGTCCAGACACTCAATGCTATAGGCAATTATCTGTAAGGGCATAATGTTTAAATGAAAAAGGCAAACTCAAAATGGTTGGTGAAGTCAACAGCTTCATTTTTGGTTTATCCTGTGGTTCCTGGTCTTCCATCTAGTGCTTTAGGGAGGTGCAGCGTTACATGATTGTTACCCTATCAGATTTCATAGTGATCCTTGCCTGTTTGACAATGCTATCTGTAGTGGGGCTAATGGACCAGGAACATCTAAACCCTTTGCTGTGCCCCCCCCCCCCCCCCCCCCAGTATAAGAGTCACTTGACAATAGGCTAAATTAACTAAGCTACAGTAAATGTGTTATTTGGCATAATGATTATTTTTAGCCATATTACGTTTTTTTTTTCAGGTCTCGGAACATTTCTACATAAACTCTTGATAAGATGCATAACAATAATTAGGGCTTTGTGAATTGGGCTTTTTGTGAGCTTTTTGTTGATTTTCCAGTACTGAGACAATTGCCTGAAAACTGACCATCTGTTACTGCAGGCCAGATTCAGATTCACAGTGTTTCCTTTTATAAAAACTCTTTTTATAACCATATACAGTATCTCACAAAAGTCAGTAAACCCCTCACATTTATGTAAATATTTTATTACATCTTTTCATGTGACAATGACTATAGATAAGTTAAAGTATGTATATGTGTATATATATATATATATACATAAAAAGTTGGGCCTAAATATACATAAAAAGTACAGTAAAACTGCAGGAAAGGGCACTGGGGGGGGGGGGGGGCAATCTAATGTGAATTTATTTTATTTTGCAATGTACCAGTGTGTTTGGTGTGTTTTACTTTTGAATTTGCCGCCGGTTCCACCCCCCTGCGAACGTCGACGGAAGCCGGGGCACAGAAAGCATCGGGAGGAAGATCCGCCGCCGCACACCACCCGCATACTTCGCTAGATCCCGGTAACAGGTAAGTAACCCCTCTACCAGGATTCAGCGATGCTTCTGGCGGTACCCCGAGTGTGGCTCGGGGTTACCGCTTTTGGCACTGAAATGTAACCCTGAGCCACACTCCGGAATACCGCTAGGAAGGTTAATGGCTGTGTGTTGAGCTATTTTGAGAAGACAGAAAACTTACACTGTTATACAAGCTGTACACTCATCACTTTACATTGTAGCAAAGTGTAGTTTCTTCAGTGTTGTCACATGAAGATATAATAAAATATTTACAAAAATGTGAGGGGTGTACTCACTTTTGTGTGATTCTGTACATGCATTTTTTTCATTTGATAGGACTATTTCAAATACTCTGTGATTGGGAACTTTTATCGAGGTTCATAAATTTGGTGTGTCATTTAGACCTCTACTTTACTGACAGGAAACTAATAAGAAACTTTTTCTGTGACTGTTGCATCTCGCTGTGTGGAGATCATTATTAACCCTTTCCTGATGTCTTGGAGTAGAATGTCACATCCAATCTGACATTACAGTACTCTAGGACAGGTTAGTTTAAAAGAATCATGGCAGCACTCCTTACTGCGCTATAAATAAGCGTAGTCTGTACTGATAAATCAGCAAAAACCAATATGTGCAATAACCAACATCATCAAGAAATGTCTGTGGGATTTATGCCTGGCAATAAAAAGACTTCAGATACAAACTTGATCTTGTTTACTATAAAGTCAGGCCTATGAAACTGGCCCAATATTATTGCAGCCTTATACAGTACAGATAACACTGTTTCACTACACTTGACTTTGAAACCCAGCTTCAGTATACAAATTATATGTATAGCAATTAACAATTAGAATAGCTGTTTTTTATGTATGCTCGGGATATATTTTCAGCTGACAATATGAGGTTTGCAATCTTCTTTTTATAATTTTTAGTTATGCCTTCATAGTCATGTTTTTGTATTGGTGGGGTCCTAATTGCTATACGACCCTGTTAATCCCATTTAACATTACAAATAGGGATAGACCGATTATCAGCAAGGCCGATATATCAGGGGCCAATATGCACTTTCCCCGATATATCGGTATCGACCCAGGAACTGGCCGATATTGCTGATATTTTGTGACGTCATTCTGCCTTCTTAGGCCGCCTCCCTCACCTTGGACAGCCTCGTCTGGAGTAGTCTCGCTGGAGTGTATCACAGTCATACATCCACCCACAGCAGCCCGGTGCCAGACAGCCACCCACATCCACAGGCCTTGTACCAGTCAGCCACAAGCACTGTAAAAGTGATCCAGCCAGCTACCTACAGGACATGTACCAGACAGCCAGCCACCCACAGGCCCTGTCCCTGCCAGCCACAGGCACTGTACCAGCCAGCCAGACAGCCATCCACAGGCACTGTACCAGCTAGCCACCAGCCTCCCACAGGCCCTGTACCAGTCAGCCACCCACAGCCCCTGTGCCAGCCACCCACCCACCCACGCACCACAGGGTGCTAGCAAGCCAGCCACCCACTACAGGGTGCCAGACAGCCAGCCAGCCACCCACAGACAGGGTGCCAGACAGCCAGCCACCCACAGACAGGGTGCCAGACAGCCAGCCACCCACAGGCCCTGTACCAGCCAGCCACAGGCACTGTACCAGCCAGCCAGCCAGCCATCTACAGGCACTGTACCAGCCAGCCACCCACAGGCCCTGTACCAGTCAGCCCCCCACAGCCCCTGTGCCAGCCACCCACCCACCACAGAGTGCCAGCCAGCCAGCCAGCCACCCACTAGAGGGTGCCAGACAGCCAGCCAGCAACCACAGGGTGCCAGACAGCCAGCCACCCACCCACAGGCAGGGTGCCAGACAGCCAGCCACCCACAGGCCCTGTACCAGCCAGCCACAGGCACTATACTAGCCAGCCGCCCACAGGCCCTGTACCAGCTAGCCACCCACACCCCCTATGCCAGCCACCCACCTACCACAGGGTGCCAGCCAGCCAGCCACCACAGAATGCCAGCCAGCCACCCACCACAGGGTGCCAGACAGCCAGCCACCCACCACAGGGTGCCAGCCAGCCAGCCATCCACCACAGGGTGCCAGCCAGCCAGCCACCCACCCACCACAGGGTGCCAGCCAGCCATCCACCACAGGGTGCCATCAAGCCAGCCACCCACCACAGGGTGCCAGCCACCCACCACAGGGTGCCAGCCAGCCAGTCACCCACCACAGGGTACCAGCAAACCAGCCATTAAGAATTAAACAAAAAGTAACATGTTCAGTACCAAATTTGTGTTAAAATTGTATTTATTTTCCAAAACTTTAAATGTACAAAATATTGGCCCATATCGGCTGATACCGATACGTTGTGACCAAAATATCGGTATCGGCCCTTAAAAACCATATTGGTCTATCCCTAATTACAACTAATTGTGCCATGCACTTTTGGAACGCATCCATTCATTTGTAATTTGCCCATTTATGCAACACACAAAGCAGATGACCCTCAACACACCTCAACACATACATCACCTGTGTTTATGGAAAGGGTGAAAACCTGTGCTAGAAAAAAAGGGTCATCAGCATTGGTGTCTGGACATGCATTGAGAGCACATAGGAAATGGGTGGCTATATGCAGAAACACGGTTACATCAAGGTGTGTTTACATATCAAGTAGTAAGGTTAAGCTTTTTCTGCCCCTCCACCGTTCAAAAGCTTCTTATTAGTCAATATAGTCATACATAATTTAACAGAACCGCAACCCCCATTGTGTTTGTGGGCTTCTGTCAGTATATGGCTTTCTCCAGTCTTGAACATAGGTATAAAGATAATCTAGCCGCCCCCCCCCCCCCCATACAAAGCTAGCCAACAACATAGCTTGTATAAGTCTAGAACCAACTCCTTTATTGAACAGTCTCACACAAAGGCCAATGTGATTAGCACTTTCAATGAACATGTTCAGAATCAAACAGGCTAGGAATAGTCTTCATATATTTCTTGCGATAACTGGTTGATAAATATTACTGTCCCATTTAAAGTAATCAAAACCATATACTCAGTGTCCATTAAGTACCTGTCTTTCATTCCCAGTGACGGTGAGTACCGTCGCATGACATTAAAGGACAAATAGCAGGGCTAGGTAGAAGGCAGGTATACTCAAAGCTTTAATAACTTAAGCTGATATTTGAATCTATGCTCACATGCTTGGATCATTTTGGTAAGAAGTTTTCCCTGAGCGAAATTTTAATTATATTCACATTTCACATATACAGTATCTCACAAAAGTGAGTAAACCCCTCACATGTTTGTAAATATTTTGTTATATCTTTTTTTCATGTGACAACACTGAAGAAATTACACTTAGCTACAATATAAAGTAATGAGTGTACAGCTTGTATAACAGTGTAAATTTTCTGTCCCCTCAAAATAACTCAACACACAGCCATTAATGTCTAAACCGCTGGCAGCAAAAGTGAGTACACCCCTAACTCAAAATGTCCAAATTGGGCCCAAAGTGTCAATATTTTGTGTGCCCACCATTATTTTCCAGCACTGCCTTAACCCTCTTGGGCATGGAGTTCACCAAAGCTTCACAGGTTGCCACTGGAGTCCTCTTCCACTCCTCCATGACGACATCATGGGGCTGGTGGATGTTAGAGACCTTGCGCTCCTCATACTTCTGTTTAGGATGCCCCACAGATGCTTAATAGGGTTTAGGTCTGGAGAGGTGCTTGGCCAGTCCATCACCTTTACCATCAGCTTCTTTAGCAAGGCAGTGGTCATCTTGGAGGTGTGTTTGGGGTCATTATCATGTTGGAATTCTGCCCTGCGGCCCAGTCTCCAAAGGGAGGGGATCATGCTCTGCTTCACTATGTCCCAGTACATGTTGGCATTCATGGTTTCCTCAATGAATTGTAGCTCCCCAGTGCCGGCAGCACTCATGCAGCCCCAGACCATGATACTCCCACCACCATGCTTTACTGTAGGCAAGACACACTTGTCTTTGTTCTCCTCACTTGGTTGCCGCCACATATGCTTGACACCATCTCAACCAAATAAGTTTATCTTGGTCTCATCAGACCACAGGACATGGTTCCAGTAATTCATGTCCTTAGTCTGCTTGTCTTCAGAAAACTGTTTGCTGGCTTTCTTGTGCATCATCTTTAGAAGGCTTCCTTCTGGGACAACAACCATGCAGACCAATTTGATGCTGTGTGCGGCGTATGGTCTGAGCACTAACGGGCTGACCTCCCACCCCTTCAACTTCTGCAGCAATGCTGGCAACATTCATACATCTATCTCCCAAAGACAACCTCTGGATATGACGCTGAGCACGTGCAGTCAACTTTTTTGGTCGACCATGGCGAGGTCTGTTCTGAGTGGAACCTGTCCTGTTAAACCGCTGAATGGTCTTGGCCACCAAGCTGCAGCTCAGTTTCAGGGTCCTGGCAATCTTCTTATAGCGTAGGCCATCTTTATGTAGAGCAACAATTCTTTTTTCAGATCCTCAAAACTTCTTTGCCACGAGGTGCCATGTTGAACTTCCAGTGACCAGTATGAGAGAGTGAGAGTGATACCACCAAATTTAACACACCTGCTCCCCATTCACACATGAGACCTTGTAACACTAACGAGTCACATGACACTGGGGAGGGAAAATGGCTAATTGGGTACAATGTGGACATTTTCACTTGGGGGTGTACTCACTTTTGTTGCCAGTGGTTTAGGCATTAATGGCTGTGTGTTGAGTTATTTTGAGGGGACAACAAATGTACACTGTTATACAAGCTGTACACTCATTACTTTACATTGTAGCAAAGTGTCATTTCTTCAGTGTTGTCACATGAAAAAAGATATAATAAAATATTTACAAAAATGTGAGGGGTGTACTCACTTTTGTGAAATACTGTACACCATGATTTACCCATAAATGGGATAGGTTTGCTTAATGCTGACTCACATTGTAGCTAGATCATTAGCTGACCATCATAAACTGTTTGTCTACATGTGAGTTCTGGGGGCAGTGAAAAACGATCATCCCTTTTTGTTCTAGGGTTTAGATATACTTGTTAAGAATCTTTCTGAGTGGTGTTTGAGTCAAGCGGTCATGCAAAATAAAAACATATATAGGTACTGGTTTACTAAAAAAATATAATTTTTTCACTTAGAAGTGAATATGCATTTAGGTTAGCAAGCTTAGTGAATAACTTGAAGCTGCATAAGGTTTAAATAAAACAATCATTGTCAAGAAAAAAAAAAAAAAAAACATGCATGAATTTTGTTTGTACCTGAACACAGCTTCACTGTGTTCATTTTGTAAAATGGAAAGTCTACACTCCTTTAGAGCCCATTCACACCATAGTGTACTATAATAACACATGCAACTCAATGTGTTTATTTGTACATTGAGGTGCGCTGCATTAGGGCAGCCGATACATTAGGCATAGATTTCAAAGCTGAAAAAAATCACTCCTGCAGAATCTTTTTTTTTTTTTTAACCACAGCTCACATCAATCCATGCTATGTATTATGGTGCAGTATTTAGCACAGGTGCTTTTGTATGTATGCTGGGGTTCCAGTTAAAATAAATAGCAGCACATACACAGTGGAGTTGATTTACTAAAAGTGCAGAGTGCAAAATCTAGTGCAACTGTGCATAGAAACCAACTTCCAGGTTTTATTGCAAAGCTTAATTGAACAAGCTGAAATAAGAAGCTGATTGGCTACCATGCACAGAAGGCAAGAGAGAGCAGCGCCGTCCTAAGTGTAATATATAGGTAAAATCAGGGCTTTTCTCAGCAGGAACATGGGGGAACGCAGTTCCAGCACTTCCAGCACTGAATGTATGTAATAGCAAGGGGCGTGGGGTGTGCTGGAGGGTCTATTGATGCTGGGAGATCTTTTGTCACTGGTGGGGATTTGTTTTTGTGTGAGGGTCTATTGTTTCCTGTGGGGGATCTATTATTGCTGGGGGGTCTTATGTAGCTATTAGGGATCAACTGTTGAGGGAGAGTTCCATTGTTGTTGGCTGCTGGAGGGTATATTGATGCTGTCTGCTCAGAGATCTGTTATTGCTGCTAAAGGGGGGGGAGAATGTTGGGGTGCATCTTTTGTGTGTGTTTTTTTGTTGTGGGTGACCCGCTGTTGCTGTGTTGGGGGGGTTGCTGTGTGTATTGTGGTGTGGGGGATCTATTGTTTCTGGGGTGGGGTATATTGTTGCCACAGGGGGTCTATTGATGCTGGGGTGTGATCTATTGTTGCTGCAGGGGGGGTCTATTGTTGCTGGGGTGGAATCAATTGTTGCTGGAGGACCTATTTTTGCTGGCTCTATAGAATCTAATGTAGAAAAACTGAAAAAGAAACTGGTTAAATTTCCAACAACCACCCAATCCAACCAATGAAGGGTCAACAAAATCAAAACATTCACTGGAATAAAGGAATATATTTTATTTATTGAAAAAATTGTAACAAGTACCAAAACATATATTAATAAACCCATATACAGTTAAACCTTGGATTGCGAGCATAATTCGTTCCGGAAGCATGCTTGTAATCCAAAGCACTCTTATATCAAAGCGAATTTCCCCATAAGAAATAATGGAAACTCAGATGATTCGTTCCACAACCATTTATTCATAAATCCTTCAATTTATAGTCCATATAAAAAGATTATAGCATTGCGATAGGTTATATAACCATAAAATGTCCATCCACAAATAGCCGCTTCCACAACGGGATTAGAAGCAAAATACAGCAGGAGCTACAGAGTATCAAAGAGAAGAGAGGCACCTCTAAGTGTAGCAATATGGTTCCATTTAATGAAGGTGCAATATTTAGCAACTCACAAGGCTGATGAATAAAACAGGCACATCTAAGTACGCAGGCATCCGGGGTAAAGCTGTCCACATAGACTATCTTCTGCACCGCCGGCTGCCAGTCTGTAATCCTGACCGGGAAGACCACCCTGCAGTAAAGCGATCTGAAAGCGAGGGGCAACATGGAAGGGATGACGTAGATGGCGATGCGGAGGATGGTCCTATGTGGACAGCTTTACCCCTGATGCCTGCATCCTTAGATGTGCCTGTTCCAATCATCAACTATGTGAGTTGCTAAATGTTGAACCTTCATTAAATGTAACCATATTGCTACACTTAGAGGCGCCTCTCTTCTCTTTTATACTCAGCTGTGACTTGAGGCTACTTGTATATCAAGACATCGCTTGTAAACCAAGTCAAAATTTATTTGAAAATTTTGCTTGTCTTGCAAAGCGCTCTTAAACCAAGTTACTCTCAAACCAAGGTTTTACTGTAGGTTCTAGCATGATGAAAAAATGCACCAAACAACAAACCACAACACACAAGACACACATGGTTCAATAAAAACAAACAAACATACCCCTCCCCCCCCTTTCATATATTGAAACAATATGCATAATATGAGTATATATAGCATAAGTGGAGGAAACAAAGGAAAAAAAAAACGGAAGAGAGGCTAGTTAGTAGATGTATACACTTTAGAATCATTCACATAAGCTGGTAGCAAGTAGACGGTGGGACCTCAACATGTATATGGAGAACTCCTGATAATTGTTCAAACAGGGGTTCAGTCCATGTGGATAAGATGAAAGTGTGTGCATCTGGACAGATCAAACAGTGCACAGTTGTCATCCACAGGGGAGGTAATCAAGGTTGCTTCTGTGTGTGGTCTAGAGGAGGTTGCTTCAAAGAATGCTTGTGCAAGATAAACATATCAGTAGACTACATACACATATACCTCCCTCGCACATCACAGGCCACATTGTACACAAACATGGAAATCCTCATATCCAGAGTGTTCAGTGTGGAAACAATTGAGATTGTATACTCATCCATAAATGGGTCCAAGAAACTGTCCAGCAGGCAATGCTTGAAAGAGACCAGACTGGGATCTCAAATAGTCCAAAGTTGAGTCCACATGGTCCAGTCATAGGAGATATGTTGAAACATCCTGTCACAAGTCATCCAGCCATGGAAGATCCCATCATGCTAGAACCTATATGGGTTTATTAATATATGTTTTTTTGGTATTTGTTACGTTTTTTTCAATAAATAAAATATATTCCTTTATTCCAGTGAATTTTTTGATTTTTTTTTGACCCTTCATTGGTTGGAGTGGGTGGTTGTAGTAAATCAAACCAGTTTCTTTTTCAGTTTTTCTAGTTAATTATTGTCTGGTTTACTCCCTCCCTTCCTTTATGCTATGAACAAGGATTTTTGTTCCTTTTGAGGTTTCAATATTATTATTGAGTTTTCAATATGATCTAATGTACCACTTTTCTTGTTATCATTAACAAATTCCATACAAATCATTTAGCACCACAAAATTATACTTGGTTCTATTTTCTCTAAAAGGGGCGGTACTGGGAGGTGGGTAGGGGGTGGAATCAAGGGATGGTTCTCAGGAGGTAGAAAGGGGGTGGAGACAAGGGGTGACTCAGAAGGGAGGAGTTCCTGTACCTATTCTCTGAGAAAAAAAGCCCTGGGTAAAAGCAAATTGATACATTATAGGGTACACTCACAGGATGACAGAATAAAATTGCATATACAGTGTGCCATGTCATGTGGGTCCATCCAGGTGGAAGGCTGGGGCCCGCGGCATCTCACGTTGCCGGCAGCCCTGGGGGTGACCAGGGCTCTGGGTCAGTCGGTGGAGGAGAATGCAGAGTGTCACCAAGGGAACGGGGAGCCAACAGGAGGAGTGGTTACAGTGGCGCACTGTAACTATACCCCCTGTTGGCTCCCCATTCCCTTGGTGACGCTCGGCTCGGCTTCCTCCTCCGCCCACTTACCCAGAGCTCCGGACACCACTGGCGCTGCCGGCAAAGTTAGACACCGTGGACTTCAGCCTTCCACCTGGACTGACCCACATGATGTGGCACACTGTATACGAAACTTTTATTCTGTCATCCTGTGATTGTATCCTATAAAGTGTCTATTTGCTTTTACCTATATACTGCACTTAGATCGGCACTGCTCTCTCTTGCCTTCCTTTCTACGGAGCCCCATCCTACTCTAATAAGCTGGCTGCCAATCTACCGCCATACACCTTATCCCCCTAGTTAGACTCCTTTTGGACTTATTACTGAGCATACACATGATATATCATTTTTACAGTTGTGCACTGCTCACCTAGTGTTTAAATTTATCTCTGAGACCACATATCAGCTGCCACCTACATAGCGCTCATCATATTCACACATTGGCTACCATGCACAGCTAGAACAGATTTCTCACTCTCCAGTTTTAGAAAATCCACCCCATTGTGCTGTAAGCATTATCAAAATACATTAGGTGCAAATAAGCTCTGAGTAGGTCAGTTCCAGTACATTGGCTGTCTGTATTCATAACATTTTCCAAATAGATAGGTTTAAGGGTAATTATTTCCGCTTGCATCTGGTCACTGTATATTATGATATTAACCAACCTATTGTGAGCATCTATATCTTAAATGGAGCAGCAGTATGAGCAAATCTCATCTTTATCTACATTTCTGTTTGATTTTATTGTCCTGCTTTGTTGTAGTATCTGATAAACAACATTGAAAAATGTAAAATACCTTTATAATTTCCAATATCTAGGTTGATTACACACTTTAATAAGTAATAAATGCACGCAATATTTTTTTATGTTATCTGAAATATATTTTTTTCTTTCAAATGATGTATTTCTGACATCCATTTATATAGGTTAAGGAAAGTTATACCATCTTCAGCATGTTCAGTAAACATTTAGGACCTCTGTGGCGTTTGGACAGGTATAAATATTGTACAATCTGTGGTACTGCAGTAAATCTAATAAAGTACTAGGCTTGATTAAAATAGCTCCATCTTGCTGTTTCATTTGGTTGTCAATATTGTTACTCCTGGGTTTGTCGTTTGAGGACATATGGTGCATTATGGCATTATGCATACTATTTATCCAGAATCTGAGAGAACAGATTGTAATTCACAGGTTATTAGTGGCTAAAAATAATTTCAACATTTTAATATTTGTTAAAAAATGAGATATTACAGCATAACACAATTACTGTTACAATATGAAGAAGGCTTGTAGTGACTGCTAAACTATTTAGTCTAACAATAATGTTTCAGAGCTTTGTAGACAAGGTTTGTTACTGTCTTTTATATTTATAGGAGTTCCTAAAAATGTCCACTGCACTGCTTTGGAAATAGTTGTAGATGTTCAAATTGTGCCCTTTGCCATCGAGCAATGTATAGACAGTATAAACATTGTTCCTGTAGGAATGCTTTTCTAATGCTTATCAACACATCTGGTACACACCTTTCCACTTGTTTATACATCAGCGTGAGCAATTATGAGACCACATCTACATGATTCAGTTGATTTGCTAAAAAGAAGCAAAAAACGCACAAACTGAAGGTTCATTAAGCTTAATAATATTCTATTTATAGCTTATATTATAATACTGATCACTGTTGCTGTATTTTATTATATCATCATACTTGAATGGGTAACCATACATTTAGCCCCCATACCCCCATCTTACTGTCAACACTCCCTCCTTATTTAAAAAACTAAAAAAAAATGCTTGCACTCAGTGTACCAAAACAACATAAAAACAGCAGTACACTAATCATCCGAATACTGAACGAATGGACTTTAAATACATAAATAAATATGCCTACTGTGCACTTTTACCTCTTCCTGACCAGGCCAATTGTTACACTTTAAATGACAATTGAATGGTCATGCAACACTGTACCCAAGTGAAATTTTTATTATTTTTTTGAGATAGATAGAGCTTTATTTTAGTGGTATGGAATCACCACAAACAAAAACAGACAGAAAATGTTGAAAAAAAAAAAAAAACTTTTCTTTGTTTCTGTTATACAATTTTGCAAATAAGTAGTTTTTCTTCTTCACTGATGTGTGCTGATGAGGCTGCACTGATGGGCACTGATAGGCACTGATGAGGATGTGCTGATGAGGCGGCACTAATGGTCACTGATGAGACAGCCTTGCTAGGCACTGAAAAGCTACACTGATAGGCATTGATGGGCACTAATGAGGAGGCACTGATGAGGCTGCACTGATAATATGGCACTGATGGGCACTGATAGATGACACCGATGGGCATTTATATGCTGCACTGATGGACACAGATGCACACTGATGGGGCTACACTAATAATTGGGCCATACCCTGTCACAGGATAGCTGGTTATCAGCTTTCCTTTCCTCACACAGTGACAGCGCTGAGGAAAGGAAATGCCAATAACTGGCATTTGTTTACATGTGATGAGCTGTGATTGAAGACAGCACTGCCACAAGTCCCCCCGGCATTTGTGATGACATCCCTTCCAACGCGTTTCTTCTACACAAACATCAACAGGGGAAGGAGGCAATTTATAGCTCAGATTATAATACTGATTACTGTTGTATTTTATTATATCAATATATGTGAAATGGTAACCATTCGTTTAACCCTCAAACCCCTCTTACTGTCAAGTGCATTTGCTCAAAGACAGCAACTTTGGGGACTGGGGCAAATTGCAGGACCTTCTTAAAGCAGTTCTTCACCCTAGAAACAAAACTTAAAAGGCAGTAACTACACATAGTGAAGCTGCTAAGTTTTAATGTAAGGACACTTACCTGTACAGGCGCTGGCATGTTTACTTTGGGATACTGGCTATGACTGCTTATGACTTCACAGCTGGTTTCCCACTGTGCATGCGTAAGCCGTGTTCCACTGTGTAATTAGTCCTGCAGCCTCCTGGGGCCTGCTTGTTTACATTGCTCGGTATGTGTGGAGAGCCATAAAATGAGTGTGGCTTCACACCTTGAAGGTGACACCTTACACACCAGAGTGCTTAAAACCTGTCCATTTAAGTCAGCACAGTGCCAAAGAACCCTCCACCTCCTGCATTTTGCAAGTTCCTCCAAGCCTAGAACATATGGATCCTAGAAATTGTCAAAGATATAATTTACTATATATTTTATGTAGTCTTTCCCATATTTAGGAATCCTTAAATCTCATAAAAGATTGACTTTGTAACATTCATTACTCTTAACCAAGTAGATCCAAACATTTCTCAGTGAGTCCTGGAAATTTGAACCATTGCTTATCTAAGTGTAAGCCATTTAAACATAATGAGCCTAGTTTGCTGTAGCAGTGTTCTCCATTTCATACACAGTCTACAAGCCTTTAGTTGGTTTCACCTGGATTGATATCTCATATTGTTCTTGTGTTTATACAATACACTAAACATTAAATGTCAAGGCGATCTCCAGCAACTGGTGTGTTGTAAACTTGGTTGTCAAATGGCAACAGCTGCCATATCAGTCTACCTATTTTTAAATGTCCATTAACATTGGCTCCTGAAATGTCAGAAAATAAATGCCTGAATGAATGAGTGCCATGTATTTGGAAAAAGAGATTTACCTCCATGCACAGAAAGTGCTGTGAATATGTGGAATTGATTCCTTTAAGAACTAATTATGTCCAGCTCAGTAGATTATTTTAAATAAGCTGGATTCTTTCCCAAATATACAAAAGATGAACATTTATAGGTAATAACGCAAGCGGTGTTTGATCCAGGGAATATCCGATTGCCTCCTGGGGGATCAAGAAGGATCCCCCCCTCCCTGCTGGAGTAAATTGGATAATACTTTATTGTTTTTTTTTTTGCCTTCCTCTGGATCAACTGTGGGTTTGAGATTGTGTATATAAAGGTTTTCTATGTTTGTGCTTTTTTTTTCTATTGCTTGAACTTGATGAACTTTTTTAAACATGACTATGTACCGTAACTATGTTTCCTTAAAACTACTCACCTGTCTGGTAAACTGCAATTTTAAACACATACCTGTATACAGACTGAAATGGACAAATGTTAAAAATATGTACTTCTGTATAAAAAAAAAAGATAACTAATACCGCGCTAACAGGCCCATTGTGAAAACTTTAACCATGTAAAAAAAGAAACCGGTGTAGGGGCCAGAACGGTCACAACATCTGTACACTAGTGTGGAGCTGATAGCCGGATTGTTGTGCGAGGCTTGTGTGAAGAGAGTGGAGTTCTAAAACACGGAGTATATATTTTTTATGCCTGGCAGAGTCTGGTGCACTGGAAGTACCAGAAAAGTGTAAGTAACCTGTTACTATTTACTGTTACTGTTTACCTATTAAAATAATTTGTTGAGGATATAAACACTATAGTCGTTTCCTTTTTATACACTTAACAATATCAATAAAACTATCAATAAAAGCCTTTTTGCCTCCCTGGGCTGCGAACAATACGGCTCCAACCTCCTTTCCGCTTTCCTCTCAGAGATAGACACGGGCTAATTTTTTGTGATCAAATACCACCAAAAGAAAGCTCTATTTGTGGGGGAAAAAAAGGAAATCAATTTTATTTGGGTACAGTGTCGCATGACCGCACAATTGTCTGTTAAAGTAATGCAGTGCCGAATCGCAAAAAATGGCCTGGTCATTAAGGTCCAGAAGGGGTTACGTTTTCACACTGGGCCTGTTAGCGCAGTGTTAGTTATCTTTGTTTATTTATTTAGCACAGCTATAAGATTGTGAGCAATACCAGCTCCTTTGACTTTTTTTAATTTTAGTGGCTCGCAGGATTGTTGTATTTTATATATACTTCTGTATACTTTAATATCAATATATATATATATACAGTATATATGTATATATATATTAGAAGGCCAGTATGGTGGGGAGTATTTAAGCAACCCACTCACCTGTGTTCCTTGTCGGTCCCAGTGCACGATACTACACGTCACTAGACAGACTCTCCCCAGGTCACTCCACGTTCGTGAGTCTGTGCGTTCGATTATAAGTGTGTTTTTGCTTCTCAGTTCATGGTCTTCGTCAGCGGTGTTCTCACTCGCTGTTGCAGGTAGGATTCAAACCTTTTTCATTTCCTGTCCCGCATCCCTTTCGTACTTAGCTACCTCCGAGTTGTTGTCGGTCGTGTCCCGACATCATTCGGCACAGGTGTAGAATATTCGTAGGTTCCCTCTGCCTTGCTTGTCATCCCATCCACAAACATACGATTTGTTCGTAGATCCATGCCTCCGAGCCACTGTCGGTTGATGTCCAATATCATTCGACACATGCTTCACTGCTTATAGGATTCACTGTCTTTGGGGTTGCCGCCTCATCCATTTGGAGATCAGCATGTATTGTTTGCACAGGTTCTGTGGCTGATTGAGGTGGTAATTAGACCCACCTGGTGCCTTGCCTGCAGTTCGATTAGCCTGGGGGGCTGGGCAGTTGGTATGTGTATGGTTTTAAATATGTGTAGCGCTTAACCCTATAATTTGTATAAATTAAAACATGCCAAGTAATATCAGCAAGTGATGCTCAAAAAATAAAACATAAGGAATGAATATAATAAATAAAAAAAAATTATTGTGAATTGTGAGTCCTTATTAAATCAACTTAGATAGTCCCAGTAAATGTGCCGAATAAATCTGAAGTGAATGGAATATTGGTATGAAGAATCACAAGTGCCAGCATATGAATGTCACTCTGTTTACTGGATGGAAGAAACACTCTAGGATATGATCCAAAAGGCAGAGTGGCATTCATATGCTGGCACTTGTGGTTCTTCATACCAATATTCCATTCACTTTGGATTTATTTGGCACATTTACTGGGACTTTCTAAGTTGATTTAATAAGGACTCACAATTCACAATAATTTTTTTCATTCAATACATTTTTATTGAGTTTAACATAAGAGAATATATATGAAACAAATAAAACAGAAAATTGGAATATTCAACAGGTTCCAATGCATGTACACAAACATATAGTAAGAGCAACAGATGAATGGTGCAATAATAGTCAGACAATCAGAATTATCAGAAATATCAGGAAGTATTCAAAACATCACAGGTTATACAACGGTATGGCATATGGTAGGAAGATGGCACAACATAGTATAGTAATAATAATGTATATATATCCGTGTGAGGATGTAATATGGGAGCGAGAGATCCAACCACCCCGGACCCTAAGGAACAATGTCACCAGGTCCGGTTTGAAGGAGCTCCCTCCCCACCGTTCGGATCAGAAGGAAGGTACAATTATTTCAAGAGAGCCTTAGTGCTTGTTTCAGATAGGGCCAGCACTCCCAGGACTTTTGAAAATTTTGAAATTTTTTATATGTCAGGGAGTTGATTGCTAGAGATTTCTCTAAGAGATAGTTATCATTCACGAGCGCAATCACCTCAGACAAGTTAGGAGTAGTATTAGATCTCCGCTTGCGGAGAATCAGTGTCTTGGCTGCTAACAGTATGTGGGTTACCATTTGTCTATGTTATGAGGGTAAAGATCGATGTTGATATTCAATATAGCTAATTCTGGATTTGGGGGTGAAAGTACTCCTGTGCCGGAGGAAATACACCGGAAGATAGTATGCCAAAAGCTTGTGAGTGCTGTACATCCCCACAGAATATGATATAAGGTACCCCTTTTACCACATTCCCTCCAACATAGAGAGGATATTGATTGTGCCATCTTGGCCAGCCTGTAGGGAGTATAATACCATCTATTAACAATTTTAACAGTAGTTTCCCAATGGTTAGTGCATTTAGAAAATTTGTATATAGAACATAGTGCTGTATGCCCCTGTTTAAAAGTGAAAGTTATTTTCAGGTCTTTCTCCCATTTAAACATATTAACCGTCTTTTGGGAAGAGGCCTCTCCTGATAGGATATTATAGAAGGTAGATATACCTTTTTTAACTGGGGGGTTTGATATCAGGAAGTTCCATGTGGGTAAATTAACATGGGTAGAGGTTAAAGAGTGTTTTCCTAGAAGAAGTAGTATTTTTGAAACAGACAACGATGTGTCGGGCGGTAGTTTAAATTCTGTCATTATGTCTTCTTTACACTTGGGGCCTAAAGGTGACCGGAGTTGCGAGATTTGAGTTAAACCCAGGTCCTTCAATTTGGAGATGTTCAGGTTGGTGTAAATAGTCGTAAGGATGGATAAAGGTAGTTTGTCAATGTCGGAAGGTATCACTCTTGGTTCCAATTTATTAACCGTTCTCCAGGCTTGGAGGGAAGCTTTAAATGTAGGTGGGAGCTTAGCAAGGTTCCATGGGATCCAAAGATCTCTCAGGAGCATTAGATTAAGGTTAGAGGTAGGTACTAGATGTTTTTCGATTTGTGACCAGAGGGGTGCTTCGTCATGGGGGGTCCAGTGTTTAAGCTGATCTAGTCTGGTGGCCCAGTAATAGGCGGAGATATTGGGTAGGCCCGCCCCTCCTACGTATTTGTGGTTTGTTAGTATATTATATTCCACCCTTGCTTTCTTACCCAGCCACAGGAATTTCCTCAGTATGGTTACTAGAGTATGTAATTGTGCCTTGGTAAAAGGGACTGGGAGGCCTCTGAATAAGTAAAGAATTTGCGGTAAAATGTTCATCTTAATCGCCGAGATTCTGGCCCCCCATGATAGGTTCAGGGAAGCTATCTTTTCTAGTTCAGTTGTCAGTTTTTGTCTAAGGGGGCCTAGATTGTTCTTGACGAGGTCTGTGGTTTTGGAGGTGATAAAAATCCCTAAGTACGAGATCTTATCCGACATCCAGGGGATGGGGCAGGTGTTGGTTAGAGTGTGTTTAGTTTCTGGGGGTATTCCTAGGTCAAGGATCGTCAATTTTGTGATATTAATTTTGTAGAATGAGATTTTGCTAAATTCAGTCAAAATTTGGTATGCGGTGGGTAGAGAGATTTCGGGTTTTGTCAGCATTAATATAATGTCGTCAGCGAACAAATTTATCTTATGTTCATAACCGCCAGTGTTAAAATCATGAACATGTCTGTCAGAGCGTAGGGTTGCCACAAGGGGTTCTATAATTAAATTGAAGACTGTTGGGGACAAGGGGCACCCCTGTCTTGTGCCATTGGATATAGTGAACGGTTTGGACAGTGCTCCTGAAGCAAAGACCCTGGCAGAAGGTTGTGAATAAAGGGCCATAATGGCAGAAAATATATTGCCTTGAAGACCAAATTTGTGTACGGCGGCCGCCATGTAGTTCCAGTTGACTCTGTCAAAAGCCTTCTCTGCATCCAGGGAAAGGAGGAGAGAAGGCGTCTGACTTTTTTCGGCCATGTATAGCACATCAACTATACGTCTAGTGGCGTCTGACGTTTGGCGGCCCGGTATGAATCCCATTTGGTCTTTCCCCATCTGGAAAGGATATAAACATAGAGAATTGGCCCGCGGGACTTTATATGAGGTGAGTGCTAGTGGCTGGAGAAGAATTATTAACACAATATATATGTAAAACAATATGATTTATTACATTGTATGAACAAGTGTTGCAAAATAATGATGACATGTAAAAATATCACATAGCATAGCTCAATGGCCATAATAGCATAGTGTATACAACATGCACAATATTCAAACACATAGTATAGGTAGGTGTCCTGGTGTGGCCACTTGGTTACAAAAATGTCCTGAATAGAGTATTAGAGTTCCATGGTGGTGGATTGTAATACACAAGGATCTGACGCGTTTCGGGAGCTACAACTCCCTTCTTCAGAGATCAATGTATTGAGTGTATCTACAAAAAACAATGCGTTTGAGTAAACATTGAAACTCGTAGGAATTTAATAAAAAAATCAAAAAAGTATTCATGATTCAAAAATTAAAAACTTCAAAAAGAGTATGAGATACTCACAGGTTAATGGAACTAAATGGAGATTGGACTCCCGTGTAGGGGCAGCGGAACAGAGTCTGACCCGGGAGCTGAAGGGTCCCATGGAGAGCAGCCAGAGAGGGGGGTCCATGGCAGATAGGAGGTGGGAAAATGATGGGAAGATGAACCTTCCAAATCTGTATAGTGAGTGAAAAAAGAAAAATGAAGGCAGGGATGGGATGGAAAGAAATAGTGTGAAAAGTGAGAAAATTCCAAGCTGGAAACAAAAAAGTAGGTGTGGGGAAATGGGAGAGTGCATGGGCAGAAAGTGAATGTGAGGGAGTAGAGAAGAGAATGGTGGCCGTGTGCAATGGCAAATTGCCTGGAAATAGGGAGAAGAAATGGTGAGCGAAGAGTGCTGACCCAAAGGAGGAAAATGCCACTGGGAGGGTGGAACGGTGCAGAAAGAAAGAAATGAAGATCTGGTGCCCCACCTACCATGTATCCCCGAAACCAGTCACAAGCCTGGGATCCTAACGTCATGCTTGGCGGGCAATGGCGGGTCAGGACAGGGCTCATCCGTGACCTCGTGGAGGAAGAGAACGCTGAAGGCGGACCTTCCCCTCCCGCAGATGTAGGCACGCAAATGGCGTGGTACCGTCAGTGTGATCACTGACGGCCGACGTCACATGTGCGGCATGACGCCGATGTGAAGGTGGACCCGCTCGTCCCAGAGAGGGGAGGAGCGGGGACAGCAAGGGGGGGCGGAGCCTCCCTCTTTACACATCGCAGCTCCCGGGGTCAGGGCAGCCGTCGCCTGTATGCACAGGAATCCAAAAAATCCAAAGGGGATGTAGCATCAATGTGAACGAGTCACATATAGGAAATTAAAAAAGTAAAAATACCTGTAAATGTTAGAGAGTATGTCATAAAAAAGATGTTCAAATAAAAAAGAGGGAAAAACCAGGGGATACACCAGGATAAAATCTTCAGCCAGGGAGGAGGAACCAGATCATTAAATGGGCACTTGTGGGTGTCTTCCACCCTAAATTCTGTACACAAGGGGCAATGGTCTGGTTCCCACCCAAGCACGCCTCCATCCCAAATTACATATAAACATAGAGAATTGGCCCGCGGGACTTTATATGAGGTGAGTGCTAGTGGCTGGAGAAGAATTATTAACACAATATATATGTAAAACAATATGATTTATTACATTGTATGAACAAGTGTTGCAAAATAATGATGACATGTAAAAATATCACATAGCATAGCTCAATGGCCATAATAGCATAGTGTATACAACATGCACAATATTCAAACACATAGTATAGGTAGGTGTCCTGGTGTGGCCACTTGGTTACAAAAATGTCCTGAATAGAGTATTAGAGTTCCATGGTGGTGGATTGTAATACACAAGGATCTGACGCGTTTCGGGAGCTACAACTCCCTTCTTCAGAGATCAATGTATTGAGTGTATCTACAAAAAACAATGCGTTTGAGTAAACATTGAAACTCGTAGGAATTTAATAAAAAAATCAAAAAAGTATTCATGATTCAAAAATTAAAAACTTCAAAAAGAGTATGAGATACTCACAGGTTAATGGAACTAAATGGAGATTGGACTCCCGTGTAGGGGCAGCGGAACAGAGTCTGACCCGGGAGCTGAAGGGTCCCATGGAGAGCAGCCAGAGAGGGGGGTCCATGGCAGATAGGAGGTGGGAAAATGATGGGAAGATGAACCTTCCAAATCTGTATAGTGAGTGAAAAAAGAAAAATGAAGGCAGGGATGGGATGGAAAGAAATAGTGTGAAAAGTGAGAAAATTCCAAGCTGGAAACAAAAAAGTAGGTGTGGGGAAATGGGAGAGTGCATGGGCAGAAAGTGAATGTGAGGGAGTAGAGAAGAGAATGGTGGCCGTGTGCAATGGCAAATTGCCTGGAAATAGGGAGAAGAAATGGTGAGCGAAGAGTGCTGACCCAAAGGAGGAAAATGCCACTGGGAGGGTGGAACGGTGCAGAAAGAAAGAAATGAAGATCTGGTGCCCCACCTACCATGTATCCCCGAAACCAGTCACAAGCCTGGGATCCTAACGTCATGCTTGGCGGGCAATGGCGGGTCAGGACAGGGCTCATCCGTGACCTCGTGGAGGAAGAGAACGCTGAAGGCGGACCTTCCCCTCCCGCAGATGTAGGCACGCAAATGGCGTGGTACCGTCAGTGTGATCACTGACGGCCGACGTCACATGTGCGGCATGACGCCGATGTGAAGGTGGACCCGCTCGTCCCAGAGAGGGGAGGAGCGGGGACAGCAAGGGGGGGCGGAGCCTCCCTCTTTACACATCGCAGCTCCCGGGGTCAGGGCAGCCGTCGCCTGTATGCACAGGAATCCAAAAAATCCAAAGGGGATGTAGCATCAATGTGAACGAGTCACATATAGGAAATTAAAAAAGTAAAAATACCTGTAAATGTTAGAGAGTATGTCATAAAAAAGATGTTCAAATAAAAAAGAGGGAAAAACCAGGGGATACACCAGGATAAAATCTTCAGCCAGGGAGGAGGAACCAGATCATTAAATGGGCACTTGTGGGTGTCTTCCACCCTAAATTCTGTACACAAGGGGCAATGGTCTGGTTCCCACCCAAGCACGCCTCCATCCCAAATTACATATAAACATAGAGAATTGGCCCGCGGGACTTTATATGAGGTGAGTGCTAGTGGCTGGAGAAGAATTATTAACACAATATATATGTAAAACAATATGATTTATTACATTGTATGAACAAGTGTTGCAAAATAATGATGACATGTAAAAATATCACATAGCATAGCTCAATGGCCATAATAGCATAGTGTATACAACATGCACAATATTCAAACACATAGTATAGGTAGGTGTCCTGGTGTGGCCACTTGGTTACAAAAATGTCCTGAATAGAGTATTAGAGTTCCATGGTGGTGGATTGTAATACACAAGGATCTGACGCGTTTCGGGAGCTACAACTCCCTTCTTCAGAGATCAATGTATTGAGTGTATCTACAAAAAACAATGCGTTTGAGTAAACATTGAAACTCGTAGGAATTTAATAAAAAAATCAAAAAATTTTGAATCATGAATACTTTTTTGATTTTTTTATTAAATTCCTACGAGTTTCAATGTTTACTCAAACGCATTGTTTTTTGTAGATACACTCAATACATTGATCTCTGAAGAAGGGAGTTGTAGCTCCCGAAACGCGTCAGATCCTTGTGTATTACAATCCACCACCATGGAACTCTAATACTCTATTCAGGACATTTTTGTAACCAAGTGGCCACACCAGGACACCTACCTATACTATGTGTTTGAATATTGTGCATGTTGTATACACTATGCTATTATGGCCATTGAGCTATGCTATGTGATATTTTTACATGTCATCATTATTTTGCAACACTTGTTCATACAATGTAATAAATCATATTGTTTTACATATATATTGTGTTAATAATTCTTCTCCAGCCACTAGCACTCACCTCATATAAAGTCCCGCGGGCCAATTCTCTATGTTTATATGTAATTTGGGATGGAGGCGTGCTTGGGTGGGAACCAGACCATTGCCCCTTGTGTACAGAATTTAGGGTGGAAGACACCCACAAGTGCCCATTTAATGATCTGGTTCCTCCTCCCTGGCTGAAGATTTTATCCTGGTGTATCCCCTGGTTTTTCCCTCTTTTTTATTTGAACATCTTTTTTATGACATACTCTCTAACATTTACAGGTATTTTTACTTTTTTAATTTCCTATATGTGACTCGTTCACATTGATGCTACATCCCCTTTGGATTTTTTGGATTCCTGTGCATACAGGCGACGGCTGCCCTGACCCCGGGAGCTGCGATGTGTAAAGAGGGAGGCTCCGCCCCCCCTTGCTGTCCCCGCTCCTCCCCTCTCTGGGACGAGCGGGTCCACCTTCACATCGGCGTCATGCCGCACATGTGACGTCGGCCGTCAGTGATCACACTGACGGTACCACGCCATTTGCGTGCCTACATCTGCGGGAGGGGAAGGTCCGCCTTCAGCGTTCTCTTCCTCCACGAGGTCACGGATGAGCCCTGTCCTGACCCGCCATTGCCCGCCAAGCATGACGTTAGGATCCCAGGCTTGTGACTGGTTTCGGGGATACATGGTAGGTGGGGCACCAGATCTTCATTTCTTTCTTTCTGCACCGTTCCACCCTCCCAGTGGCATTTTCCTCCTTTGGGTCAGCACTCTTCGCTCACCATTTCTTCTCCCTATTTCCAGGCAATTTGCCATTGCACACGGCCACCATTCTCTTCTCTACTCCCTCACATTCACTTTCTGCCCATGCACTCTCCCATTTCCCCACACCTACTTTTTTGTTTCCAGCTTGGAATTTTCTCACTTTTCACACTATTTCTTTCCATCCCATCCCTGCCTTCATTTTTCTTTTTTCACTCACTATACAGATTTGGAAGGTTCATCTTCCCATCATTTTCCCACCTCCTATCTGCCATGGACCCCCCTCTCTGGCTGCTCTCCATGGGACCCTTCAGCTCCCGGGTCAGACTCTGTTCCGCTGCCCCTACACGGGAGTCCAATCTCCATTTAGTTCCATTAACCTGTGAGTATCTCATACTCTTTTTGAAGTTTTTAATTTTTGAATCATGAATACTTTTTTGATTTTTTTATTAAATTCCTACGAGTTTCAATGTTTACTCAAACGCATTGTTTTTTGTAGATACACTCAATACATTGATCTCTGAAGAAGGGAGTTGTAGCTCCCGAAACGCGTCAGATCCTTGTGTATTACAATCCACCACCATGGAACTCTAATACTCTATTCAGGACATTTTTGTAACCAAGTGGCCACACCAGGACACCTACCTATACTATGTGTTTGAATATTGTGCATGTTGTATACACTATGCTATTATGGCCATTGAGCTATGCTATGTGATATTTTTACATGTCATCATTATTTTGCAACACTTGTTCATACAATGTAATAAATCATATTGTTTTACATATATATTGTGTTAATAATTCTTCTCCAGCCACTAGCACTCACCTCATATAAAGTCCCGCGGGCCAATTCTCTATGTTTATATGTAATTTGGGATGGAGGCGTGCTTGGGTGGGAACCAGACCATTGCCCCTTGTGTACCCATCTGGAAAGGAACCATCTCTTGTAGACGCCCTGCAAGCATTTTGGCAAAAAATTTTATGTCTGTATTCAACAGAGATATAGGGCGGTAATTGCCCGGAAGAGATGGGTCCTTCCCTGGCTTTGGTATGGTAATGATGTATGCTCCCAGCATCTCTGCAGGAAAACTGGTCTCGGCTGTAGCTCTATTATAAACATCCAATAGGTGCGGAATTAGAATATCACTATACAGTTTATAATATTCGCTCGGGAACCCGTCAGGTCCTGGGGATTTGCCGTTGGGAAGTGAATTTATGACTTTTTACATTTCGTCTTGTGTGAATGGAGCATTAAGTGTAGACAGTTGTTGTTCAGTAAGGGATGGTAGTTCTAGTTTGTCCAGGAAAGCAGATATTTCAGATATGGTCGGGGTGTGGGTGGTGTTGTCTTGGTCAAGATTGTATAGAGAGTGATAGTAATTTTCAAATTCATTTGCTATATCTTGGGGATGGGAGAATATAGTGTTTGTCTGAGGTTTAGTCATGTGGGAAATTTTAGATTTGGTCTGTTTGGCTTTGATTCTGTTGGCTAGTGTTTTCCCTGGCTTGTTAGCATGAGTATAGTATGTCGTTTTAAGTTTGCGGAAAATCTTGTCATGTTGTGTTAGAAGGAGTTGACGTAGGTCATATCTCAGGTCGTACAGGGTATTACCTAGGGATGGGTTGGGTACCACCTTGTGTTTTCGTTCTAGGGGGACAATAAGTTGGAGAGTTTTTGGTTATACAATTTTTTCATTTTGGAATTTTGTTGGATGCATATGCCCCTTATGAAAGCCTTATGGGCACCCCATAAGGACCATGAACTAGAGACCGAGTTCTTATTCAGGCTAAAGAATTCCTGCAGGTGCTGGGATACACACTTACCAACCTGTTCAGTCTGAAGATTTCTGATGTTACATCTCCATACTTGCCCCGCTGGTCTCGGAATTCCCTCATCAACAATCCATTTGATTGCCGCAAACCAAGTAATGTTTTTAATCTCTGCCGAGGAAGTTCTTCCCAGGAGGTGCCAGTCCACCAGAAAGAGGTCAATCCTAGAATAAGATTTATGACGTGCAGAGTAAAAGGTAAAGTCTCTTTCTGAAGCATGAAGGCACCTCCAGGCATCGTAGAGATGTTCACAGTTAAATAGGTCAAGCAGAGAAATCTTGCGGCCCAAAGAGGAGGCGGAGGTATCTATGTCTGGATTAACCGTGAGGTTAAAGTCTCCACATATGACTAGGTTTCCATATTTCTTTTTGGCAACGATTTTAAGAAATCTCCGTAGAAATTTGAGTTGATGCGTGTTTGGCGCATAGATTGAAACAAAGATCATTGGCATGTTATTGAAGTCTCCTGTAATTATCAGGTAACGGCCTTATGGGTCTGCCCACTGTTCTTTCAATTGAAAGTTGATGGTATTTTTTATAGCGTAAAGGATTCCTTTCTTCTTGGCTGGGGATGTTGCTAAGAAAATGTTGGGAAAATCCCTTTGAGAGCACTTTGGATGATTTGCAGTCTGGAAGTGTGTCTCCTGAACTGAGAGGATGTCAGCGTTGGAGGCTTTCGCCTCCTTCCACATTGCAAATCTTTTAACCGGGTGATTAAGCCCATTAACGTTGATTGAGAGGCACTTGAAAGGCATTACGGTGGGTAACTGGCTTCATTCAGGGGTGATGTGACGCAAGTAAAGTTGCTAGCCGTTCAGTGACTAGGATAATTCTTTGAGAGAGAAGAATAGCAATAAGGCTATTGTGTACAGGTTGTGCATTGGAAGAACAAAACAAAAACGAACAAGGATAATGGGTAAGAACCAATAAAAAAGGGGACCGTAGTATAGGTCCGTGATTAACTGAAACAGTTAATAACCGTTCTGGGTGAGGGGCCATATGGACTTAAGAAGATCCATTGGCCTGGGGACCATGATGGTGATGATGTGTGCTAGGAAAACCATCCGCATGGGTATTTTTACCTTGTTTTCCTGACCGTTTCCTGGATACGACATGCCATTCTTCGGATACATAAGATGGGCCTGGGCCCCTGTGGTGGAGGTCCTCCGCAGGGAGGAGTATTCCCCATTTTTGGAGCAGGGCAATGCCTTCTTCAAGCGCTGTGACTGTGGAAGAATTCCCATTGTAGGTGATGATCAGGGAAGTGGGGTACTTCCACTTGTGTGGAATTTTATGATTCCTTATCGCTTTAGTTATAGTTGCCAGGTTACGTCGCTTCTGTAGGGTGTGTCGTGATAAGTCCGGCATTTGCAGGCCTGCGAACTCTCCCGACAAGTCATTGGTTTGGCGAGAAGCTGACATAATTTTTTCTTTCGTCTAAAAAAAATGTATTCGCAGTAGGACGTCTCTAGGGATTTCTGCTGCTAAAAACGCAGGTTTTGGTAAGCGATGTATTCTATCTATGGCGAGTTCTGCAACAGACAGTGAGGGAACTAAGGTGGTAAACAGACAAGTCGCATATTGCATCAGGTCAGGAGCTTGAATCATTTCTGGGATGCCCCGCAACTTGACATTGTTGCGCCTGGACCTGTCCTCCAAGTCAGCCACCTTGTCCTTCAGCCAGGCAATATCTTCCGAGTGGTGGTTGTGAGCGTCCACCATAGCATTGAAGGACAAAGCGTGGTTCACCAGTGATTCCTCAACTGTAAAAATTATATTCCTCATGTTAGACATTTCCTGTCTGATTTGATGCATACAGGACATCATGTCCTCATGCATTGATGCTTTGAATGAATACAGCATATTCTTTAAAGTGGTCTCTGAAGCAGGTTGACCTCCAGTGGGGAAGGATTCAAAGGGATCCTGATTATGTGGCATTTGGCTGCTGTTGAAGCCTGTTTGCTGCAAGATGTTACTGTCCATGCCATTCCACGGTTTTGCTGGGGAGTTAATCCTCTGTGTAGTTTTGGCAGGACTTTTGGAGGATGGGGATACAGGAGATGATGAGCCAGAGGAGCCTTCACTGTCTGGATTGCCCACTTTGTAAAGCGAATGGATGGATGGAGCTGTATTACAGTGCTGTGAAGAGCTGCTTGCAATGTGCTGTGTGGAGCCGCCGCCATTTTGGAGAGGTCCAGTACTCAAATGTTGCACAGGATTACTCATTTTACTGAGCTTTGGTGATTCCCTCCTTCTTCTGGCCATGAGCAGAGAAGTCTCAGGGTGCTTGTAGGTCAGATTGTGTGACTATGCTGCGGATGGTTAAGGCTGTGGGTGTCACGGTCCCCCCTGGCATGTGAAGCTAAAGTTTTAGGTGGTCATCTGCAGCTCCGGACGCTACATTTCCCAGGCCATACAGGCTTCTATGGTGAGTGGGCTGAGGGTGGCAGGTTACAGCTGGCTTGTGGGAACACTTTTGTGCTGATAGTGTGTCAAATAAGCAGAGGATGGGCTTACCGAGTCGCCGCTCGCGGCCGGATGCCGCCGCAGGAAAGACCGCGGCTTCTGGGTGTAGCTAGGCCTCAGTCGGAACTCCGCTCCCGGTTGTTTGTTTTCTGCAATTTATGGCTTGTTTTGTTCCCTAGAGTAGCGGGAAGCTCTGTATGTCGGTGGCGGTCCTCGATGTCCAACATAATTCGAGGATGGCGAGGGATTAGTTATGGGACCGGCAGAGCGCTCTTCCGCACGTCCTCCTCAGTTCACTTCCGGCCACGCCCCAATTCACAATAATTTTTTATTTATTTATTATATTCATTCATTATGTTTTATTTTTTGAGCATCGCTTGCTAATATTACTTGGCATTTTTTCATTTATACAAATTATTGGTTTAAGCGCTACACATACTTATATACAGCATTTTTCTGGATTTTCTATAGGTCCCTGTGTGCAGCTTCCCCTTTCTTAGATAAGATAATATCACGTCACATTTTTTCACTATTAATAGCGCAGAAATCCATCCAATTTTTTATATGTATGGTTTTGGAGGATGGGGTGGCACCCTAACACTCTATGACGGCCCGATTCGATTCCTGGTCACGTCAGCGACACAGTATTTTGTATCCTCTGCACGACACAAGTCAATTCCAGTTGTCACACACATCACAGCTTCCTGCAGCTCGGTCTCTCTCATGAGGCTCCTGCCACAAGCAACCAGCCGTTACTCAGACCATTCATGCGGTCGTACTTACTCAAACACATACAATACTCTAGATTAATAACTCCGACCTGAGTCGGCATGATTTGTCCTTGTTTTCACCTCCCTGTTGAGGCTACTTTCTTACAGTTGTTGCAAGCACGTCTCCAGCGACACACGTTTCGACCACTCATTGTCTCCAGTGGCACACAATTCGGCCACTCACGTATTTTTACCCTAAGTCAACCACGGCATGGAGGTACAAATCCATCTCTTCCCACCTGCTCAGCCAACCCCAGCAGGTGGGAAGAGATGGATTTGTACCTCCATGCCGTGGTTGACTTAGGGTACAAATACGGAGGCTCTGCGTTTTACGACCTCCACCGCTCGATTGCAGCCAGAACCACAGCCAAACTCGCCCAGTTCCAAACCAGCACGAATTGGAGCATCATGGATACTGAGTTGTTCTGCCACCACATTGCGGGTCTGCGTTCCCTGATTTGTACCGTTTTCCAGTCCTCCACGCACATGGCAAACTGGTGCTCAAACACAGATGCCAGACATTTCTTGACCTTCTCCTCTACCTCTAGTGCCGCTCAAGGCATGCTTGCCATATGCAACATCCTCAGGTGGACAAGTTGGGACAGCCCTGTTACTAGTAGTGTTGGGCCGAACACCCCCCTGTTCTGTTCGCACCAAAACATCTTGAACAGGTAAAAAGCTCTAGCGCACATGCAAACTCTATTAAAGTCTATGGGACACGAACATGAAAAATCAAAAGTCCTCATTTTAAAAGCTTATTTGCAAGTATTGCCATAAAAAGTAAATGGGGACCTGAGTACTGCCTGGGGGACACATGTATCAGTGTCCCCCAGGGCAGTTTTTTAAAACAATAGTTTTTACAGGAGCAGTGATTTTCATGATGCTTAGAGTGAAACAATAAAAATGAAAAATTCCTTTAAATATCGTGCCTGGGAGGTCCCCTTAATGAGCCTGTAAAGTGGCGCATCTGTACAATGTGTGGAGCCTACTGCAGCAATATTGACATTTCTAAAGGAAAAAATGTCACTTAAACTTTGTTTTGCTGGCCCCGGGCAATACAGATAAAAAAAAAAATAAACAAATAAAAAAATAAAAAACAAACAAACAAACAAACAGCTTCCCCCCCAATCCATAACAGACTCTTATCTTAGCATGCAGCCTGGCAGGTCAGGAAGGGGGGGAGGAACGAGCAAGCGCCCCCCCCCCTCTTGAACCATACTAGGCCACATGCCTTCAACATGGGGAGGGGTGCTTTCAGGCAGATGACGTCAGAAGGGGGCGGTGCCACAGAGTGAAGTAACCAAGTGGCCCCAGCCCCTGGTCTATAAAAGAACTGTCAAAGCTGAGGATCTGGCAGATGGTGGGTAGCCTTTGAAGAGGCGAAGGATTTTTGAATTTTTTTATTTTTTGAGTCCGGCAGGTGGCATGATTGATGATGAATTTACATCAAGGGAAACTTTTTTTTCACTAAAGGACTTGTCAAAAACTGTGTTCTGTGGTTTTTACTTTTTTATTCTTTTTTGGTGAATGGGTAGGGGTACCCCATTCACATGGGGGGGATCTGTGGGCCCCCTTGTTAAAGGGGGTTTCCAGATTATGGTAAGCCCCCATCCGCAGGCCCCCACAACCACAGCCCAGGGTTGTCGGGAAGAGGCCCTTGTCCCCATCAACATGCTTTGGGGGGCAAGCGGCCATGTTGAGAGCAAGCGGCTTGGTATGGTTCAGGAGTGGGGCGCTCGCTCAATCTCCCCCTTTTCCTGGCCTGCCTGGCTGCATGCTCGGAAAATGGTCTGGTATGGATTTTGGGGGGGAATCCACGCCACTTTTTTTTTTGGCGTGGAGTTTCCCTTAAAATCTATACCAGACCCAAGGGGCCTGGTATAGATTTTGGGAGGGACTCAACACCGTTTTTTTTTTTTTTTATTCTGTTATAGGGTTCCCCTTAACCACTTAAATACAGGACACTTTCATCCCCTTCCTGCCCAGACCAATTTTCAGCATTCAGTGCTCATTGGGATCTATTGGAAATATTGGTCAGCTTGACATGTCACTGATCCCTGTCTTTAACATTGGAGTCTATATGAAATATTGGTCAGCTTGACATGGCACTGCTCCCGAACTATAAGTGACAGGAATTCAAAGCCTGGGGAGCCTCAAGAGGGGACCCAGGACTACAACATATCCATACATTTTAAAAGTGGAGAGTATGCCTGTACACTACACTGACTGCACTAAACTGACTGAAAACACTATCCGCTAACTACCTACCTAATCTCTTTAGTCACACATTATACATGGCCTGCATCCCTTTAGATGTATTCCTATTGGGAGTATCTCATCAAAAATGAAATTTTTGTTGCAGGGGATGCCAGAAATCTGACTTTTTTAGGCAGAATTCTGGGAAAATTAGTGAGCCGATCACACAAGCAGGAAATTATGTTTTGTCTGTGTACAGAACAACTCCAGGTAGCCATACGGCATTGCATTTCCAGAAAATTACAACAGCTGCACATTGAAAAGGAAAGGTCATTTTTAATAATATTCAATTACAATAGCATTTGTGTTGCAACTGTATACACTATATTGTTTTTTCTTTATTTGCTATTTTTTGTGGAGTTACCCTTAAAGCTCTTACCTATTGAACCTTATTGTGGCAGCAGCCCAGCATCATATGGAGAGATTCATACTACTTTGCTACCAAACTGAACTTCGGCTCAAAACTCAGTCCATGGCTCTTCGATACGTTTGCTCAGATCCTCACCTGGATCCTAACTCTCACCAGGCGCAGTGCCAGAAAGTCATCCATTACTTGGACAACTTCCTGCTGATCGAACGGCCCAATGAACCCCCCTCAGATTTAGACAAATTAAGGGTAGTGTTTGGCAAACCTCAACGTGCCCATAGCAGGTCATAAAGTTGAAGGCCCCACGCAGTCCATCACCCTCCTAGGAATCACCCTTGACACCTGCTCTATGCAGGCAAGCCTACCCCCTGACAAACTGTCCAGATTAGGGCGGTCATTCATACCTTCACTACCTTTCGAAGTTGCACCAAGAGACAGCAGCAGTGCCTGTTAGGCATGCTGAACCCCGCTATGAGGATTGTCCGCGTTACTTCATTTCTCGCCTCCTGGTCTTCCTTTCCCACGCACAGGACCCCGATCAAACCATCAGGCTAGGCCAGGCAGCTGCTGCAGATCTAGCAATGTGGGACAGCTTCCTTGAGAACTGGAACGGCATATCCATGTTCATCCTAGCAGCTTCAGCCTCCTCACATCATATAGCCTCCACAGGCTTCGCTGTCATTTTTGGCACCCATTGTTTTGCAGGTCCATGGCCGCAGGTAATCCTCCTGGTTCAGCCAGACGTCCTCATTGTTCAAGCTTTACCCTATCATCTCGGCAGCTCAGGTCTGGGGACACACCTGGGCGGGGCAGACAGTGGTCTTCTCCACTGACAACTTAGCAATGGCTGAGATTGTTAACAAAGGCAGGTCCAAGTCCCTGGCTATCATGTCCTTCCTACACAGGCTGGACAGACATTGTTGTAAGATTGGATGCAGTTTACTTTTACTAGCATTCCGCAGGTGGAGCCAGTGGTCAATCAGCTGCTAACAGTGCAGAGTATGGTTCCCCAAGCAAGCTGAAACTAAAGTGTCAAAATATATTCAATTCACAGTAAAGCAAATACAAAACTTGGCTGTGCCAAATTTACATATAATATCCACTGTGCATCGATATGAATATAAAATAAACATAACAATTCTTTTCTTTAAACGCTGTATATAAATCACTCCCAATAAGCCTAGAATTAGCATATAAAATAAAGGGGTGCTGGTCCCTTTAGGGCGCCACTGCGGTCGCTCATCAACATGTTGGGATAAAGCAAAGAATGCCTCCTATAGTGTAATATTATAAAGCAATAACGATTAATTCAATTAAAAAGACTCTTACATTGAATCAGCAGTAAAAACGCATAGAAACAATCTGTATACTCAGCATGTGTAGGTTTGTGAAATCACTTCCCATCTGGGATACCCTACGCGTTACGTCACGTGACTTCTCTGGGGGGGGGGTCGTTTGAAGACTATAGTTGTCACATTTATTTTATATTCATATGGATGCACAGTGGATTTTACTACTACGTTGCACATTTAATACTGTACATTGGGATGTGGAATATTATATGTAAATTTGGCACAGTCAAGTTTTGTATTTGCTTTACCGTTTATTGAATATAGTTTGACACTTTACTGTGAGGCTGGGCAACTCCATTTACATTACTCTTTCCTTATTTATTACTTATTTATTACTGTAGGAACACAATAGGTGTTGCAGCAACCAGTACACAATATATTATTTTTTTTATTTACTACTTATTGTTTTCACTACTCACTATTTAGTAGTGCAGAGTTATTCACTACTATATTTTGCTGGACCTGGCACACACCTATGAGGCGTACAGTCAGTAACCAGGAGAGACTGTTTTGTATCACCCTGCCTTGCTGATAATTACACTTATGTTACAAGCACATTTGTATCTGATACAGCCACATTCCTGTACAAATCGCAGAGGAGATAAGGATACACTAGTCGGCAAGAGCGGTGAGACTGTTATATTGTTGCAAGCATACTTTCATTGAAGTTAACCCTGACCAGCACTCCGCTGCCACAACTGATGATCAATCAGCTGCTAAACTGCAGATCATTGCTCTCTAAGCAGGCTGGACACTGCTTATATTGATGAGGCTTAGAGTCAGCAGTCAGAAGAGACTGTGTGTGTTTGGCATCATCTTGCCTTGCCGAATTGCCTATATCTACATATATCCCACGTCTTCTACAATCATCCATTTGCTTGCCATATATTTTTTGTTCCCTATATTTACATCCAAAGGACTCCTCATACCATAGGGAGGGATCAGGTCTCCTATATCACAGCTTAGGGGGAGTTAGGGGTTTTTAGGAATTGTGGGGTGTTTCGGGGGGGGGGGGGGGGTTGTGTGGGGAGGCATCTAGGTCCACCCAATGGGGGGGGGTCTATAGGACATTCACTGTATTGCTGTGGTTTTCAGTCCAATTTAATAATACATTTACTTTGGTAGCTTCAGAGGTAAAGTATCCTTTTTGGGGTTTTTTATGTCTCATGTATGTATTTTGAATGTGCATCCCCGATATAGGTTATTGGCACCAATAGAGATACCACTCCCAGAACATTTCTTGGTGCGTTTTTTTATATCCATGTGCATGAGGCCTAAAAGTGGCCATAAATGGATTGAAATATTGAAGGTTCAATAGCCACTTGTTAAATTTCGATTCATGTGTGGCCACTGCCGCTCAACAGAAGTCGATCTATTGATTGATTTCTGTTGAACAGACCTCTTGAAAAAAAGCTGCTTTATCATCTGCTGCAGCCAATGGCTGCAACACTTTTAAGTGGGCTTCTGATTGGCTGTCTGATGATCCAAGCTCCTATCCTGCTGTTTCTTGAATAGGACAACTCACTGCTGGTAGTTAGTAGCCTTCACCATCTTGTGCCCAAATCCTTGCCAGAGACCTACTCATGACATCCCTAACCAATAGACTTTATATTCATAAGAAAGGAATGTCCACATAAGAAATATATTTTCCACACTACTAAAGTTCTTCAAAGATGGCAGTGACACATCACTCCATGCTGACAGGTGTCTTCAGCTTACATCGCCACACACAAAAAAATAGACAATCTGTAGCAGTTATTGTGAAAGCAGAACATTGCATAGCACACATATGCCATTTTCCTTAACATCTCCTCTCTTCACTCCTAGAGAGCACCGCCATGTTAGGCCACATCTCCCTGTATACTAGATTTGTAGCATTCTGTTCTATTCAAATCACCCAATATTAACAAGGTGTCTTCTGTAATATACCAGTGTCTCTTTCTGTGTCCCATTCCTTAGGTCTATCCAGTTGGGTACACTCCCCAAATGCTTCCTTCTCCCAGGATCATTAGTACTCACTTGCCCATTAGGCTTTATGCATAGTTACATACATAGTTAGTCTGGCTGAAAAAGCACAAGTCCATCTAGTTCAACCAATAGAAGGAAAAAAATTAAAAAATATGAATATACAGTATATATACAATCATATATATATATACAATCCTATACCTACAGTTGATCCAGAGGAAGACAAAAAAAAAAAAACAACAATAAAGCATGATCCAATTTGCACCAGCAGGGGAAAAAATCCTTCCTGATACCCTAAGAGGCAATTGGATATTCCCTATCTCAACTTAATTAACATAAACATAAATATTAACATCTAGTTATATTATGTGTATCTAGGAAAGAATCCAGGCCTTTCTTAAAACAATCTACTTGAGGTAGTCTATTCCATAGTTTCACAGCTGTTACTGTGAAGAAGCCTTATCGTGTTTGGAGATGAAATCTCTTTTCCACCTCTCTTGATACAAGAAAGGATTTTGCTTGATTTGGAAACTGCAGCTTGGTATTGCATGCCATTATTACACTTATGAACTACCAGAACACCTGGATCCTTTGCCACCATTGACTCCCCCAGCTGTCCTCTTCCTAGTATGTATGATGCATGCATATTCTTATCCCGCAAGTGCATAATATTTCATTTATCAACATTAAGGCCCCTTTCCTACTTGTATGACTTGGAAGTCGTGCAACTTTGCTGTGACTTTGCCATGCGACTCTGACGGGACTAGAAGCAATGCCTGTGTAATCTTGAGGTCTTTAGACCTCAAGTCGCATCAAAGCCGGATCAAAGTAGTGCGGGGACTACTTTAAAGTTGCTTCAACTTGAAGTGCACAGATATGAATGGTACTCATTGAAAATCAAGGGGTATGACTAGTTATGCGTCTTTGCAGTCCCAAGTAACAGGACAAGTCGCACAAGTGAAAGGGGCCTAAACCTCATTTGCCACACAGTTGCCCAATTAAACAGTGCATTGAGGTTGGCTTGTAAGTTAAAGGCATCCTAAAAGGACGTTATTTCACTGCATAGCTTGGTCTCATCTGCTGAGACTGAAATTATACTTTAATCCCAGACCCTATATAATTTATAAATATATTTAAAAGTAATGGTCCCAACACTGAAACTTGGGGTGCACCACTAATAACCTTAGACCATTCAGTCAGAGTTTTAATCATGCATCCAGCTCACGACTTCCTTCAAGTCAATCCATAAACAGGACTGCAGTAGTGATGTCGCGAACATAAAATTTAATGTTCGCGAACCGCGAACGCAAACTTCCGCAAATGTTCGCGAACCGGCGAACATTGCGAACCGCAATAGACTTCAATAGGGAGGCGAATTTTAAAACCCACAGGGACTCTTTCTGGCCACAATAGTTATGGAAAAGTTGTTTCAAGGGGACTAACGCCTGGACTGTGGCATGCCGGAGGGGGATCCATGGCAAAACTCCCATGGAAAATGACGTAGTTGACGCAGAGTCGGGTTTTAATCCATAAAGGGCATAAATCACCTAACATTCCTAAATTGTTTGGAATAACGTGCTTTAAAACATCCAGTGTGTGTATACAATCAGGTATGATGTTGTATCGATCAGGTAGTGTAAGGGTTATGCCCGCTTCACAGTGACAGACCAAACTCTGACAGACCAAACTCCCCTTTTAACGCACCGCAAACAACCGCAAACAGACCAGAACCGACCAAAATGGGACAGGAACTGGGCTTTAAGGGTTAGGGTTAGGTTCAGTGTTAGGGGATAGGGTTAGGGTTATGGTGAGGTACTTAGGGTTAGAGTTAGTAACCCTACCCCTACGCCTCTAACCCTAACACTCTAACCCTAAGCACTAAAAATAACCCTAACCCTAGCCCTAACCCTAGCCCTAATTCAAATTTTTTTCTGGTTCTAGACATGCTACAGAGCTGAAACTTCACAGGTACACTTTTTAGACCCCCCAGACAATTAATCCAAAGAATTTTTTTTTTTTTAATTTTTTTTTTAATTTTTCCAATAATTGGCTCTCTATCAAAAATGACAATTTTTAAGAACTTTTTTTGTGTGATTTAGTGTCTGGGTGTCTAAAAAGTGTACCTGTGAAGTTTCAGCTCTGTAGCATGTCCAGAACCGGAAAAAAGATAATTTTTCAGTAGAGCAGGGATGGTGGGAACCCTCCTTTTACACCTATATGATCTTTTTTTTCTGGTTCTGGGCATGCTATAGAGCTGAAACTTCACAGGTACACTTTTTAGACCCCCCAAACACTAAATCCAAAGGATTTTTTTTTTTAATTTTTCCAATAATTGGCTCGCTATCAAAAATGACAATTTTTAAGAACTTTTTTTGTGTGATTTAGTGTCTGGGGGGTCTAAAAGTGTACACTTTTTAGACCCCCCCCCCAACACTAATCCCAAAAAAGTCATGCCTGCCTCCAAAAATGCCTGATAAATATATCGAAAAAAAAATAAATAAAAGCAGACTGAAATACCAGCCCTAAAACTGGCTTTTTGGGGTGCTGTCAGGATGCTGTCCTTACAGCAGGAGTGGACACAGAACACTGGCCTAGCTAATGATTTCCCTATCAATTCAGCAGCAACAGCAGCCCTCTCCCTGCTCTAACTAACTCTGCAGCTTCAGAATGAATCTAAGATGGATGCTGCCCTTGCTTTTTTATAGGAGGTGGGAGGGTCTGGGAGGGAGGGTATGCTGATTGGCTGGAATGTGTCTGCTGACTGTGAGGTACAGGGTCAAAGTTTGCTCAATGATGATGTATAGGAGGCGGACCGAACATCGCATATGTTCGCCCGCCGAGGCGAACGCGAACATGCGAAGTTCGCCGGGAACTGTTCTCTTGACTGCAGTAGCGGCACTTTAAGATGCTGTACACTTCTCCTAATAACTTCAGGAGTATTAGCACAATAGAGAACACAGCCTGGCCTAAAAGGCCTTTTGCATCTGGCTCCTAGTCCACGTAGACCATGTTTCAAATCAGGACAACTGAAACTGGCTTTTCGGGGAGTTAGACTAGTGGTTCTCAACTCCGGTCCTCAGGGCACACTAACAGGCCAGGTTTGCAAGAAAACTGAAATACTTCACAGGTGATATAATTTGCTGCTCAGTGATTGCAGTATTCTAGTCTGCATCTCCCCAACCTAATACTTAAAATCTGGCCTGTTAGTGTGTCCTGAGGACCGGAGTTGAGAAACACTGAGTTAGACTATCTTACCCTGACCTTCTGCCCTAAGCAGGGCTTTTGCAGTAGCTGACTACATCTGCATGGCCGTGGGGTGTTTGGCTCCCATGCCCTGTCTCACTGGGCTCCTCCCCTCCTGGAATTCATATGGGAACTGACTCCACCCATTTCATCACCACAAAAAGGTTTTGTCTAATAGGGGACATAACACCCAATTGCATAATTCCCTATTACCACATTTTTTTGGAACAGAGTAACCTAGTGGCAGACTAACTAACTGCACCTGCTTACACACTGATCTGTGTATTCTGACAGCAGAGTAGTCCCCCCCTACTGTCAGAATACAATAGCGCAGTGGAGACATTTCCCCCACCCGCCTCAATTGTGCGGATAGAGAATCAGTTCAGTTACTTGTGTTCAGCCTGTGTACAGCCAACTTATATCAGCTAAATGTATCTTGGGTGCATCAAAACAAAAGATGTTCAATTTCTTACAATTTATTAACTTTCTAAAGCAGGTAAAGCCTGAGTAGAAATGCCTTTTCCCTGACTCTAGCTGAAAATATCTTTTATCTTTTGAGGAAGCAGTGACCTCTTTGCAGTGGTATGACACAAGCAAAGTCAGAGCTCAGCAAACAGCTTTATGTCTCAATCAGTGAGGGGAGTGTCAGAAATCTGCAGACAGAAAACTGCTTCTACGCGTTGAGCAAGGGTCCCTTGATTACAGCAAACAGGATTTTCTTCTCAGGCTGTAGCTGCTTTAGAAAGAAAACTAACTGTAAGCCACTGAATACTTTCTGTTGTGATACACCTGGGAAAGCATTTAACTGTTTTCAACTGGAAGTTCCGTTTGGCTTTAATGAGTCTTACTTAAACATACCTCTTTATTAATCCCTTTTTACTCTTTATTAGATCTTTCTTCTCCCTGCTCTGGTAAATTTGAATATTTTGTGCTAGAAACTTTTTTTGGTTTCAAAATTAAAAAGACTAATTTCAGAAGAAAACTACATCTCTATAAACATTCTGCTATTTTGAAATTATCATTGACCAAATTGTAAAAGAAAAAGTAGTTTCTGTTATTTGCATTGGTCTGGCCAATTTGGTCTGGCTATTTGAGCATGGAAAAGAAAGAGGAAGGGCTCTTTATTGTGCTTGGGCTCTAGAGGACCTTTTTCACATGCAGATAGGAGTTTGAACTGTTCTGCTTATATTGATTCATGAATACTCTAGGTCACTCTAACAGCTAGGTAACTAACATTTGTAGAAAAGGGCCAGCAATAATAGCCCCTTTTTTTATCGCACTTTACAAGTTCACTTTAAATTTTTAGGCTTTAAAAAAAAAAAGCGTGCTGGTTTTCTTCGTCAAGTATTAGGAGTTCAGTTTTAGGAGACTGGCAAGTATACACAATGTTTGCCAGCTAGTCTGTAATAGAAAGTTCCTTTTTTTAATATGTTTCCTAATTTAAATGATCTCCTGTGATAGCAGTAGTAATGAGCCAAACACCCCCCGATTTGGTTCGCACCAGAACACCACATACAGAGGAAAAGTTTGTTTGAATAAACAAACCCCACTGAAGTCTATGGGAGTCGAACCTCGAAAATCAAACTGACTCATTTTGATAGCTTAAATGCAGGTTATTGCCCAAAAAAAGTGTATGAGGGTCTGGGTACTGACCTGGAAAACATGTAGAAATGAAAAAAAAAACAATAAATTTTTAAAGGAGCAGTGATTTACTGATTTTAATGAGGCTTAAATTGAAACTATAAAAATTCCTTTAAATATCGTGCCTGGGGGTCCCCTGAATGTGCCTGTAAAGTAGTGCATCTCTACGATGTATGTAGCCTGCTGCAGCAATACTGACATTTCTAAAGCAAAAAATGTCATATACAAATATACATCTAAATTTCAAATCGCATGTACTTGTCATACAGGTGCAGAAAAATTGGGCCTTGGTTGTTGGTGGTGCCTGAACACCGTAACTCCTCGCAGTTACTCTTGCTGGACCCAGGAACGGGACCTGCTGCTATAAAATACATACAAATTTGAAATTGCTTGTATTTATCATACAGGTTCCAACAATCGGGCCTTTGGTGTTGGTGGTGCTTGAACACCGTAACCAACCCCTCACAGTTACTCTTGCTGGGCGCAGGAATGGGACCTGCTGGTAAGAATTCCATACAAATTTGAAATCGCATGTCACTTTTTATAGAGGTGCAGAAAAATTGGGCCTTGGTTGTTGGTGGTGCCTGAACACCGTAACTCCCCGCAGTTACTCTTGCTGGACGCAGGAACGGGACCTGCTGCTATAAAATCCATACACATTTGAAATTGCTTGTACTTATCATACAGGTTCCATTAATCGGGCCTTTGGTGTTGGTGGTGCCTGAACACCGTAACCAACTCCTCACAGTTACTCTTGCTGGGCACAGGAATGGGACCTGCTGGTAAGAACTCCATACAAATTTGAAATCGCATGTCACTTTTTATAGAGGTGCAGAAAAATTGTGCCTTGCGTGTTGGTGGAGCCTGAACACTGCAACTCCTCACAGTTACTCTGGCTGGGCACAGCAACGGGCCCTGCTGGTAAAAATTACATACAAATTTGAAATTGGCAAAGATCAAGTGTTGTATGTGTTCTTATCAGTGATCTAGTGGGGGCGCTGTGCTGTCATCTGACCTGGCCAAGGTTGGGTGGTGGGTATGCAAACTGGCTGGAGTGATGGGGATCTGGAAGGTTAGTATCGGTTCTTGGTTGTTGGTGGTGCCTGAACACCATAACCCCTCACAGTTACTCTTACTGGGCGCAGGAATGGGACCTGCTGGTAACAATTCCATACAAATTTGAAATTGCATGTTCTATACAGGTGCCAAAAATTAGGCCTTTGCTGTTGGTGGTGCCTGAACACTGTAACCAAGCCCTCGCAGATACTCTTGCTGGGTGCAAGAATGGGACCTGCTAGTAAGAATTCCATACAAATGGGAAATTGCATGTACTATACAGGTGCCAAAAATTGGGCCTTTGCTGTTGGTGGTGCCTGAACACCGTAACCAAGCCCTCACAGATACTCTTGCTGGGTGCAGGAACGGGACCTGCTGGTAAGGATTCCATGCAAATTGTGCAGAAAAGTGCAGAAAAATTAGGCCTTGGGGGTTGGTAGTGACCTAAACCAAAAATATTGTTGGAAGCTAGCAAAATCAAGGTAGAGGAATAGGATAGGCAGCATATGCAGTCTTCAAGGGATGGCAGACCCCTAGCAAATCCAATCAGTTACATAAGCATCAGGGGCTTGATAGCTTTTGTTGATCTAGGACTGGTTCATTTTGATAAAAGTCAGCTGGTCAACAGAGTCTGTGGACAGACGCACTCTTTTGTCTTTCACCAAACCTCCAGCAGCACTGAACATCCGTTCGAAAAGCACGCTGGAAGCAGGACAGGCCAGTAGCTCCATTGCATATTGAGCAAGTTCTGGCCAGTGGTCCATCCTCAAGACCCAGTAACCCAGTGGATGCTCAGCTGGAAAGGGTTCCAAGTCTGCTCTTGCGCCTAGATAATCATGCACCATATGATGGAGATGCTGCTGATGGTTGCTTAAACCTAACAGCCCTGGGTTTCAAAAAGAACAGGACAAAAGAACTGTTTAAAGGCATCAGTCAGCCGGCCGCCTTTTCCATAGCTCCTCCTTTGGCTGAACGATGCCTCAGAAACAGGTCCAGAGAATGTTGACCCCCCAGTGTCTGGAAAGGTGGTACACGAATTTTTTTCAAGGCCTCCTCAAGATATTTCATCCTCTGCTCCCTCTGCAAAGGCAGGATGAGCTCTGCAACTTTACCCTTGTAACGGGGATCAAGAAGGGTTGCCAACCAGTAATTATCCCTCTCCCTGATAGCACGAATCCTTGGGTCCTTTCGCAGGCTTTTCAGAATCAGGGAGCCCATGCAACGTAAGTTGGAGGAGGCATGAGCTTCTGAGACCTCTGGGTGACTAAGGATGACATTGTCAGCAGGAGCAATCATCCCTTGAAGACTGCTGTATGCTATCCTCTACATCCATGCTGCCAAAATCCTCACCCTCCTCCTCCTCTTCCTCCTGTGTGTTTTGTGGCGCTTCAGGAATAATATTTGCATAAATGGGGCCTTGTGAGGAAAGGAAGTCCTCCTCTTCTTGCCCCTGTTCTGTCTCAAGTGCCCTGTCCATGATTCCAGGCAGCGTGTGCTCCAGCAGGTAGACTAGTGGGTTAGTGTCACTGATGCATGCATCGTTCCGGCTCACCATCCTTGTGACCCCCTCAAATGGTGACAGGATGATGCATGCATCCTTAATCAAAAGCCACTGGTGTGGACGAAAAAAAACAAGCTCCCCGACCCTGTCCTTGTGCCATACTCACACAGATACTCATTGATGCATTTGTCAACATTGCGTTCAACCTTTTGGGCATGTCACAAATGAGGCGGTTGGTGGGCAGGTTGAATTCCCCTTGAATGTCAGATAAGCAAGCACTGGCATTGAACAAACGGCGGAAATGGCCACAGACTTTCCTGGCCTGCCTCAGGAGATCTTGGAGACCCAGGTATCTGCTCAAGAAATGCTGCACCACCAGATTCATAACATGTGCCAAGCATGGAACATATGTCAAGTGTCCCTGTCGGAGGGCGGAGAGAAGGTTGGTGCTATTATCGCATAGAGCCATTCCTGGCTCAAGCTGTTGTGGCGTCAACCATCTCTGAGCCTGCCCCTGCAGAGCTGACAGAATCTCTGCACCGGTGTGACTCCTATCCCCTAGACCAGTGTTTTTCAACTCCTCAGGGCACACTAACAGGCCAGGTTTGCAAGAAAACTGAAATACATTCACAGGTGATATAATTTGCTGCTCAGTGATTGCAGTATTCTAGTCTGCATCTCCCCAAGGTAATACTTGAAATCTGGCCTGTTAGTGTGCCTTGAGGACCGGAGTTGAGAAACACTGCCCTAGACAGACCAACTGAAGCACAGCATGACATCTTTTAGCCTGACTGCTTGCACAGCCCCTTGCACGCTTAGGGAGCCCTGCTGCTGCAGAGGAGAATTGAGCAGAAGAGGACATGGAGGAGGAGGAGGTGGTGGTGGAGTAGCCAGATGTGGCAGAACCAGCACCAGCTTTTTGGAGGCGTGGTGGCAAAACAAGCTGCAACACCGAACCCTGTCCTGCATCCTTCCCAGCTCCCAGCAGAGTTACCCAATGCGCAGTGAAAGACATGTAACATCCCTGTCCATGCCTGCTGGACCAGAAGTCAGCAGTAATGTGCACCTTCCTGCTGACCGCTTTGTCCAACGAGGCCAAAACACTACCTACAACACGACAGTAGAGAGCCAAAATGGCCTTACGGAAAAAGAAATGCCTTTTTGGAACCTGCCACTGTGGTGCAGCACATTCCACAAATTTGCGAAAGGGAGTAGAGTCTACCAGATGAAAAGGCAGCAACTGTAATGTTAGCAATTTGGCCAAGCTAGCATTAAGACGCTGAGCTCGTTTGTTTGCTGCCTGTCCTGACCCCGGCTCGTTTTGACTACTCTTCTGAATCCTCCTTGTCTGCTCATCCATCTTTGGACCTTGACCGGTTACCCTCTGGTGGGGCGACCCTGGGGATCTAGAGCTGGTATCCACCTGCAGCCAAATCCATCCTCACCATCAGAGGCTCTGGTGAAGACCGGTGGATGCTTGGACTCCACACCTCAGGCTAGCCTGTGCTATTCACCTCAGGGGTTTCCATCCAAGCTCCGCCCACCGGCAACGGTAAGCCTTCTCTGCACGACAGGCTTCCACCAGCCTTATAACAGATGCCTCTTTCAGGTGCTGTTGCCAACGGACTGCATGGCAGGTCATCATATGCCTTGTCAAGCATGTGGTGCCCAAGCGGCTGGTGTTCTGGCCACGCTTGATCTGCTTTAGACAGATGTTGCAAACAGCAACGCTGCGGTCTACTGCACAGGTGCTGAAAAAATCCCACACTAATGAACTTTTGTGAGTCCGCGGAGAGTTTGCAGTACCCTGCACCTGTGGAGCTCTGTGCTGTGACGCAATGGGTTGGCTACTGCTATGGCAGCCCCTGGAGCACATCCTGCCTCGTTGCAGTTGTGCGTCCTCCTCCTCCTCCCCCTCCTCCCCCTCCTCCCTCTCCTCCTCCTCTATCCTTTCAGGCACCCAAGTACAGTCAGTGACCTCATCATCCCCCTCCCTCCTTGTCACTGGAGCAAACTTGGCAATATGCTTCAGCTGTGGCAACATGACTGCTGGTTTCTTGTCCATCATTGTCACCCCCTCTCTCTAGGCTCACGTTATTCCCTTCATCAACCTTTGAACCAGCATCACAGCTTTCAAATTGCTGCGCATCCTCCAGCAGCATGTCACTGACACTATGATTGAATAGTTCAGGTGACTCCTCCGCGCATTATGGTGGGGCGACAGAAGGAGTAGCTGTGGAGAAGGAGCCTGTGGAACAGGCCGCTTTGGCAACTGCGGTGGAAGGAAAACTACTGTGAGCATGGGTGTCAGAGGACGAGGAGTATGAGGACGGCTTATGGATCCACTCCCCCAACTCCTCCACATGTTGTGGCTGAATAGACCGGGCAGCACCAGAAATAAAGGAATGCCGTGCCCCGCCTGCAGAGGATGCACTATGTTGACTGTGACCACTACTTTTCACAATAGGCACATAGGCTGCTTGCCCTCTTTTCGTGGCCTATGATCGTCGGCCTCTCCTTGTCGGCCTTTTGGACGGATCAATATAGGGTATACGCAATTGACCAATAGATACTCAATGACCTGATATGATGTAATCAATAGCCCTATAGATGAGCTGTGGTGGTTGTAGATATACGCAAGTGACCGATTAACAATACTCTTACTGATATAATGTAATCTATAGCCCTATAGATGAGCTTGGCTGCTTATAGGATGTACGCAAGTGACCAATTAACAATACTCTCACTGATGTGATGTAATCGATAGCCCTATAGATGACGAGCTGTCGTGGTTATAGTATGTACGCAAGTTACCGATTAACAATACTCTCACTGATGTGATGTAATCGATAGCCCTATAGATGACGAGCTGTGATGGTTATAGTATGTACACAGGTGACCGATTAACAATACTCTCACTGATGTGATGTAATCGATAGCCCTATAGATGAGAAATCTCTCTCCCTCCCTGCTAGGAATTAATGACTGGCACTGCACTGTCCTACAAACTGCAAAGAAACGATTCTCTCCCTGCCTGAAACCCATTCCTCGCCCTCCCTACACTGCTAGGAATGAATCACTGGCACTGTCTGACAAAATGCAAAGAAACAAATCTCTCCCTGCCTAAAACACATTCCTGGCCCTTCCTACACTGCTAGGAATGAATCACTGGCACTGTCTGACAAACAGCAAAGAAAAAAACCTCTCCCTGCCTCAAACATGTTCCTGGCCCTCCTTACACTGCTAGGAATGTCTCTCTGCACTGTCTGACAAACTCCAAAAAAAGCTACTCTCACCCTGCCTCACACGCGTCCCTCTCCGTCTCCTCGCCCACACAATCACACAACACGCTGCGGCTGCGCGGGCAGCCTTTATGTAGTGTGGGGCGTGTACTTGGCCCTTGGCAGCCTGCCTTTAGTCCAATCATGACAGAGATCATTTGATTGGCCAAAGCATGAGGTCAGGGTGCATGCTTTGGCAAATCACATAACATAAGTGCATTATGGGAATCTCGAATTTCCCACGAAGAAGCACATTTCTTCGTCATTCGACAAACGATCGATAGACCGATATTCAAGTCCAAGTTAGCTTTGACTCAAACTCTAAGCTCATCCCTAGATAGCAGCATTCCAGAAAATCTAATACTATGAAATGTTCATGGCTGCTTGTTGTGTGGACAGAGAAGAAAACGTGTGCAATTTCATTACCTACTTCATTAGAAGAAAAAGACAGAAAATAAAACTTTTTAGGGTGTCATGGGCTAACATGAAGCCTTTATATGTCATAAGCAAGATTCATGGGTTTCAATGAAAAATAGGTGTATTATTACATTTATTACACTATTATTTTTTTTGTTCAGCTCACTGGGTTCAACAGGTCAGGAGGAAATAATATACTAACAGTGCGACATTAGTACAGCGATCGCCCTCCTGAGCTTTTGCGTCCTGACAGGGGGACTGCCCCCACCAGGACACACAGGTCAGCACTCTTAGCCATTGGCTGAGAGCGCTGATCAAAGCTGATTGACAGACCATTTTCGTTCTGTCAGGCCCGGTTGCTGTACACATGGGCCGAATGTCAGCCGGTTTCTATTGAACCAGCCAATGCTGCCTGATATTCAGCCAGTGTGTACGTGTAACGCTCCTGCGTTTTCTGAAACAAGATGGATTTGCAGCTGCAGAAAAACTCCACTCAGCAGTCATGTAGAGATACGTTGAAATACCAATTCCAACTCCCAAGACTCATCACTGTGGTCTGTCTGATTCAGTATACAAATATACACACTCAATAAGATGTTCCTGGAGTGATAGATGTATATAGCAGTATAGTGGTGATGAGCTGAAGAGACAGGTATGAACAGTGAAATAGGTGAACAGCACTTGAGAGAAATGTTCATGAGAGTATAGATGGTAACAGGTGGGATGCAGATAGGTTAGCAATCATGTATGGTAGTAGGTGGTAGGACAGCAGATGACATACAGGAGAGACTAACCCAGTGCAAGGATAGATGTTAGTAGGCTCAAGAGCTAGCAATCTAAACAACAGTGCAGATGATAGTTACAGTCCTTAATATGCAGAGCTAGATAGTGTAAGCTTAGTAGGAAGGTTATGGAGGATTCCCCTGCGGGGTACTTATCACTAATAGCAAGCAGTAGTAGAGAGGTTCGGTATGAGCGAGTGATCCGGTAGCGGGATACAGGGATCAGCAGCGAGGTTCCGACAGCGAGGTACGCTTGTAAGCATATGAGCTTCAAGGCAGGTTGAACGAACATGTGAGTGAGAACGCCGGCGGTTGAAATAGCCGCTCTGCGGCGCTCAGTGATGACAGCATCGGTCTTAAAGGTGTATGCGCACCTACCAGAAGAGAATGGTGGGACGCATACTCTGAATTGGAAAGTGGAATAAGGGTACCAGAGGTACCAGAACATTACAGTACGGCCCTTTGGGCTCTTTGGGTATTTAACAGGAACCCCTACCAGAAAGAATGATTTTTGCTGTATGATAACAAAATACAGAAGACTGGCCAAGGCTGTGACCAAAATATCTACAGTACACATACATAATATTGTATATCAAAGGAACCAACAAAAGTCACAGGAAATATGTTTTCTTAGGCATTGGTATATGCATAAATAAATCAACACACCTAATGTTACCTGACCTGGGATGTTATCCCGAATGATAATAAATTACAATCCTTTGGGCACATTTAAAAATTTAGTTTACCAACAAAAGAATACTAATCCTAATTTATGCCTGGCAGTTGATGTGTTAACAAGCACATCTGAGCATAGGTTTTACATCACACATTCCTATTGGCCCCACTGGTCAATGGGAATGCATAGTAAGTGGAAGGTGGACAAGACGCTTTGGCACTCCAGAAAGTGACGTTAGTTTGCCCCATGAGAGAGGTTTTTGCATTCCGGCAGAGTGGGGCATTTACTAAATTGTTTCTTTATCCAGAAGTTTTTTTTTGGTCTGGATAGAAGGGGGAAAGATCACAACCCTTGCCAGGTTTCACTTCTATCTGGAGCTTCGTTAGAGATATTTCACTTCACTTTTTGTCCTGGGGACAATATTTTAAGAGACAGGGGTGACGGAAAACCGCCATAGGAAAAATACAGCAATAAAAAACTGATGGAGATCCTAGAATCCCCACACCTAAAGGTCCTTTCATGCTGATGTGTTTTTTTTTTTTATCCTGCTAAAAGCGCAAGAAAAACATTTCTCTTTAAATCCTATAAAACTTTTTACACAGTGCACTGTGGGTATAGTTTAAAAGTTCAGCATGCTGCAGTTTTGGTACCCTGTTTAAAAAGTGTGGCAACAATGCATCCTCCTTTGAAATTAATGGAAAATTAATCAAAAGCGCACCTCAGTGTCCAGATGCATGCTGGGAGTCAGGCAACCAAATGCATCAAAAACACATATGTGTTTTCACCTCGTCCTTACAGTGGAACAGCGTGAAAAGGCCCTAACTTAAAAAAATAAATAAAGAATTTCTACTTCTGTCTGTAAGGAAGATTTTTCCGCACTTCTTGTCCCAGGGACAAACTTTTAACCAGGCAGAAAGTGAAGGAGTCTCTCCAATGGGGACTCTAAAGGCAGTTATACCTGACACTAATTCAAATTCTTCCCCACTCCAGCCAAAACTAAAAAAAATGACTATATGCAACTTAAATTAGTTTTCAAACTAATCCTAAGTTCTTTACTCTCCATTCTTCACTTTTACAATTCACATAGTTCAATAAAAGTCAAAAAATTAGCAAATTCACCAGTATAATCTTTTAAACTGGAACAGTATTAGAAAACTATTGAGGTGGCATTTATAAAACTGTGATAGTTGGCTATGAGGTTTTTAGAGCACATTAATCTGCCTATACTCACACTGTATAAGCCATAGCCTTTATCTCAAGTTACTAATTACATGGAGAGACGGCAAAGAACGCATTTACAGACAGCAGGTCTACTTCTGTAGCTTTATGCAATTAGTGTCATTCTCTAGGCCTCATTTATACCTATTTATATATTCTTCAAAAAGCATAACACAATTTTTCTCTCTCTGTATCTGTACAACATTGACAGCATTTCATGGCCTACAGAGTATAACAATCACCTGAAATTAGTCTAAATTGAGCAGCAGCAAATCTCAACTAAAAGCTGGTAGCACTGTGGTAGACATACAGTACATGCTGATATGATTACAGTGTGACTCATTATCTGACAGTACTTTTCTATCAAAAAGAAATTGATGGAAAATGTTTGGCTTGGAGCAGAGGCAGTCTACCGTAAAACACAATACACTCTACTGAAAAAAAAGCCACTTGCTTCTTTCAGCAATCACTTTATCTACTTTTCTTAACTCACTTTAGATAAGAAATATATCACCCAACAGGACCCCTGTTCTCTCAATTAGAAAAGACGTGTTTTTGGTGACTGATCACAGGAGAAGAATCAATCATGGGCTCATTTAATAAAGCTATTCAAAGATAAGAGGTGAATGGTTATGTGCAAAATTCAGTACCCCAGCCAAATAAGATTTCAGTCTGCATTGGGCAGGACAAAGAGGATTTGGATTGCCATGTGTAGCCACACTTTGTAGATTGCCGTTTTCCCCATTAAATGCATTATGAAAAATATACATTTGTATATTGTTGTTTGGTAGTGTGTGTTGTTCCGCTTTATAAATAGAATATTTACCGTATGTCACTTTGTCATTTTTATTTTCTAAATTAGGGATGGAAAAGGGCAACTGTACCAACATAGGGTATGCCAAAATCTGAAACTCACCATATAAAGAGTCACATTCAAATCTAAATGCTTTGTTTGAAATTGCTTGAGCCTCAAGCGGTGCAGCATCATACAAAAAGACTAAAGTCACTTAGGGTCTCTAACATCTGGTATTAATAGCTCTCATTAATTCTACAAAGAAAAAATGGTAAGAAGCTTAACATATAACTAGGGATGAACTTGAGGTTCGAGTTTGACCTGCCACTTGATCTCTCATCTTGCCATGTTTGGCTAGTTCACCTGCCCAAACTGCCAGCTGATATCTGTAAACAAATATCAACCAGGGATCTGTCATTTTGTGGTGGTAGCACTACCCCTGCAAAAGGACAGATTCTCATCTGGATGGAGTGGCATCACTGGCCAAATATGGTAAGGACTATAATTGGTCCATGACATCACCCAGGATCCCTGGCTGGTTTTGTTTAAATACAGCTGCAGTTCAGGAATCTGTCTTGTGGCAGTTGTGTGACAGGTGAACAGGGTCGGGCGTTGGGTCGTTGGGTCATTGAATTAACATCTTTGGGTGACTGGTTGTTGTGTCAATGGGTTGTCATGAGTCATGAGGATCCAAATCACTGGAAAATGTGATTGATGTTGAGGACTGGAACACGGAGTATATTGGTATGAGGCCCCTGTCCTCTCAACATGTTGCAGCTCAATAGCTTAGTGGTTAGCATCACTGGGGTCCATGGTTTGAATCCTAGACAGGACACTAGCTGCATGAAGTTTGCATGTTCTACCTATGCTTGGGTGGGTTTCTTTCCTCACATCAAAGACATTCTGGTAGGTAAATTGGCCCTAGTATGCCTATGCTTGTGAAATAGGGACCTTAGACTGTAAGACAAAAATGAATTTAAAACATTTATGGTAGTTCTCCCTATATTATTACTGCTATTTTCCTATATGAATGTCAAGCGAAGCCTCCATGCTGTTTTTTTTTTGTTTTTGTTTTTCTAAAGGGAATGGCTATAATGCAAACTTTTTACTGTTTTTCCAAGTATATAGCAAAATAAAATAACAAGACAAAATAAATTTGTGGTGTCAAAACAACACATTCCTTTGTAATTAAGTACAAGTGTCCCTGCGTCCAGTCCCTATGTCCATGGGATTGCGCTACTGCGCATGTGCCCCACGGACAGCCGTTGGGACTTGGAGCGCAGAGACTTCGGGCGGCCGGGGGAAACTGTTGAAGCGGCGGGTGTGCGCGGGCACACGGCGGGTGCACGCTCGCGTGGACTTACTTCTAAGCGGCAGCGGCCGTTAAAAGTGGCGGCGGGCGAGCGACGTCAAGTGAGAGCCGCTCGGTCAGCTCTGAGCCTGTCCCCGATGTTGCTAGGGCAACAGGGACGCTATGTGCAGAGCTGGATATGTCATGCGGCTCTCGTGTTAGAAAAAAAAAAAAGATAAGCGAGAGCCGCTCAGTCAGCTCTGCGCATGTCCCCGACGTTGCTAGGGCAACAGGGACGCAGAGCTGACAAAGTATTGCGGCTCTCACGTGATTTAAAAAAAAAAAACATTACAAGGGAGAGTGGCTCAGTAAGAACTGCGCATGTCCCTGAGGTTGCTAGAGCAACAGGGACGCAGTGCACAGTGCGTGACAGGTCAGACAAGGAGGCTGATGAGGCAGAGACTTAAAGATATTAAAAGGACATTGTATGGGGAAACTTATACTTGGAATTGCATGAGGAGACTTATACTTGGCAAACCCTTTGACTGTAATTATTGTGGTGAAAAAAGCGAATAGAGCCATGATAAATTTTTAAAGGAAAAAAAGCTGTTGCTGTCAGGAAAAGGATCATTTAAAGAGAGGAAAAAAACTGTCACACTCAGCAAAGCAAATCTGCGACTGTAGAAATGTCTGATTGAAAAAAAACGCAGAGCATAGACACACTATTAAAGGGACATTTATAAGCAAACTGACTTTAGTAGCTAAGTACGTCTACAGAAAATCTGCAAGTGTGATTGCGAAACCTTACAAAAAAATGGAAAGTAAAGACACGTTTTGAATGGGACATTTGCAAATAGAAAGACTGCAGACGCAAAACACGCCTGAATAAAATCTGCGACTGTAGGTGCATTACTGTAAAAAAAAAATTGCAGAACATAGACACGCTATTAAAGGGACATTTATAAGCAAACTGACTTTAGTAGCAAAGTACGCCTTACTGGAACAAGTCTATTTTTACAAATGTTTGACCACATATGTTCTAGCGCCCGTTAATTTAACGGGCTTAATGTCTAGTAACAATATAATGTTCATGTGACCATTGAAGATTAGTATCCAATATATATAAGCAACCCATAACATAAGGTTCGATAATCAAGGTTACTTTAATGCTAACAGAATGAGGCATAATGTAGTATTTTATTGATTCATATGAATTGATATTCCAATGAACGAAGAACATGAAACCTGCAGAGCCTAGTAACAATAGGCTCTGCAGGCATTTGCACAAAATGAACGAACATGCAATTTTGCAGGACAAATAACGCTGCATTAAAAAATTAAAAAAATACACCCCTTTTTATGGCAATGTATACTTTTATGTACAGTATAATAACTAAAAAGGGGGCTTCCAGATCCCCCCCCCCCACAAACCCGCCAGGCACTCCCACTTTGGGAGACAGGAGGTGGGGATAATGCCCTTGTCGCTTCAACATAGTTTTGCTGCTCTGCTGGTATGATACCCTCTCAGCATTAAAGGCATGTAACCTTGTACTGTTCAGGAGGGGGGATCATGTAGTCTCCGCCCCCTCTTTCCTGGTCACCCAGACTACATAAGGATTTGGAATGAAATTCAAGGGAGACCCCATGCTGTTTCTTTTTTTTTTTAATATAGTGTTTATTGTTTTTTAACCACTTCAATACAGCGCACTTTCACCCCCTTTCTGCCCAGGCCAATTTTCAGCTTTTTGCGCTGTTGCATTTTGAATGACAATTGCGTGGTCATGCAACACTGTACCTAAACCAAATTTATGTCATTTTTTTCCCACAAATTGAGCTTTCTTTTGGTAGTATTTGATTACCGCAAGGTTTTTTCTTTTTTGCTAAACAAATAAAAAAAGCCCGAAAAGTTTGAAAACGTTTTTTGGTTTATGTTATACAATTTTGTAAATTGATACATTTTTTCCTGCACTGATGTGCACTGATGAGCACTGATGAGGCTGCACTGACAGGCACTGATGAGGAGGCACTGACGGGGTGGCACTGATGGGGTGGCACTAATATGTGGCACTGGTAGGCAGCACTGATAGGCAGCACTGATGGGCACTGATAGGTGGCATTGATATGCAGCATTGGTGGGCACTGCTGGGCACTGAAAGGCAGCATTGATGGGCACTGATAGGTGGCACTGATGGGCACTGATAGGCGGCACTGATGGGCACTGATAGGTGGCACTGATGGGCACTGATAGGCGGCACTGATGGGCAGCACTGATAGGCGGCACTGGTGGGCAATAATGGGCACTGGTGGGCGGTACTAATAGATGGCAATGATGGGCACTGGTGGACAGCACTGATGGGCAGGGCACTGGCGGTCAGCACTTTTTGGGAGGGCACTAGCAGACTCCCTGAGCCCTGATTGCCATCCCTGGTGGCCATGGTGGGCATCCCTGGGGTCATGGGTGGGCATCCCTGGGGTCATGGGTGGGCATCCCTGGTTGCTCTAGTGGCACCTCCCGAGGGTCTGCACTGGTAATCAATTATCTGATTACCAGTGCAGACCCCCCCTGTCAGGAGAGCCGCAGATCGTCTCTCCTCCACTCGTGCCTGTCAGGCATGGACTAAGGAAAGCCGATCAACCGCTCTTCCTGTGTACTGTGTGACCAGCTGTGATTGGTCACAGCTGGTCACATGGTAAAGAGCCTACGTCAGTCGGAGATGCGGTGTGTCCGAGTGAACCGCCGCATCACCGATCGCCGCTCTGCGATAGTCTATAGGGCGAGGGGAAGTGGTTAAAAAAAGATGTGTCTTAATATAATAGGTAAAAACATACAAATTATATTCAAGACACATTTGAAGGTAACCTCCTAATCATGACTAAGAATGTATATAATTATGTAATGTGAGAAATATGCAACGCTAAAATAATAATAATGATGTTATGATACAGTGTCCATAATCATAAATATAATTTCTATAATATAAACTAATGGAAGGAAAGTATATATTACTCAGTGATGTATAAATTGATTATAAAAGGAGAACATAAAAATGTGTTAAAGTGTCTATAATCTTAAAAAATGTCCTTTGAACTCAATCCAAGTGCGAATACAAGTGCTCAGTTCCCAGTGAAGAATAACAATCTCTGGTGTCACCCGTGCGATGTTCGCCTTCACCAAATAAATAGCTGGAATCAAAACTCACCAGAATTAATTGCTGTATAGATTATAGGACAGCAATTATGCCTTCAACTGATGAGATGTTTCTTTTCAAGTTGTCACTGGCAGGTATGTGTAATGGATCTCCCAAAATATTAGAGTGAGGCCCCTAAGGGATGTCTCAGCCAACAAATTAAGATGAGTCACCAGGTGAACAAGGGGAAAATACTCATAGTGTAGTATTTATTGACTCAAAATAAAAAAACAACCAAAAAAAAAAAAATCAAACCTAGTAAAATATATGACTCATATGCACAAGTCACAAAAATCGAAACAAATTGCCAGTTCAACCAAATGCACGCTGGCAGATGACATATGAACAGGGTCTAGTAAGTGCAAAACAAACAAATAGTGCGAAACACTTACATCAGATGCCACCACACTAGTTATAGAATGGCGGCTGGTCCTCAGGCACATCATAAAGCTCTGCGGCCATTTCACACCACGCGCATCATCAGGAGCATTATTATTGTAGCCTGTGTGTCCAATATATATATATGGTGCTCACCTTACATGTCATTTCTCTTAATTGGGGACAGCAAGGAGTAATTTCCGGTTTCGCCGCCATGTTTAAGAGGTCTCAGGTGTCATATCCTAAACAGAATCATCTGAACAGGCATTGCATCGACACCGGAACATTACTTCCGGTATCGGCACTATCTTCCAGGAGTCCCAGACGTCATATCCTGTAGAGTTCCTCCAAAGTAAACCTAGTATCGGCGTTGGAATGTCATTTCTGGCATTGCGGACATTTTTCCGTATTACAGGAAACGAGGACTGCACTAATAACAAGAAGCTACACCCAACATCAAAATCAGACGGACAAGTTGTGCGCCACAAATAGCCTGGCAATAGTGGCAATCCAGCACCACATTAAGAAAAACAGTAATAGCTGTATTGAAATAAATCCAAATGCGTCTAGCCCGAATTACATCAAAAATTCACATTAAAAATCAGTGATTAAATGTAATAAAAAAGTTAAAAATATATATGAGCAATCTCATGTGAAATGTGAGAACCATATATTTACGTATAAAAAGGAAATTTGTATAAAAGGATATATAACATATAGAATTTTAGGAAATCATGAAACAGTCAATGAGCAAGAACATATGTAAAAAATCTCCATAGGGGTATTGTGGAAAGAAGACCCATATAAGTAATGTAAAAAAAATTCCTATGGTGTAACTGTGTAAAAAATGGTGTGGGACTGTAAGGAGCCAAGCAGTAGGTTGTACGTGAAGTGGGACATCAACAGGCCACAACACCCACTCAACGTGTGTCAATGAAACAGTTTACGTCCCACTCCAAATTCAACCCCAAAGGGGAAAAACATTTAAGTTAATTTAACCACTTAGTTTCCAGTTTGGATATCTCCCTAGTACAATGGCATTCTATCAAGTGGGGTTTAACGTTTGGTGGGAACACGGAAAAAACCCCTTTAATTCTATGAAAAAAGAGGGTTCAGGGGATTAACAATATTAGGGGGTAGACAGTCTCTTAAATTACTGGCATGTTTGAAAACTACCTCTGGTATATATGGCAAAATGGTCTTAAGTACTGAGTCAGATTGTATAATGCGCCATCAATTTTGAATTATTTTCTTTATTTGATAATGTTGGACAGAAAAATTGGTGATAAAAGTGTGGATCATTTGTTTCTTTTGTCGTCCAACATTATCAAATGACAACAAGGAATCCCTATTAAGGTTGGCCACTTCCTCAATCGTCCGATCCAAAGTAGTCTCTTATACCCCTTATACTTATAACCCTTTACAAGGAACCTCATCTTTAGGATAGAGATTTGGGAATAGTAATCATCCTGACTCTGGCAATTTTGATTCATATGTAAAAATTTCCCTTTAAGAATACTCTTAAGCCACGTAGGGTGATGGCAACTAGTCGTAGCGATATAGCTATTGCGATCAGTAGATTTAATGAAAGATTTAGTGTTGATCACTCCGTTAACTATTTTTAGGTTATGATCAAGAAAATTAACTTCGGTTTTGTTATAGGACCACAAGGAGATTGCGAGATAGACGTTGTGAAAATGTCTATAAAAACAAATTGAAAAGGATTAAAAGAGGTGCATGGAAGCCAGCCAGCCCCCAGTCTGATGTACTCACCCTCCAGTCTGCCACCAACCAAGTAGACCTGTCTCAATATACATAAAGAACAGGGGTTTAGTTGACACGCATTTGCAAACGCATGTGTAAGCTGCAGAGCCACGACACGGCACCCTGTTTTATCTGCAGTCCCTAACACTTTTCAATTTTAGTGTCTCCACTCTGGGAGCACATGGTTGCTAATGAGTGGATAGGAAGCAGGTGGGAGGGAGCAGCCCAAACTTCCCCCACCCCACTTCGATCCATGAACTGGTATGGTATCTCAATGCTCTAATAGCAATGTTCTTAAGATGGTACAAACTGAAAATGACCAGCTGAAAAGCATACACCTCCAATCCCTTGGCGGATGCAGTGTAAAACACAGATTGGGACTTTATATGAGGCAGTTTGCCTGTATAGCTCAGTGCCTCCATCCCTAATTTCATAAAATATTTGGGACTTTACATGAGACAAGCAGGTCATGCTATGGTCTCCATCCCTGTATATGAAAAAACTGGGGTCAAATTTGACTGCATCCACCAAAAACGCACGAAAATCGCACGGTGGGACTTTGAATGAAGCACCAGCCTGTAGGCAAGGTGCCTCCATCCCTAGTTACATAGACAATATGGGCTATGTGGGACTTTAAATGAGACACCGGCAGGTATGCCCAGCGTCTCCATCCCTGTATCGGAAAAAACAAATTTAAAAGGATTAAAAGAGGTGCATGGAAGCCAGCCAGCCCCCAGTCTGATGTACTCACCCTCCAGTCTGCCACCAACCAGGTAGACCTGTCTCAATATACACAAAGAACAGGGGTTTAGTTGACACGCATTTGCAAACGCATGTGTAAGCTGCAGAGCCACGACACGGCACCCTGTTTTATCTGCAGTCCCTAACACTTTTCAATTTTAGTGTCTCCACTCTGGGAGCACATGGTTGCTAATGGGTGGATAGGAAGCAGGTGGGAGGGAGCAGCCCAAACTTCCCCCACCCCACTTCCATCCACGAACTGGTATGGTATCTCAATGCTCTAATAGCAAAAGTGTTAGGGACTGCAGATAAAACAGGGTGCCGTGTCGTGGCTCTGCAGCTTACACATGCGTTTGCAAATGCGTGTCAACTAAACCCCTGTTCTTTATGTATATTGAGACCGGTCTACTTGGTTGGTGGCAGACTGGAGGGTGAGTACATCAGACTGGGGGCTGGCTGGCTTCCATGCACCTCTTTTAATCCTTTTCAATTTGTTTTTTCCGATACAGGGATGGAGACGCTGGGCATACCTGCTGGTGTCTCATTTAAAGTCCCACATAGCCCATATTGTCTATGTAACTAGGGATGGAGGCACCTCGCCTACAGGCTGGTGCTTCATTCAAAGTCCCACCGTGCGATTTCAATGCGTTTTTGGTGGATGCAGTCAAATTTGACCCCAGTTTTTTCATATACAGGGATGGAGACCATAGCATGACCTGCTTGTCTCATGTAAAGTCCCAAATATTTTATGAAATTAGGGATGGAGGCACTGAGCTATACAGGCAAACTGCCTCATATAAAGTCCCATTCTGTGTTTTACACTGCATCCGCCAAGGGATTGGAGGTGTATGCTTTTCAGCTGGTCGTTTTCAGTTTGCACCATCTTAAGAACATTGCTATTAGAGCATTGAGATACCATACCAGTTCGTGGATGGAAGTGGGGTGGGGGAAGTTTGGGCTGCTCCCTCCCACCTGCTTCCTAACCACCCATTAGCAACCATGTGCTCCCAGAGTGGAGACACTAAAATTTAAAAGTGTTAGGGACTGCAGATAAAACAGGGTGCCGTGTCGTGGCTCTGCAGCTTACACATGCGTTTGAAAATGCGTGTCAACTAAACCCCTGTTCTTTATGTATATTGAGACAGGTCTACTTGGTTGGTGGCAGACTGGAGGGTGAGTACATCAGACTGGGGGCTGGCTGGCTTCCATGCACCTCTTTTAATCCTTTTCAATTTGTTTTTTGGGGTGGGGGAAGTTTGGGCTGCTCCCTCCCACCTGCTTCCTATCCACCCATTAGCAACCATGTGCTCCCAGAGTGGAGACACTAAAATTTAAAAGTGTTAGGGACTGCAGATAAAACAGGGTGCCGTGTCGTGGCTCTGCAGCTTACACATGCGTTTGCAAATGCGTGTCAACTAAACCCCTGTTCTTTATGTATATTGAGACAGGTCTACTTGGTTGATGGCAGACTGGAGGGTCAGTTAGGGACTGCAGATAAAACAGGGTGCCGTGTCGTGGCTCTGCAGCTTACACATGCGTTTGCAAATGCGTGTCAACTAAACCCCTGTTCTTTATGTATATTGAGACAGGTCTACTTGGTTGGTGGCAGACTGGAGGGTGAGTACATCAGACTGGGGGCTGGCTGGCTTCCATGCACCTCTTTTAATCCTTTTCAATTAGTTTTTTCCGATACAGGGATGGAGACGCTGGGCATACCTGCCGGTGTCTCATTTAAAGTCCCACATAGCCCATATTGTCTATGTAACTAGGGATGGAGCCACCTCGCCTACAGGCTGGTGCTTCATTCAAAGTCCCACCGTGCGATTTTTGTGCGTTTTTGGTGGATGCAGTCAAATTTGACCCCAGTTTTTTCATATACAGGGATGGAGACCATAGCATGACCTGCTTGTCTCATGTAAAGTCCCAAATATTTTATGAAATTAGGGATGGAGGCACTGAGCTATACAGGCAAACTGCCTCCTATAAAGTCCCAATCTGTGTTTTACACTGCATCTGCCAAGGGATTGGAGGTGTATGCTTTTCAGCTGGTCGTTTTCAGTTTGTACCATCTTAAGAACATTGCTATTAGAGCATTGAGATACCATACCAGTTCGTGGATGGAAGTGGGGTGGGGGAAGTTTGGGCTGCTCCCTCCCACCTGCTTCCTATCCACCCATTAGCAACCATGTGCTCCCAGAGTGGAGACACTAAAATTGAAAAGTGTTAGGGACTGCAGATAAAACAGGGTGCCGTGTCGTGGCTCTGCAGCTTACACATGCGTTTGCAAATGCGTGTCAACTAAACCCCTGTTCTTTATGTATATTGAGACAGGTCTACTTGGTTGGTGGCAGACTGGAGGGTGAGTACATCAGACTGGGGGCTGGCTGGCTTCCATGCACCTCTTTTAATCCTTTTCAATTTGTTTTTTCCGATACAGGGATGGAGACGCTGGGCATACCTGCCGGTGTCTCATTTAAAGTCCCACATAGCCCATATTGTCTATGTAACTAGGGATGGAGCCACCTCGCCTACAGGCTGGTGCTTCATTCAAAGTCCCACCGTGCGATTTTTGTGCGTTTTTGGTGGATGCAGTCAAATTTGACCCCAGTTTTTTCATATACAGGGATGGAGACCATAGCATGACCTGCTTGTCTCATGTAAAGTCCCAAATATTTTATGAAATTAGGGATGGAGGCACTGAGCTATACAGGCAAACTGCCTCATATAAAGTCCCAATCTGTGTTTTACACTGCATCCGCCAAGGGATTGGAGGTGTATGCTTTTCAGCTGGTCGTTTTCAGTTTGTACCATCTTAAGAACATTGCTATTAGAGCATTGAGATACCATACCAGTTCGTGGATGGAAGTGGGGTGGGGGAAGTTTGGGCTACTCCCTCCCACCTGCTTCCTATCCACCCATTAGCAACCATGTGCTCCCAGAGTGGAGACACTAAAATTGAAAAGTGTTAGGGACTGCAGATAAAACAGGGTGCCGTGTCGTGGCTCTGCAGCTTACACATGCGTTTGCAAATGCGTGTCAACTAAACCCCTGTTCTTTATGTATATTGAGACAGGTCTACTTGGTTGGTGGCAGACTGGATGGTGAGTACATCAGACTGGGGGCTGGCTGGCTTCCATGCACCTCTTTTAATCCTTTTCAATTTATTTTCCCGATACAGGGATGGAGACGCTGGGCATACCTGCCGGTGTCTCATTTAAAGTCCCACATAGCCCATATTGTCTGTGAACATGTCTATAACATCAGGAAAGGTTATAGACATTACAGTCTGTCCACCCATTTTAGATCCAACCATAATAGAGATCCCAGTCACTTGAAATTTGTGGGTATAGAAAAACTTATACCCCATTTGTTGGAGGCAACATATAGTTTTACGTGTTCTGATATCAGATGCTTCTGGATGATTGAACCTAACCACACTTGGTCTGGAATGCAAAGTGCCCAACAGGACATTCCTGACAAGGAGTCATAAATGGGAATTCTTATTCTCACAGGATGTTCTCGCATAAACCTCCTATTGTGAGGTATGGATGTAGAGGAGCCTCAGATAAGATCTCATGGGGAGGTTATTCCAACATCAAAGGCCAGTGGTGAATAAAGATGACCCAGGTCAAAAACAGTGATTCGTGGACAGATGGCGCCCCTAGTGGAAGAATATAACATGCTTCCTGGAAAGATGAGATACTTCCTGTTGATTAGGAAGGGGGCATATTATGAGCTGTCATGGGACAAGAAGACAGTGGGTGTTTATGTGTGGGTGGTGTCTGAGTGGGCTTTAAATGTGGGTTGCCAGATAGAATCTGTCTCTTGGCTGCTGGCTCTTGGCTGTGGGCCATCATGGCTCTTGGGCTACTCTCTTTCTCCTTCCTGTGTGCTTGAGACCAGCTGAAAGATATCGAACCCCGAGGACGAATATGTAACGTATTATCTGTAATTGTTTTGTCTTATATGCTCTTTAATATTCCTTTAGTGTTTTATGTTAGCATTTCTACTTTCTTTATAATAAATTAGATCCTTGTTTATTTAAGCAGTGTGTTTATTTTTATAGCTAGCATTGTTAGTATACCTTCCATTAACCTTATCAGAGCTTTGATAGACTATTATAGGAATAGACAATAGAATACATTTTTATAATAAATAGGGGAGGTACAAAATCACCCAATATTTATTTCATTTGGCACCCCAGAAGCAGGAGTGTGGAAATAAATTCTGCACAGAATCCAAACCCTAATGTATTTTTGTCTTGAGTTCCTATAAGCTAACAAGTCCTCTACAAGTGACCCAGAACTGAAAGAATTCCTCTGCTGTGGACAAGATTTGCGCTGGTTCGTGAATTCTTAAGCCCTGCTTGAGTGGTCCTGAAAGTTCTGTGAAATACTTCATCAGTAAGCGGACGGCATTATCTGGTAAGTGTAGTATTCCTATCTCTGGCTGGAATATGTATATGTGTTAAAATTTAAAGTGTTTGTTAGTGCAAATTTTTTTTTGAGGCCTGGTTAGTTGTTAAGTTGTGTGCCGGCAAAGGATGGGCTGATCACCCTTGGTTAACTGATGTACCCTGCAGATTTATAGGATAAACCATACATCTTTGAGGAGAAAGTGGGAGAAATATAGATTATATTTTATATTTTTTTTACCACGTGAAAGGGAGGAAGCTTTCTGCTCCAAGAGAAGGTCCTGTGGCCTAGGTTCTGAGATAAGAGGGCTATAGTCAGTGGTGTTGAGGAGAGAGCAGGGCACTAGTTTGATAGTGTGCTCCTCCTTGTGGGACTACAAGTCCGTGTTAACTTTGGAACAGCTGTGTCTGTGTGTGTTTGTGTCTGTGTGTCTTGTATCAGCAGCTGTGTGCAGACTGGTTAGGCAAGCTCCAGTGTGAACGTAATTAGCATATCAATTGAGGTCATTGGGATTTTCCTTAAGAAGTATGCCTCTGCTAGGTTTAACACTTCTACAGAAAACGCTTTAACTCACCAATTTAATGATTTGTTAAAACAATGTGATATACAAAATGATAATATGAAGGAGAAACCTTCCTCTAAAAAGGGCAAAAAAGCGAGAATGGCGAATGTAGTGTGCATGCTTTTAAGAATGAAGGAAATTGCGGAACAAAAAGAAATGCAATGGTATGCTGAAAAGGCACAATTATTAGATCACATAGAAAGTGTAAGTAAAAATATATTAGCGATAGCTGTGAAGACAGATGCAAATGTTTGTAATCAGATTGCACAATTGGTGACTGAGAAGTGTGTATTGGAAAAGAAAGTGGATGAATTGGAGGAAACGTGTAATTTAAGAGAAAGTTGGGTTGCCTCTTTAAAACAAAGAGAGGCTGAGAATGAGCGTATTATAATGCTGCTTAGAAGAGAGCTACAGGAGTCCCAAGCTGCCATAATAGAGTTATCCACCAAACAGGCAGAGATTGAGCAGTCTCTGTGTTCAGCACAGATACAGAATTTAGAACAACAATTAGGGAAGTCTAATGCTCTTGTTGCTGCAAGTGATGTTGCTTTGGTTGGAATCAATGTTAGTGATGATGAATGTGTTGTAACTGATCTTGAAATAGATTCAGGAGTTGAAATGCAAAATGCACCTGGTCTTTTGGAGACTTCTGATGAGTCCATTGCTAGTGACTACTCCTCAGACAGTGAAAGTGATAGTAATGTTATGTGGCAATGGGAGTCTCCATCACCATATGCTCAGAGAAGGCCCTATGCAGGGAAACCAGCTCTCAAGTGTTTTGCCTGTAAAAAGCGGGGTCATATTGCCAGGTATTGTATGGTGGCTAATAATAAAATGCAAAAAAAATCACACTACCCTAAAACTACACAGAGGTATTATGAAGTGTATTCCTCAAGATGGGGTAGCAATCAAAGGCATAGAGGCCATAGTAGTCCAACCCGTGTCCCTTTTAAAACTCAAATGCAGAGATTACATTCTGAAAATAGTCAGTTAAGGCAGGAAAGGCATCAGTATATGGAACAACTGAATAGACTCAAAATGGAGGTAGCCGCATGTTCACGGAGGTATAGCACCGGGGGAAACAAATCTTTTGTTTATAGCCCTTAATGAATCGCATGGATGGTAAGGACTTTCTGGTCAATGTTTCTTTGCTATGAATAAGGTTTAGATGCAAGTTTCAAAGATTTGGCTTTAATTTTGGAATATTATGGAGGACCTTGATGTATTTTTTTTTTTTTTTTTTTAGTATTGTCAAGGATAAGCCTTTGGATTTGGTGTTGTGTTGATGTATTTTTTTTATATATATTTTTATATATATTTTTTTGTTTTGTTCAGGTGGAAAAATTCCAAATTGTTAGGTTTAGTCCACCTGAAAGGGGGTCATTCGCTATGCCCTAAGTTAGCAGCTGAGTACAGTTTTTTTTTAACGCAGGAGTTTGTAGAAAGCTATAGCCGCTGGAGTTATTGTATTTTTCCTTTTATTTTCATTCAGGTGGAAAAAAACTCAGATGTTTGGGTTTTGTCCACCTGAAAGGGGAGTTTTTGCATAGGTTAAGTTAACAGTCAGTTGCGCAGATTTTACGGTTGAAGAAAAGAAGTTTTGGAATACAGCACTCTTCCATTTTTTCTTTTTTCTTATCATGGGGGAACCATTTTAAAGTGCGTTTATCCCAAAGAGTCATGGTTGTTTTAGTAGTTCAGAGTTGTAGAAACCAGGAAAACTAATTTCCTGGGATCCAAGTGAGGTTCTGTAAGCAAACATAGTATGCTAATAGTTATTGTGGATAAGAATTTGATTCTGCTCTTGATTTTCATTTCCAGAGTCCTGGTGGAGCGAGATATTGGAGAGGTCTCCGGAACATGGATGAAAGATGTTCATCTGGTTGGCAGTTTGTCTGTGCCATCGCAAATTTGTTCTGACAAACATTCAGGGGAGAAGTGATACATGAAAAGATGCAGATTAATATGTGCAGTATATGATTTCTTTCCCCTATGGACAATTTAGTGCTAATGCTGCATTTAATAGACTTTGCCCATCAACAAGACTTGTGAAACATTTTGCCGGAATCTTTCCTATCATTTACAAATGCAAAAGTACTGTAAATACACATGCAATTGGTTGGAGGTTAGGGATGGAATATCACCTATCCAATCCTTCAGAACAAGAGATGTAAACTATGAGATTTTTGGGGAGGAATTGAAAGAAAAAAATATGTTTTTAATGGGGGACATGTATTGGCATAACTGAATTAATATGTAGCAGGTACCCAGTAGGCTGGAACTTAGTTATCATAAAGTGTCTGTTGGCCAGAATAGGGAGCTCCAGATGGCGCATCAATGGGGTGAAAATTTCCTTGTGGGGGTGGTGTCCTAAGTTTAGCAGTCCTATAGAGAGGGTATCGGTTACAGGACATGTGGGACACCAGATCTGGGTATAGGGGAGCTACGCCTGGTTGATGTCTCACCGGAGCAGTTGGAACCCTGCACAGGTGATGCCGGGGAGTACTCATGAAAACATGCTTGGTTAGAAAAAGGGGAACCACTCCAAATAGATCTAAGCTCTTCCCAAATGCTAGCTACGAAGGTACAATATGCCTTCACAGGGTGAAAAATGTATCATGGGCTCTGGCGTGCACGCAGGGGCAGTTGGAATTATCAACCAACATCAAGCTGATTGTGCATTCTCTGTATGATGGTCAGTGGTCTTCTAAGTTAGCATCACAGCTCAGTAAGCTTTTTCCTAAACACATCGCTTTCACTAATCCAAATGGTGGTCGAATGCCTGGACGGGCTGTGCAAGTTACGATTAAAATGGGCTTACTGACTGGGGATTTTATCTTGTTGCATCCAAGGCTAAATTACCCACATGTGATCAGAGTGGATAGAAGCTGGAGGCAGGTTGATAATTCCCTTTGTCGGTGGCATGACCATGATGTCCTTTGTATGCAATGTCAATATGCAGTAGTAAACCAGAAATGCTGGGAAGATGTTTCACTCTGTGGTCTAGATGGGGAGATCATTGCTGGGAAGGAAGCACCTGAGTATTATTTGGGGCATAGACGAGTTTGTTGCTTTGTCCTAAAGGATACCAATGTAACGTTAGTCATGGAACTAGGATGTTCCTTGAACCTAACCATAGCTAGAGGTGCATGGTGTACCCTGTGCATTGTCTCTGAAATCCAGGCACAGGGATGGAATTTTGTGGTTTGATTATTGTTTTACATGTGTTGTTTGACATTACATTTATATAGGAAGGTAGCACATTTATCTATGCAGGTTGAAGGACGAATTGACGATAAGGTCTCTTCATACAAGGTAGAGGCTTTGCTGCCAATAAGGAGTCCTGAATTAACTCTGGCATGCCTGAATTGCGGTAGAAAGGGCCATAGTGAGCAAGCCTGCCTAATCCCGACCCGTATACACAATGAAGGGTTATAGGAGGTTGGGAGTGTGATGCTTAATTTGGTGGGTCATATAGATATATGTGTATATATTATAGAAATGGGTTGGTTTGTGTGCTTTTATAATTTGACGTACATGTATTACGTGGGTGATATGGTTGAGTAAGACCCTCCTCGAGGTTCTGTATCTGAAAGCTGGTTGAAATGTGGCTCTGAGTGTATTTTGGTGAATGGTGAGTGAATGGACACCCCTTACCCATATTGCACCCCATCCTGAAAATACCAAAAGGAGAAGACATGAAATGGTGCCATGGAAGCGGTCACTGAAGAATGGTGGTGGTGTGTCACCCAGAGGCAAAGCGGCACATGTTGAGAAGCACAACATATCGTTAGGCTGGACATTTATGGACTGTTCTATGGAGGCTTCCTCTGAAGAAGGGGATGTGTTTCACTCAGAAGCAAAGCAGCACATGTTGGGAAGCACAACATATCATAAGGCGGGACATTCATGGACTGTTCTATGAAGGCTGCCTCTGAAGAAGGGTGGTGTGTGCCCTTCAGGCACAAAGCGGCATATGTTGGAGGCAACATGTAGTTTTACGTGTTCTGATATCAGATGCTTCTGGATGATTGAACCTAACCACACCTGGTCTGGAATGCAAAGTGCCCAACAGGACATTCCGGACAAGGAGTCATAAATGAGAAGACAGTGGGTGTTTATGTGTGGTGGTGTCTGAGTGGGCTTTAAATGTGGGTTGCCAGCTAGAATCTGTCTCTTGGCTGTGGGCCATCATGGCTCTTGGGCTACTCTCTTTCTCCTTCCTGTGTGCTTGAGACCAGCTGAAAGATATCGAACCCCGAGAACGAATATGTAACGTATTATCTGTAATTGTTTTGTCTTATATGCTCTGTAATATTCCTTTAGTGTTTTATGTTAGCATTTCTACTTTCTTTATAATAAATTAGATCCTTGTTTATTTAAGCAGTGTGTTTATTTTTATAGCTAGCATTGTTAGTATACCTTCCTTTAACCTTATCAGAGCTTTGATAGACTATTATAGGAATAAACAATAGAATACATTTTTATAATAAATAGGGGAGGTACAAAACCACCCCGAATTTATTTCACCATTGGAGAGGATATCATTGTACAAGTGATATATCTTTATATTTTTAAGTTTTTTATTACATTTAATCACTGAATTGTATTATACATTTTTGATGTAATTCGAGCTAGACCCATTTGGATTTATTTTGATACAGTTATTACTAGTTTTCTTATTGTGGTGCTGGATTACCACTATTGCCAGGCTATTTGGGGCACAAAAGTTGTCCATCCAATTTTAGTGTTGACTGTAGCCTCATATTATTAGTGCAGTCCTCGTTACCTGTACTACAGAAAAATAGCGGCAATGTTCATGTGTCAACGCTTTGCGTGTTCAGATGTTCTGTTAACGATATGACGTCTGAGACCTCTTAAACACGGCGGCAAAACCGGAAATGACTCTTTGCTGTCCCCAATTAAGAGAAATCACATGTAAGGTGAGCACCATATATATATACACAGGCTATGATAATAATGCTCCTGATGATGCGCTTGGGGTGAAACGGCCGCAGAGCTTTAAGAAATGTCTGAGGTCCAGCCGCCATTCTATGACTAGTGTGGTGGCATCTGATGTAAGCCCCGGTTCACACTTATGCGAGTGCGGGGTTCGCATGTAATGTCGGAGCGCACTGCTCCTTCATTACATGCGATCGGCTGTGCGGTGCGAGTTTAGCCATACACTTTGTATGGCTAAATTCGCACCCGCACGCGCAGCAAACTCGCACAGGACCCTTTTTGTCAGCCGCATCAGGATCGGATCGCACAGCGGTTCACACTTGTGCGATCCGATCCTGTGCGAACTGCAAGATCGCACTGCGATATGCGATCAAACTGGGGGTGTCGTTAAGATTACATTGACACCCCCAGCGTATCGCATATGGCAGTGTGAACTGCCGGGGGTGCGTGTGCGATGCGGGAACAGGCTTCTGAGGATTCGCAGCCTTCCCGCATCGCATAAGTGTGAACCGGACCTAAGTGTTTCACACTTTTTGCTTGTTTTGTATTTACTGAACCCCATTCATATGTCATCTGCCAGCGTGCATTTGGTTGATCTGGCAATTTGTTCGATTTTTGTGACTTGTGCATATGTGTCATATATTTTACTAGGTTTGATTATATTTTTGGTTGTTTTTAATTTTGAGTCAATAAATCCTACACTATGAGTATTTTTCCTTTGTTCGCCTGATGACTTATCTTGATTTGTTAGCTGAGACATCCCTGAGGGCCTCACTTTGATATTTTGGGAGATCCATTATACATACCTGCCAGTAAAACTTAAAAAGAAACATCTCATCAGTTGAAGGCATAATTGCTGTCCTATAATCTAGACGGCAATTATATACTTTCATTACATTATTTTTTATTATAGACATTATATTTATGATTATGGGCACTGTATCATAACCAGTGTTGGAAGTAACTGCGTTTAAGTAAATGGCGTTACTTAACGCAGTTACTTTTCGGGGTAACGAGTAATCTATCAGATTACTCTTCATCTCCCTGTAACACCGTTGCTGCTACTTTTGGCTGCGTTACTGCAATTACATCTACCGCCACTAGATGGCAGTAGATGTAATTGTATTCCCCCTCTCCTCTATGACCGCTGTCCGCAGTACTGGAGAGAGAAGAGGAGGAGACTCAGGAGTGAGTCACAAACGATCGTCGGGGACAGCAACAGGCCAACAGCACAGCGCGCCATAGAGGGCAGGGCATAGAGTCCGGCAGGCGGCGGATCGGCGACCCGACCAGGCAACCAAGCGGCTTGTTGTTGTTGCATTGCCATTTGCCAATTTACAGTCAGAAGAATCAGTGCCACTGCCAGCCTGGCTGTTAAATATATAACATAGTCCAGGACTCCACCACCACCACAGGGCAGCAAGAAGTCCACCGACTCACCCAACGCACACAGCCCAGAAGAGGAGAGAGGCACAGACAGGCAGGCAGGCCTGAGGCCTGGAGGAGGACGGAGCCAGAGGGACCCGGAAAACAGTGTGCCAGTGCCTGCCAGCCCAGGCCACACCACCACCACCAGCAAGTCCAGCACAGCAGGTACCAAAAAAAAAAAAACCTCACAGACTCAGTCAGTCACTCACAGTCAGACAGTCAGGACCCCCCCCAGCCACCCACCCACCACCAGTGTGCAACAGACACCACCACCAGCAGCCAGCCAGTCCAGAGACAGCAGCAGCCAGCAGGTACCAAAAAAAAAAAAAAAGTTACTTAAGTCAGGTCAGGAGGACTCAGACCCCCACCACCAGTGTGCCACGGCCCACGTCACCACCAGTGTGCCCCGCCACCACCAGTGTGCCACATCACCACCAGTGTGCCACGCCACCACTATTGTGCCACGCCACCACCAGTGTTCCACACCGCCACCACCACCAGTGTTCCACACCGCCACCACCACCAGTGTTCCACACCGCCACCACCAGTGTGCCACGTCACCACCAGTGTGCCACGCCACCACCATTGTGCCACGCCACCACCAGTGTTCCACACCGCCACCACCACCAGTGTGCCACGCCACCACCAGTGTTCCACACCGCCACCACCACCAGTGTTCCATACCGCCACCACCAGTGTGCCACGCCACCACCAGTGTTCCACACCGCCACCACCACCAGTGTTCCACACCGCCACCACCAGTGTGCCACACCGCCACCACCACCAGTGTTCCACACCACCACCACCAGTGTTTCACACTGCCACAACCAGTGTGCCACGTCACCACCAGTGTGCCACGCCACCAGTGTGCCACATCATCACCATTGTGCCACACCGCCACCACCATCAGTGTTCCACACCACCACCACCACCAGTGTTCCACACCACCACCAGTGTTCCACACCACCACCAGTGTTTCACACCGCCACCACGAGTGTGCCACACCACCACCACCAGTGTTCCACACCACCACCACCAGTGTTTCACACTGCCACCACCAGTGTGCCACACCGCCACCACCATCAGTGTGCCACACTGCCACCACTCGTGTGCCACACCACCAACAGCCAGTCACTCCAGGCAGCAGGTACAAAAAAACAAAACAAAATACAGTTACTCACAGTCAGGAGGACTCAGGACTCAGACCCCCACAGTGTGCCACACCGCCACCACTATTAAAGATCTCACAGAACGTAATTGCATTATAGAATAGTAAAAAAAGTCACAGTTACTTTGCTGAGTAACTAATTACTTTTTCAATGTGGTAACTGAGTCAGTAACTCAATTACTTTTTGGGAGAAGTAATTTGTAACTGTAACTAATTACTTTTTTAAAGTAAGATGACCAACACTGATCATAACATCATTATTATTATTTTAGTGTTGCATATTTCTCGCATTTTCTATTTTTGCACTTTTGCATGCTGATGATTTGTGTTTATTTAGAGTGCTGACTTCACATTATTTTATATAATTATGTAGGTTATAGCACACTAACAGTGCAAGGCAACAAAACCAATAAAGAAGGAGTTATACAAAGGATAAACCATGTTAACAAGCAAGTATTCATTAACTGTTATTGTCATGAAGTTTGGACCAATTATCCCATATGTGAAGAAATTTCGAACCAGATTGTGCTGCTAAACATGCCTCATATTTCTGTATCAAATTCACTTGTAATTTTACATCTGAGATATTAGGGGCTAAGGCGTGTCTCCATTTGCCACAACCATCAATCTATCAGCAAACAAGATATGCATGAGCAAGGATTTATAGTTATTTGGGAATGTATCAGTTCCTAGGCTGAGAGTAGCCATAGTTGGTGCTGTTAAACAACATGTGACCTCCAAAATTACAGTAAATACTCTATTCTCACGGCTTCTTATGTGTGGACAGTCCCATAAGATACGGGGTAGAGACTCAAGCTGGGAGCAGTCACGCCTGCATTTGTTATCTTCTATGTTGGTAAATTTAGTTAATTGAACAGGAGGGAGATACCATCTATGGTGGATTTTTTCTGACAATTCCTAATAAAGGAACTATAGTCATAATGGATAACTCTTTTCCATTGAGCTTCTGAGAATGACACGTTTAGGTTGTTTTCTCATCTCTTTAGAGTTGGTCCCACCAGAAACGTGCACTTGTGTAAGAAATTATTATGCCAAGTAAAATATATATTTATAGGGAAAAGATGTATGTAATATATTTTTATGGGATTATTATGAGAAATAGGCCTAATTTGTGTTTTCAAGACTTTTTCCTGTCTCTCAAAATGACAAAAGCATTTGTCTGGTGCCTTCAATAGCATGGTAAAGCCAAATCATATGCATGGTAATTATGTTTACCCTTTGTCCTTAGAGGGCTGTTAAATGTAGGTGGTGGCCATTTTCTAGACTCCTCTGCACCATAGCTCATGTGGCTTTGGGATGCAAATTTGGTTGACTGTTTAGGTCAGGAGGCTAACAAACTTGTAAATATTTAAAGCCAGGTTCAGACACCATGACTCCATTAATATTGGTTAAGCATCATAACCAAGTACAAAGTAGACTGGAGTTCCATCCAATCACTTTCTTGACACTAATGAGTCACATGACACCAGGGAGGGAAAATGGCTAATCGGGCCAATTTGAAGATTTTGACTTAGGGGTGTACTCATTTTTGCTGCCAGCGGTTTAGACATTAATAGCTGTGTGTTGAGTTATTTTGAGGGGACAGCAAATATACACTGTTATACAAGCTGTACACTCACTACTTTACATTGTAGCAAAGTGTTATTTCTTCAGTGTTGTCACATGAAAAGATATAATAAAATATTTGCAAAAATGTGAGGCGTGTACTCACTTTTGTGAGATACTGTGTGTATATATATAACTATCTAACTGGCTCACTTGGTATTTCTGGCATCAGTAAGGGCAGACTACTGGTATACATGGGAAACACAACTTAACCGATTTGTGATCAGAGGTCAAAAATGTCTATGCTCAGACCAAATTTAATTTACTCAGTATTTTTTTTGAGGACTTATATTGTTTTTTTTTTTTTTTTATTGTTTTAATAAATACCCTGCTATTTGTTTTACTACAAGCTGTGCCAAAAAAATAATTTTATTATTTTACAAAATAATTAGTTTTTTCTGCCCTATAATTTTTGTTGCACACTGTATTGAACGGCAAACAACTGCAGCCTGTAGGCTTCAGGTGTTACTGTGCCTCTATCTCTGTGAAGCACAGTGACAGCTGAAGTGGTAGGTTTGTTTGTAAACCACACAACAGATTCCAGACCTTAGTGAAGATCAGAAGCTGTCTGAAAACTGAACTGCTTTCTGGACAATAAGAACTGTGCTTAGGAAAGCCAATCTACAGATTCCAGATGCCTAGGTGTTAATAAACTTAAGATACACTGAACTATATAAATAGCTAATTATGTTTACAGGAATTTTCTTTACGTTTACATATTTTACTACAAAATTAGTATTATTGTTTGAGTTATGAATACATTTTAACCATACAATATTTTATTAGAACATCTAGCATGTTTTTTTTTTTTTTTTACAGTATACTGTATGTATTAATAAACACTATAGGACAAAAGACCATAATATAGCATAAAGCATGAAAAGAACCAGTTTGAATATATTAGTGCTGATTATTGCAAAGCTGATGTCTTGCTAATATAAAATAAATCCTCTCTGGCACAAATATCCCACTTACCTTAACTGACTTCGATAACATTTTCTGATTCACAGAGTCACAGCAATAATATCAATTTAGCATTCTGAAAACCTCTTACAATTTATCAAATATTTGATTTACATTTGATAATAATTTCATGGCATTCATGAACATGAAATTCAACCTCTAGTGTGGTGCCTACTCTTGTCTGTCTCATTATCACAATGGATTCTATCTCTTGTGTAATTAAAACGTATAATTTAATTCACTAGAATAGGTATGAAAAAATTAGTATAATTATTGTAGTGCTTTGTTTGGAATGTTATGTATCATGGCTTGTTGATTTTTATGTTGAATAAATATAGACTAGTATTGTGAAACATAAAAAGACACTAAATATTTTTTTTTTCTTTAAATAAAGGCTTTCTGCTTTGAAATTGCATTCTTGGTTTTAAATGCAGCAATGTGTGCACAGTGTAACTGTAATTGTATGGGGTTTTTTGGAATTGTTTTCAGCAGCAGGGAAATATTAGAAGACCTCTGAAAAAAAAAATCTTTAACCACTTGCTCACCGCCAGCAGTACATAGACTGTGGCAATTTGGCTCTGTCCCACGAAACAACGTAACTGTATGTTGTTTCAGGGGACTGCTAATTGGGTTGAAAAAACTCCCACAGAAATGGCATACATATTAATCTTGAAGTAGAACTTAAGGCAAAACTTTTTTTCTTTAATTTTGGATAAAGTAAAGGAGGGTTATAACCCCTGTCAATTTCTGCCATCTATTGGCCTATTGGGAAGATATCCTTCCACTTTCTGTCCTGTAGCTAAAACAGGGAGTGAGAGGAAAGATTGGAAGATTTACCCTCTATTATTGTTCTGATGTCAAATTTAAAATTTGGGATTTTCTCTTTATTATAACAGTAAACATGACAAATATAGATGGTGAATTACATAATATGGGCACAGACAGCAATAACAACAGAAAGGGGTCATAATCCCCCTCAATGCTATCCAAAATGAAAACACAAAGTTTTGCTTTTTCATCATACTTAAAACATGAGTGGAGCGGTCCTATGGGACATTGTATTATTAACTGCAGTGAGACCTTAATGTTGTTTTTCAGCTGAAATCTTAGAGAAAAAAACTATTATGTTTTTTTGCATAAGAGGAAAATAAAGAGTGGGTAGATTGAACCCCTAAAAGATCCCTTATTTTTTATTATAACATGTCTTTTATTCAATATTTAAAGATTAAAAAAAAAAAACATATCTTAGTAGTCGATAGGTCTGTGGTTTAGCATAGAAAGAAAACCATAGACCCAATATATCTAAAAATGTCTCAATTAATGCTATTCTTAACATATGAAGTTTTTATTCTTTGTAATATGTGTTTTTAAGTAATTCATTAATAAAAACATTGAATTTTAGGAACTGCATACATTTTTGGTACCCTAAAAGTCCCAATTTACAATATCGATTTGCTAGTCTTTTTTAATCGCAAATGGAGAGAAAGAGATAACTAGTTAAGTAGACATTGCGCTAACAGCTTCCATTTAATAGCACTACTTCAATACTCCTGTTAAAGTGTTTTTTCAGTGGGATTAAATATGACTGTGCACACAATTAAGCACCAGAGTTTTACCCAGTGCACTACAAGTCCATATAAGACACTTGTGATAAAAGTTGTATCCTATTTGGCAGCATAGACCGTTTTGATGGATCAAGAAGTGCATTTCCAATAAGAGAGAATCAGTTAATAAATTACCATGTCATATAATCATGGTCAGTACAAGATTATAAAGTGGCTGCCTATGTTAGACCAGAAATTGTTTTTGTAATATATTGTGCTAGAAAAATAGGGATTAATGTAGCAGGCAATATAGCTTGTTTTGTTAGGGGGGGATGGGGTGTTGGGTGTTACACTATAAACCCTGGTCTTTCCAGTGTTGTAAAGTGTCAGTGTTGGTGAGCATTTACTACTGAATGGAACTGTATATAAGTGTTGGATAACAGGTGAAAAAATATTTATTCACAGATAAGTATGACAGACATAATAAAATACCATGTGGAAATACATAGAACAGAAACCATTGTACATAAATAACCTGAAAATCTGTTGGATAACAGTGAAAGAACACCCCACGCGTTTTGAGATACCGGAAAGTTTTCTCTTCATCAGGGGTGAAAGGTTATGGGTATAGTGATATCTATAATTCAAAATATACATATATCTCATTAATGAACAATAGATCAAACAGTTTTGTTGTGAACAACAGAAAAATATACACATACCCTCCCGTAAAAGATGTACAACCAAGTAACAAACCGCATGTAGTTAAAAGCCAACCATAGGACTGGTTTATTCAGGTGCTCATACACAAAAAGCTCTTTTTTTCTCCCATCTTTATATGGTTTATCTATATACACATATTGAATACTGGGTCCCATATATGTATTCTAGGTCTCAACAATCTATAGGTAGGTGTATGCTTTAGGGGCTACCTGTTCTCTTTCTCTTTTTAGTAAGACAATATGCATTTAGTCCTTTACTGATCGTTATCTATCTATCTATCTATCTATCTATCTATCTATCTATCTATCTATATATCACACAAAGGTTAAATTTTTGGCCCTTTTGGTGGAGCATTCTCTTGTGTGTTGGTTCAGGCCCTTCCCTGCTTAGCTTTTTGTGAATGAGCACCTGAATAAACCAATCCTATGGTTGGCTTTTAACTACACGTGGTTTGTTACTTGGTTGTACATCTTTTACGGGTCAGTATGTGTATATTTTTTCTGATCTTCAGAACAAAACTGTTTGATCTATTGTTCATTAATGAGATATATGTATATTTTGAATTATAGATACCACTGTACCCATAACCTTTCACCCCCAATGAAGAGAAAACTTTTTTCCGATATCTCGCGTTGGGTGTTCCAACAGATTTTCGGGTTATTTATGTACAACGGTTTCTGTTCTGTGTATTTCCGCATGGTACTTTATTATGTCTGCCATACTTCTCTGTGAATAAATATTTTTTCATCTTTGATCCAATATATTGTACCACTCCTTGTCCTAAAAGGTCCCACCTTTAGGGGGTTCTCCTTTGGTGTTTGACAATTACAGGTTGAGGGCAATTCACCCAAGTGTTTTTGATAATAACCTTCCCATGAATATAGATGTTAGTTTTTGTTTTTTTAAACTAGCAAAAGCAGAATGTGTATTTGAGTCCTGATTCATTTCTGCTACTGACCCAAAATGTTTGATTTTTGTTTTTCAAATCCAAAAAAAAGGAAAATTACGTATATACCACTGGCAAAAAACACTTTTAATTGTGAAAAATTTAGTCCTACATGAGCAGAGTTAAAGTTAATTCCCAGCCTGTATGTTGTAGCTACAGTAAAGTTTTATGTAAATGAATACAAAGGTAGCACATAAACATAATCCAAAAAAAAAAAAAAAAAGCTTCAGCCAAATTTTATTCTGCCTTGCATATGAATTTGCAATAAGAGTACAAGGTTATAACAGTCAATTTCTTGTTTTAGGGTTATTTGTGGAAAACAATTACATATCACTATTGTTGTCACTGTCATCTACACATCAACTATAGCAGGCTTAAAAAAATGTTCATTGCAAAATTGGTTAGCGCATGTCTTTTCAATGCTAATTGAATATTCTGTTGCGTTCAAAAAGGAAAGCCTATGCGTTTCCATTGTCCAGAAATATGGCTACAAGGTCAATTTTCTAAACAGACATTTTTCATTTACAACCTCAATGGTAGTATTTAACATTTCTGTTCAGATCTAATTATAGTTTTTGTATCACAGCCATTATGCTAATGGTGTTATTCAGTAGTTTGTGAGATTGCATTCATTATCACTGGTGAATTAAGCCTTAATTAAAGAAGTATTCCCATGGGCCTCATTCTGAAGTTAAGTAATTATTCATTTGGTTTTTATTCTAGCAATTAGGTTACATACTGTAGCACACATTATTGAGTTTCAGTACTTCAGTGAATATGGTTAACCCACCATAGTAAATAAATGTGAGCTAGTAATATGAAAAAGTTGAACTGATACTTGTAATGACCTGGACAGAAACAATGCAATATTAAGAAAGAAAGAAAGAAAGAAAGAAAGAAAGAAAGAAAGAAAGAAAGAAAGAAAGAAAGAAAGAAAGAAAGAAAGAAAGAAAGAAAGAAAGAAAGAAAGAAAGAAAGAAAGAAAAAGAAAGGAAGAGGTAAATAACAGATGCACAAAAGATAAATAAATAAATAAATAAAATATGTCACTATCACTAACACACACTTTATACGTAGAGGGCGTAATAAAAAAAAGACAAAGTAGTTAACCAATTTATTGTGAGATGAAAGTAGTCAAGAACTAAATACCTGATGCAAACATTTCACAGAACTCAACCTTGTTAGCAAGCTAAAGAAATCTATTAAAACAAATATTTAATTTCATCAAATGTATAGGTGCTGGTTAATATCAAAGAAGGATAGACACCAGTGTTGTGAAAGCTTTGCACAATAAGATGGCTTTTTTTCTCTACAGACACTTCTACATTTTTACTTTTATTTTAGTTAAGATTGTAGCTAAGAAAAAAAATAGATACTGGACACACTTATATAATGTCCACATCATACTGTAGTAAGCAAAACTGTAGCAAATCACAATGAACATGTATACATGTTGATGCAATCCATATTATCACAGAAATCTGTAATGTCTGTGTTTTTCCATATTCAGTAAAAACAGTTGTCAAGTTGTTTTTACTTTGCAAATGGCAGTTTTCAGCACAATCTGCATGCACTTCAGATAAAGAAGTTTTCTATGAATTCACTATAGATAAAGTGATATTAAACTCTGTCTTTTAAGCACTTTCAGAAGCTGATTTAATCATTAACAGGGTATGCAGCGTCTTTATCTTTTATTCATTGACTATGTTCCTGTTTGAACTTGTGCCATGATCACTGCCCCAGGTTCCTTTCTCTTGTAGCATCCTTGCATGCAGAACTCAAGTTGTGTCTCCCTAAACTATGTGCATGAATGGAAACACACATCCCTGAAGCCTAGAATGGGAAGGCACTCCTCTGCTCCTCCCTCCAAACCCCCCTCCCTTTTCCATGTTAACACACTGGGGTTGATTTACTATAACAGGAGAGTGCAAAATCTCATGCAGCTGTGCATGGTAGCTAATCAGCTTCTAACTCCAGCTTGTTTAATTAAGCTTTGACAAAAATCAACCCCACTGATTCAAAATTTCACTATTCGCTACTAACACTTTCCTATATAAAAGTAACAGAACCTCAGGGAGTAGTACTGAAAGAACAGAAGCTAGCAGTTGTGAAGTGTAAGTGCTGGGGTAAGATGTTTAACAAATAGTTTACTAGGTAATTTTTCTTTTATTGTGCTCAATGTGTTAAGCCTTCTAAAGCCTTAACACTTTCACTGCCAGGTCCGTACGGCGTACAAACCTACAGCACTGCTTGCAGCTAGCCAGGTCCGTACACCGTATGGCACCATTTCTCTCCTGCTATAAGTTCATGGTCACTTCAATGACCATGAACTTATAACAGAATTTTTTAGCAGACTCTGTTGAACAATTCAATAGCCCTGATCAGTAGGGATGATCGAACGGTTCGGGTCGACCATCGGTTCAACCCGAACATTGACTGTTCGAAATTCGGCCGAATTCCGAACTTTTTGCGGAAAAAGTTTTGGAATTCGGCAACCAGAACGGACCAAAATTCAATGGGACAGGAACTGGGCTTTAAAAGCCAGTGATTGGACCAGAAACATCAGTAAAAGCCAATTGAGGGGGCAGGAGGATGCTAGGAATGTGATTGGAGTGACTAGGGGGTCCAGAGGCCAATCAGTAGTGAATACGCCCCCCCAGTATATAACATAGCCCCGCCAAATCTCTAGCACTGTAATACAGGGGCTGTGGAAGAGAGTGGAAGCAGTTTTGTTACTCCTGCTGCAAAAGTGTCATTTAGCAATTATTAGTGTGAGCAAAGGGATATCTAGTGTAGTTAGGGTACTATATACCACTATAGTTAGATTCAATAATCTAGTTTCTGTAGGCAAAGTGTTAAGTGTCAGGGTGACCGTAGTGTAGTGTAGGGTGAACTGACTCTGACTGCTATGCCAGGGTGACAGAACTCATCCATGTCAGGGTGACCGCCATAAGAAAAAGATAATTTTTCTTAGAATTTGTAGTAGAGCAGGGATGGGGCTCCGCTCCTTGTATGCCAGGGTGACCGATTTCATCCATGTCAGGGTGACCGCCATAAGAAAAAGATTGTTTGTCTTAGAATTGCAGTAGAGCAGGGATGTGGCTCCGTTCCTGTCACACCTGGGCGTTTTTGTTTCAGGCGTTTATTGGGCTTTTTTGTGGACGTCTTTGGAGGCAGGCATGACATCTGAACTTCTGTGTAGGTATATATACACATACACACATATAGGTGTGAAAGTAGTGGAACCCCATCCATGCGCTAATGAAATTATTTGCAGGGATGTGGCTCCGCTCCTATCACACCTATATGTGTGTATGTGTATATATACATATATATGTGTGTGTGTATATATACCCCTATACAGAAGTTCAGATGTTATGCCTGCCTCCAAAGACGCCCAGAAAATGCCCAATAAACGCCTGCAACAAAAACGCCCAGGTGTGTTGTTGCAGGCGTTTATTGGGCATTTTTTGGGCGTCTTTGGAGGCAGGCATAACATCTGAACTTCTGTATAGGGGTATATATACACACCCACATATATGTATATATACACATACACACATATAGGTGTGATAGGAGCGGAGCCACATCCCTGCGCTAATAAAAATTCTAAGAAAATTATCTTTTTTTTCTGGTTCTGGACATGCTACAGAGCTGAAACTTCACAGGTACACTTTTTAGACACTAAATCCAAAGAAATCTCATTTTTTTCCCAATAATTTTTTCAATAATTGTCTCTCTATCAAAAACGACAATTTTTAAGAATTTTTTTTGTGTGATTAATAGTCCCTGGGGCATGACCCAGAACCCTAGGCACTTTTTAGGGGCATTTATTGGGTTTTAGGGCTTCAAAATGGTGTTTTTTGATTACCGAAGTTCAGGTCTCATTGATTTCAATGGGGTTCTGAAATCCGGACCCGAACTTTCGGGAAGTTCGGGTGTTCTGGTCGAACCGAACTTTTCAAAAGTTCGATCATCCCTACTGATCAGCAGATTACAATCCACTGATCAGAGTTATTAACCTAAAATGTGACTATTTGTTCTTGCTTCATATCCCCAAATTTATGTAGTGCCCACTCTGCTCCTTTTAGGCCATCTTTCTGTACACGTTTATAGTGACTAGTAGGTCAACATCATTTACATTTATGTTTTGTATTTCTGATATATTTCTGAAGCAAGAACAAATAGACTATATATTAGAAGGTCTCAAAATGGCCATGAATAGCAATTATTTCTGGCACAAAGGGGACTACTATGTCCAAACAAAAGGAGTGGCTATGTGAGCAAGATATGCTCCAAGCATAGCAAATCTGAAATTCTACAAGCGGTACATCAATGACATCTTACTGATATGGGAAGGCTCAGAAGATTAATTGAAGTCATTTTTCAAAGAAATCAACCGGAATCGGTAAAGAATTTCACTTTCAGGCACCTGGAATTATCAAAGCATTGATTACCTGGACTTGCATATCTATAAGGATGAAGGGAAATTAGGCACGAGGACCTTCATTAAGCAAACAGATAGAAATTGATACATACCCACAAAGAATTTGTCACCATCCCAAAAGGAAGGGAAATGTGTCTAAAGGGCAATTGATAAGGATCCAAAGAAACTTCAGTGACCATAACGACTATGAGGAACAAGCGGATGTCCTAATACAAAAGTTTGAAGAAAAAGGATACCAAACAGGATTTAGAAACACTAAAAAAGAAGGTCAAAGATATGAATAGAGAAACACTCCTTGAAAATAAGAAGAAGAAAACTGCAAGCAACACAGAATGGGCTTTTCTCATGGGACTCAATAGACAGTACAAGGATGTGGAAAATATAGTGAAAGAACACTGGCCTATTCTGAAATCTGACAAAATATAGAAGAAAGTACTCCCACAGCACCCCAAATTAATCTATAGGAAGTCTCCAACGCTTAGGACAAAATTGGTTCATAATGTGCTGGATCCACCAAAACAGGTTAGGCTGTTTCCTAAACTAAAAGGTTTTTTTAGGTGTCAAAAGTGTCTCCCATGCAAAACTAGTAAGAAACCACCAAAGAAAATGGACTCCTTCATAGCCTCGGTCACAGGAAGACAGTACAAGCTAAAAGAAATGATAACTTGCACAAGCACACATGTCACTTATGTGTTAGAGTACCCATGCCTGCTACAATATGTAGGAGGACCACAAGACCCCTTTTCGTGAGGATAAGAGAACATATCAACAACAAAAAAAAGGGCTTCATGAAACACAGCCTGTCTAGACACTTTAGAGAGGCCCATGGAAGGGACCCATCAATGATGATATTTTATGGCATTGATATGGTTAAAGAACACTGGAGAGGGGACAAGAAGGTGAAAGTCTCACAAAATGAATCCAAATAGATTTTCCAGCTAAATTCCCTTCAACCAGAGGGCCTTAATATTGACATCGATCCTAACTTTTTTATATCCAACAAAGGAATTTTAAGCCCCTCAAAATAACTGAAGGCTTATGAGCCATCCCTAATTTTTTTACAAAATCTTATATATTAGGTTTTTTTTCCCCTTGCTTTCTGTTCTCCATAAGTACAGAGAATATACATCAGGTACAAGAATACACAATATTATTCCCTCAAAAATATAAATAACATCAAATAGGATGACCCTTTTTATATATATATATATATATATATATATATATATATATACATATACATTTTTATATATATATATATATATTGTGACAGGAAGTCAGGTAAATCTGGGGATGTAGTCACAGGCAGGAGATACATTTCCACCTGATTTAGAAAGTTCACCAATTACTATAGGGTGTAGGCTACAGAGCTAGCCAGCAGGAAGTTGAACAGACTTCAGCTGTTCAGAATGAGGAAATGAAGGCCTCTATAATTGTCCAAAGGAAGTCCTATTGATTGCTGCCTCCTGTCGCCGTGTGGGCTGGGAGAGGAGGACAGACAGATGTGTGCCTCCCGACGCTGAGGAAGCCTGGGAGAAGGACTGCTGCCTCCTGTCGCCGTGTGGGCTGGGAGAGGAGGACAGACAGATGAGTGCCTCCCGACAAGCTGGTGAGCATGGGAGAAGACCCCCTGAAGTGATGTGCGCTAAGGAGGGTAAACGAGTGTGAAGACGTCTCAAGGTGAGAAAACAAACTATTTCTATGTGGAGAGAAAACAAAAGGACATGTTCCATATGAAGAGGAAAAGGGACATGTTAAATGAACTGTTTGCTGTGTGAAGAGATTATAAATGAACTAGTGATGGTCTGCTGTAGGATCAGCAAAGTCTGCCCAACAGTAGGTTGGGGACAGACTCTTAGGTAGGTTCCAGAGTGAGAAGGTAGCCGCCCACAGAGGCAAGGATTTATTTTGTCTTTTATTTTATTTTGCTGTTTTTGATGCTTGCAGTCTGGTGAAGAAAATGCATTAATAAACCAAACTGTTGTTTGCAAGCACTTATCGGCTATCTTCTTGTGAAAACGCATCCCCCAAGGGGTCATCCACGCCTACCACCGAGCTAATCCCTCACAATATATATACATTTATTCATTTTGTTCAGGTGATGAGCTACCACCTGGATGTTCGTTTTAAGGTCTGAGATTGCAGCAGAGAGTGTGTTCTTGATATCCAGAGCTACTTTTTGCAAATCAGGCAGGCATAGGGGGTTGGTTTGAATAGGGACTGGATGTGTCTCCTCCATCCATCTGTGATCTGGATCCAGCACTGCGTTGAGGCCTGGGAAGCCTTGTGGTTGTCTAAGCGTTGGGTTCGGAACAGCTCGAGATGTTGCAGCTGAGCTGTGTTACGGTCTACTTCAAATTGCTGGGTGCAAAGGCACTTCTATTCGGCTTAGCCATGCTGGATTGATGCGTTGGGTTCCCCAGAAGGCAGGTTGAATTTCTTAGCTTGCAGGAGCTTTCGTCTCAAGCGGCCATCTCGGTTCCTGGCCAGACTATGCCCCTCTTTGTGTCTATTTCATCTTAAAATAACTCAGAACCTACAACACTGGAGTTTGAGGTTCTGTGTACAACATGCTAAACAATCTATATTTTTCTCTGTTTGCTCTATTTCTACTGTATGTGAATGGCTACGGTATTACTGTTGTCATTATTATTATTATTATTATGAATCTCTTTACTTATGAATAAACATCAAGATGATCAGCACTGAACACCCTAGCATTCTTTAAGGAAAATTAAGGATTGGTAATATAAGACATATGTACCTATCCTCTGCTCACCATTCCTCCCCACTATCCGCCACTGCCCTTCTGGTCACTCAGTCTTCTTGCTGGAGTGACCATGACTTTATAGCAGAAGGTAATGCAGCCAGTATAAGAGATAGCTGCAAGTAGCTCTGTTCTGTTGCATTCGATTGGTGGCAGCAAAAAGTGTAAATTAAAAATGATTGTTTTTTCAAATTTTTAATAAACATTGAAAGGGTCAGAAACATTGTTGGGTTCCTATTGCTTCGAGATCCAATGGGGAAATTTCTGTTCATGGTAACTGCTGCTACTGGGACAGAAATTAAGAGAATTTCTCTGATGACACAAGCAAAATAAAAAACTGACAGAGATTTTAGCCATTTACCAACCTATGTTTTGGGACAAAATCTGTCAGTAACTCTAACCTTGTACAAAAGGTAAGATGGTCTCGGGAACCCAGGCCCAGTATATATGCAACTGAGATGGTGCCACCTTAACTGGTCTGGGTGTAACCTAAAAAACATATATCATCAAAAAGAAGAAACACCCAATAGGTTACCTCCTAAAAAAAAGTTTATTGAATATCAAAAAGGGAAAACATAAAAAAACATTGCATCCCATGTCCTACCACCCACCCCTCAACCACTGAACCCACCCAAGCAACCTGCCACACTCAGAGCCCTCAATACCCTCCCGCATCCCCAAGGAAAAGTGGTGCTAAGTGTGGGGGAGGTTGATCTAGCAGGTTCGAGGGGTGAAGGGTGGGCGGTGAGACCTGTGATGTAATGTCTTTACAAGTTTTCCCTTTTCGATATTCAATAAACTTTTTTGAGGAGGTAGCTGATTGGGTGTTTGGACTATTTCTTTCTTTCTTTTTGATGAGTGATTCTAACCTTTTCCCAAGTTATCTAAAAAAGAAATCAACAGATGCTCTGCTTTAAAGAAAGCATGGTTGCCTAGAGCTGAAAATGAAGGAAGCACCTATTTCAGAGACCTGTGTGTCCAGCAGTAGAGCTGTACACTAACCGTCAGGAGAACCATTAACAATTCCTAATGGCCTCTTTCAGTAAGTAGGGAGCCACCGCAGCCTAGGTTATACTGGTGTATATACAGGGGAAGGGACTAAAGGTCAGCCCCTAAGAACGGCTGCAATAAGGGATGCTCACACCTGCTTATTTCAAAAATTGCAAATAAACTTTATTGAAAAGCATAGGACACTCTGTTTAAAATGCCTCAAAGAAGAGACTCCTATTGGCCTACATTTCGCTGATAAGCATAACAGTGACCCTTCAGGTTTAAAAGTGAAGGGTTTTTGGGCATTGAAAATATCGCCCAGAAGAGGTGATTACGACAGAGTATTGTTGAGAGAAGAGAAGGCCTGGATTTTCCGCCTCCAGACCTTGGTGCCCATGGGCCTAAATACAGACATGAGTCTGCGAGTATTTTTAGAGCCATGAGACATCTTGTGGCCATACACGGATAGGGTGAAGTGAACTGTACCTTATCCTTGACGTAAACCACTGTGATAGGCCTTGAATCCTCTTCGGACAGTATTGAGGGATCAGTAATAACTTAATGGTATGAGAGAATTAGAACCATGCGAGCAAATAATGGTAAATATGTGGTACCACTATATAAGGTTGTGAGAACTAGCTGTAGCTATTAAACTGCCTAAATAAGTCCTCCCCAGAAATGAGGCCCCCCCTCCCTCCCGTTTCCAACACCATTGATGGACCATTGTTGATTTTTGCTATTCCATCCAGACTATGGGGTTCTTCTATTGTTCAGGGATAAATTTACCAGTTTCATGTGGTCATTTTCTTCACCAGGACTGACTAACTGAAGCAATCTATCGTTGAGTATATACTCCCCTGAATTAGTTGCTCCTTCTGCTAAAACCTTTCCCTCTTATATATATAAAAATCCCCTAGGGGTTCTTATTTACATCATCTCTACCATGTGCAATCCAGGGCATGTTTGGCCTTATATGTGCTTTTCTTCTAAGGGTGGACATTCATGTGTCAAGGGATACTATACTACTTCGGAAGTATAGACTAGATGTGACCCAATTGACCTCTGTATCGATCAGTATAGCCTATGTTCAGCATTGACCAAAATGGAAGTAATTACAAAATATGATTCCCCTGAACCATGATGCTTAGTGTATGCACAGGAGGATGATTGAGATTTGTTTAAACTTGTTCACAATGTTAGAATGTGGAATCTATGTGGACCTCTTTATTATTTTTTACTTATGTGATATCCCTTGGTTGGATATTGCATTGATACTCATCGTGAGCAATGTTGAATGAATTATCAGTCTGCTTATTCCAATCAATCTCAAAACACAGTAGTGGAGATAAGCAATTTATAAATATATCAGTTCTCGTAATATACAGTAAGGTGCATGTTTTTGATTATATGCCATTTATTGCAATGGATGGATACACGGTTTTTCTGTTTTGTAGTATAGCCCTGGAGCCACGCCGTGATAGCCACTGTGTGGGACATAGTAAGCATTACCTGTTCTGTACCATAAGATGGCGTGCCGCCATCGGTCTTTTAAAGAATTAGGAGGACAAATTAGGGGAATGTCTGTAGTGTTGTCAGCTGACAATACTTACCAATCAGGTCACGTCCCTTTAAATTGACCCTCCGAATTGCGCAATGACGTCCTGACGAAACGCATGCGAAACGCGTTGACGTCACACGCCAGCCGCACGCCACCCGGAAGTGTCACCGACTCGCTCCAGCTGAAGACGTTTTGAAACCGCGATGCGCGGTACACGCCGAACATCGGGGGTACGCTGGAGAAGCAGTCAGTAACCGAGCCATCATCCCATCACACAGTCGACAGGCGAGCTCTATCCTCAGAAGTCCATGGAAATGGTGAGCAATTGCTAAATGGCACAGGGGGATGGAGAAAGGGCAGTGAACACCTGGTGAATTGAGCACATGATAGCCTGTTCTATGCAGTACACGGCCATCCATGGGCCAATAGAATCCTGCTAAACATCAGATATTGCCATACACCGGTGTGAGCCTGCGCAGCTATACAGTACTTCTGCGTCTCTCCCCAGCTCCCGTCTCTTAACTAGAACACTAAGGAGAGCCTATTGATAAATGTCGCTGGATGATGACCTCGGTTTGAAATTGCCCAAATATCACTGAGTGGCTTGTACATTGCCACAAGATCTCATCGTTTTCTGAAACGATTATTGCCATCTGTCCACCATGGACTACCCCATATCCTAAATTCTTCTCGGTCAACAGACATTCCTTTATTTGAATCCTCAAACACAGGGACTATTTTTCAAGTCACAACAAATTTCAATTCATTAATAAGAGTAGACGTCATGACCTATCCAGAGTCTGAATGTAGAATAACATCCACATCCATTTGAACTTCTGCTGATTAGGATTAATACAGAAAGTGATTTACCAAGCTGTTGATCAATAAGGCTAATATATGTCTGCTTAAATAATGTGAAGAAATATGACATCCCTACTCTATTTGATCAATTACCGGTGAAGCAGTGGGTTAGACTATGGGTCAACGATTGACCATTTACTGTAGCATGCTGACACACGAATCCATGTGCAGGCAGCATTAACAAGTCTCTATATTGAGATATATGCTGCCCGCCTTGGCTTCAGTGTGTCTGGTCTTCCGGAGTGTATGTGTGGCCGGCCATGTGTGTGTGAGTCATTGTCTTGTTTTTATGTCATATATGTTCATTTTTTCACTACTATTTGTATCCATGTTATGATATATTTGTGTATTGTTCCCCACACATTGGGGTTGTTTTTAAACAGAGTGTCCTATGCTTTTCAACAAAGTTTATTTGCAATTTTTGAAATAAGCAGCCGTTCTTAGGGGCTGACCTTTAGTCCCTTCCCCTGTATATACAGCTGCCTAGAGCTGAACTCTAGGCAAATATAAAAACACACATCATTGCACCTGTGTGTTCATTTTTTATCTGTAAATGTTTTAGCTGCAAGCAGTGTAAGTCCCTGTAAAGCAGGACTGGAGTGTGAGAGGAAAAAGCAGTACAAACAACCAATCAGTTCAAGTACTGACAAGAATTATGCTAAAAGGATGAGAGAGCAGATTGTCAGACTGATCAGCTCATCACTGTGCTGCTGCTTCTTTCACTGACCAGTCATAGACCAGGGAGAATATAGGATAACCAGGTCACAGATGAATTGGCTTAAACTTAAACTGTGGTCTCACAGTAAAAAACAAATATTTAAATGCACCTACACTTTCAGTTTTTACTTAGTCACCATGCAAATCACTCCCAACTTGTTGATCCTGCCAGTGATGTCCACCTAATGCAGCTTTCTGTGATGGTATTGTAACAATGATGCACTATTTCTGCATTCAGATCAGAGTTGCCACTCTCATGTAGGTGGTGCCTCTTTGCCCTACCATGATATGAAAAAATGTTGCAGGAGGCATGGCTATCAGCATTGCTAATGTGCTGATTGACAAGCTTGTAGCTTGTCAATTAGCACCTGTCCATGCCTAATCCTGCCTACTGCTTTCTGAATTGACATCATTACCTCTGTTGCTGATACCCCATACTGTAAGCTATATTGTCTTAAGTTTTCATATGGGACACAGATGAGACAGAATCTGGCTCAGTAGGGGAAGGTAAAATTTGTTTTTGATTACTTTATATGACTTATAGAGTTTGTGTGTCCACGCCATGTGTTTATGTGGCATTTATTTGGCATTTTTAAATCCTCATAACTGCCCATCAATGCCTGCAATGAATATTACAATGGTACCACAGTGCTGTTCACACAGGAGTGATAGCATTGAGTCGTGTTGTGTGGTGTTAATAACTAAGCAGCATGTCACTTTCTAGAGGCATTGACGCTTGTCAACTGCTTCCATTGATTTCAATGGCAATGCTCTATAACCACACCTTAAGAGCACCTAGAGCATTTATGGTGTGTAGTGAATCATTTATGAAGTGTTAGATGGGCATTGGAGGAGTGAAAGTGGAGGCTCGGGTATCCGAGAATGCACTGGGAAAAAATAGAAAACTAGGACAGAGCCATTTTCTATTCAAGCTGCCTAAAAACGAGAGCTATATTAAAACCTCTGTTTAAATACATTGAGGTCCACCCTAGGAGAGCACATCAGATGGGCACCGGGGTGTGTGAAGTGGTGAATGGAGTATACGATTTCACTGGAAGGAGTAAAATGTTCACGAGCATGATTGATATTCGGACTTGTTTTTAAATCTATAGATTGGACTGTGTGCACATAGTCTATGAGGAGGTCAGTCACTATTGATGTTAAGTTTGCACTTAATTGATTGTAAGATTGATTGTAAGATTGATTGTAAGATTGCTTATGATTTTTTTAAATGTTCTTATTTATGTTTCACATAAATTGATTGTGATAGAGAACTGTACAATTATATATATATATATATATATATATATATATATATATATATATATATACACAGTATCTCACAAAAGTGAGTACACCCCTCAATTTTTTGTAAATATTTTATTATATCTTTTCATGTGACAACACTGAAGAAATGACACTTTGCTACAATGTAAAGTAGTGAGTGTACAGCTTGTATAACAGTGTACATTTGTTGTCCCCTAAAACAACTCAACACACAGACATTAATATCTAAACCACTGGCAACAAAAGTGAGTACACTCCTAAATGAGAATGTCCAAATTGTCCCAAAGACAACTTCTTAATATGATGCTGAGCACATGCACTCAACCTCTTTGGTCGACCATGGCGAGGCCTGTTCTGAGTGGAATCTGTCCTGTTAAAACTGCTGTATGGTCTTGGCCACCGTGCTGCAGCTCAGTTTGAGGGTATTAGCAAATTTCTTAGAACCTAGGCCATCTTTATGTAGAGAAACAATTCTTTTTTTCAGATCCTCTGAGAGCTCTTTGCCATGAGGTGTCATGTTGAACATCCAGTGACCAGTATGAGAGAGGGAGAGCGATAACATCAAATTTAATACACCTGCTCCCCATTCACGCCTGAGAACTTGTAACACTAATGAGTCCCATGACACTGGGAAGGGAAAATGGCTAATTGGGCCCAGTTTGGACATTTTTCACTTAGGGGTGTACTCACTTTTGTTGCCAGCGATTTAGACATTAATGGCTGTGTGTTGAGTTATTTTGAGGGGACGGCAAATTTACACTGTTATACAAGCTGTACACTCACTACTTTACATTGTAGCAAAGTGTCATCTCTTTAGTGTTGTCACATGAAAAGATAGAATAAAGTATTTACAAAAATGTGAGGTGTTTACTGAGAGACTGTATATATACATATATTAGTTAGACATGACTTACTGCAAAGTTAAAAGGAGATGTTCTTTGGGTGACACAGGATGCCTCATATCAGTTGTGGTTTGGTTCAGTTGGGGCCCTCATAAGAAAGGTATCAAATGTGGTCACCTTCATGTGAGTATAATCAAAGATCTATTAGGTGTACACCTGCGCTACTCTGAAAAGAGTATGGAAATACCCCATGGAAATTCTGTCTGAGACTACGGAAAGCACCCAATGCCAGCACTACATCCTCCTTTTTTTCCCCAGGCCATACTTTCCATGATCATGGAATGATCTGGATGAACTGAATCAAGCCAGGTGTCAAAGAGATCAAAGTACATCCATCTTAAGCCTCGTACACACAGTGAGAATATTAGACGAATGATTATCCTTTTCTTTTTTGTTTTTTTTGCAGGCTAGTCTCCATATCGAAAATTAAGAGGTTACTCAACTTACGAAAATTTCCGTACAACAGAATACAACTTCGGAAGTGATGTAATACATTGTAATGTATTTGCATTGTATTTTTTGGAAGAAAAGTGTGCTGCTTAAATGAAAATCGTAGATGATCTGGAATTATACGAGAAACATTTTCGTGTTTGTCCCTTCAGATAATTTCAGATGAACTGCTGTAATCAGCTTTTGAAAGCTGTGTACTAATGATCAGATTATCGTGCGTTCGCTTTTAAAGTGGTATTTTCTGTCTGATTTTCTGATCTGTGTACTATGTTTTACAGAGAATTCATGAAAATGTCTGCTATCACATTACAACCTAACCACACCCAAAAGTAGATATTTCCTCTACTTCAATTCCCCTTTAAACACTTCACACTAAAAAAGCAATGCTTCCACGGGCATTTATCAAGCATTCTTGAAGCATTTTTAACGCTTAATAAACACAATGCAGACGTGTCATAAACACAGGAACGTTAATGAGCATTGATTCATTCTTCATAACCAACACACATGTGAACGTAAAGATGTGGGAGCCTGTGGTATATTAGAGGTATATAGTACCAGTATCCCTGTTGGCATATATTATAAATGGGGAAATACCCAAGACCAACCTCCCAGATTGATTAAAGGGGGGAAAAAGGGGGAAAGGGGAAAGGGAAAGGGGAAGAGGATAATTGAATAAGACTGTCAAGGTACCGTAATCATAAATAATAAACAATAGTAAAATCACAGTTTTTATTCAAAAACAAAATTTAAAACCGATTGACAACATGTATAAACACAAACAGTGTTTACATATAATCTGAACAGTGTTTATAGACACAATATGAGTTTTGGCAATCCTATTGTGGATTCTCAAACTTCTGACTGTGTAAACCTTGACATGTTTCGTGGTTGGACCACTTCTTCAGGAGGATATTATACACATTTATGCTTTAATCTAGTGGTGATAATCAGACAATTAGTAATCACATAATATGAATATAACATAATGTGTATATAAAATGAATATGGGAGGGGCCCTCTTACCCAGTGTTCAGAGCCAGAGTGGATCACAAGGGTGCAGACACGGCCACCAAATTTCTCTCACCGGCGGACATGGGAGACACTCTAATAAAATCGATTATAGAGGGTATATCTTTGGTATCATTTGGTATGATATTGGGGGAGTATAACACCACATCCCATAGTAATGGAAGGGGTAGGCAAGATCCCCAAAAGTGACCTAGGCATGCAAATAGGGGTGTGGTAAAGACCGCATTCCCATAGTCCATGGAACTGGTGGAAAGAAAAAGAAGCGGTAATGAACGAGGGAAAGAGAGAAGAAGGGGGAAGGTACTAGGGAAGGGGGGGGGAAGGAAAAAGGGAATGGGGTGGAGGAGAAAAGGAGAGAAAAAATAGGTAACAACCACCAAGAAGAATAAAAGAAAAGGAAAAAAGCAGGTATCATAGTGTCAGATAGAGTCCATAGTTGAGGATGCCTAGGCAGAGTAAAAACATACCACAGAAGGCCGTAGTGAACCATCAATTAAATCAGATCAAATCCAATCCAACAATCCTCCACCCGGATGGAATCCAAACAATGAGAGATAAGGGACCAAGGCAGGCAAGTCTGATAGTGGTATAGCCAATAAGTAGCAGGAACGCATAGAAGATGCTTACCTAGTGTCCCCTGAAATGTTCTGAAGTAATGGGAGCATAACAGGCAGACGATCTATACCAGATATAAAAGAATAAATAGCAATGCCTCATCAGTCTCCACATATATCACACCATTTGGGTAGATAACGATGCAATATCTGTATACAAGTTTGCCAAGGATATCAGCTTACCCACTATGGTACCAATCCTCATATGTCCGGGTGGGGGTGAGGAGTAACAGCCTCTGCCGCCATGTCCAGCGGTGGGCGCTATTTGAGTATCCGCCTAGTGGTCTACGTCACCGCGCTCCCGTAGGGTGCGTGACGTCAGGCCACTCTGACCGCCAAAGCCGCTGTAAGGAACAGCAATAGAGACTCAGCGTCAAATGATGCCGTCAGCCTTAGGGGTCACATGTCCGCCAGCTGAGAAATGACCCCGCCCACACAGGAGAACTCAGCCGAGCCCCTAACAGGATAAGAAAAGCACAATAAACAGTGAAATTGAAAAGATGCAAAAAGTAATGCCCGAGTAATGAACATTGAATACATAGCATTACAAGTACAGTTAGTACATATAACATGCACAAATATTATGAAGCATGCAAAAAGACAATCTAGAATATAGCAATACTAACGATACTAGGAAAAGAGGAAAGGGGAGGGCCAAGAAATTGACCACCCTTAATAATTGTTAGTTGAATATTCTATGAGGGAGGGGGGAGAGGAAGGGGAGGGGGGAAGAGTGTCCGTCTAGTGGTCTATGTCACCGCGCTCCCGTAGGGCGCATGGCGTCAGGCCACTCTGACCGCCAAAGCCATGCATGCGCGGTATCGCCGTAAGGAACAGCAATAGAGACTCAGCGTCAAATGACGCTGTCAGCCTTAGGGGTTACATGTCCGCCAGCTGAGAAGCGACCTCGCCCACACAGGAGAACCCAGCCGAGCCCCTAACAGGATAAGAACAGTGAAGGGTTTGTAGCTGTTGACCTCATTAATTCCTAAAAAGGCATTTAGCCTTTCTATCCAGTGGGTTTCGCATTGCAATAATTCCCAATCCCAGTTGCCACCCCTGGGGTTTTCCGGGGTGACATCTAGGGCAAGGAACTTGACCACCTCAGGTTTAAATCTATGACATAATCCAATATGTCTGCCAACTGCTGTAAGTTTATTAGAGCATTTAGAGCAGTATAGATGTTCCCCTATTCGTTGACGTAGTTCCCTTCTTGTTTTTCCCACAAAATATGCATTGCATTCGCAAATCATCACATATATAACCCCTTTAGTTTCACATGTGGTGTGGACACGTGGTGAAAAGAGGTTTCCATCCGGTAAACGGTATGTGGTGCCTGCCAATATCCATGGGCAACGTGGACATCCCCCACATGGGAAGGTGCCATGGGGCCAATAGTTTGGCGGTCACCCACATCGTAATGTACTAAGTGGTCACGTAGAGAGGAAGCTCTACGGAACACAAGCTCAGGGGTGTCTCTTACATATTTGTTTAGCACATGATGCTCAGTGAGCATGTCCCAGTGTCGCGAGATGACTGTTCGCAATTTTTGGTGATGAATCGAGAACTTGGTAATCAGCTTAACAGTAAGCGCAGTGGGAGGTTTAGGTGGCGGATGCAATAGGGAACGTCTGTCTTTTGCAAAGGCTCTATTGAAAGCTTTCCTTAGGTTAATGCGTGTGTATCCCCTTTGTAAGAGGCGTTGATGCAGTAGGTCGGCTTGGACATAGAAGTCCTCGTCACGAGAACAATTACGGCGTAAACGTTAAAATTGTGCGTAAGGAATACTATGAATGAGTGGCCTGGGGTGTGAGCTGGTAGCGTGTAGCAAGGTGTTCCCAGCTGAAGGTTTGCGGTATAGATCAGTGGATAGATATCCCTCAGGGGATTTCATAATTAGAGGGTCCAAAAATGGAATATGGGACTTGCTATGAGAATAGGTGAAACGCAAGTTCCACTCATTCTCGTTTAATTTGATCAAGAATTCCTCCAGCAGCTGTTCTGTGCTTGTCCATGCCAGAAACAGATCATCAATAAATCTGTGCCAGAAGGGCACAAATTGTAAATAAGGTTTGAAGTTTTCCTCAGAAAAGACCATCCCCCCCCCCCCCCCCCCAGGTAGATGATAGCATAGGAGGGTGCACATGTGGTCCCCATGGCCACACCCTGTATCTGTAGATACATATTATTCATGAAGGTGAAATAGTTCCTGGTAAGGATAAACCGTAAAAGTTTTAAAATGAAACCATTAAGCGGCCAAGTGGAGCATTCGTGCTCCATGAGGAAAGCCTCTACCGTCTCGATGCGCCGCTCGTGGGGGATGCTGGAGTACAAAGCCTCTATGCATGTAGAAAGAAAGTGGCACTTCCAGTCTCAGGAAAGTAGAAACTTGAGTTTTATTTCTTCAAATCAAAAAGTCCAATATCGACAAGTACAAGACAAACAGGATAGCAGCAAACGCGTTTCACACCATGTGCTTATTCATTGCAAGGAATAAGCCCATGGTGTGAAACGCGTTTGTTGCTATCCTGTTTGTCTTGCACATGTCGATGTTGGACTTTTTGATTTGAAGAAATAAAACTCAAGTTTCTACTTTCCTGAGACTGGAAGTGCCACTTTCTTTCTACATGCATATGGACTTCTTAGGTTGCGGACCTTGGTGAGCACCCAGTCTTGCAGGACTACTACAGTTTACTTGGGAATCCTACTGGCCCAGCTGTCAGCACTTTGAGCGGTGATTTGTTTCTTTGCTTCTTTGGAGTACAAAGCCTCCACATCTATAGCCATGAGCAGGGCATCGGGAGGGAGTTGGACTTCCTCAATCTGTTTAAGTAAATCATTAGTATCTTTAATGTATGAAGGCAGGGCGTGGTCATGGGGAGCAAGATGTGCTTCCACGAACCGACTGGCATTGTCGGTTAGGGACCCAATGCCGGAGACAATGGGTCTACCTGGGGGGAAGGAGAGATTCTTATGTGTCTTTGGGAGGGTATAGAAGGTAGGAATATGTGGAAATTAGGTATATAGAAAGTCATAAGTGTCTTTCTCAATGACACCCTGCCACCATGTCTCCGCAATGAGGCCATGAAACTCGCCCACAAAGCCTTGAACGGTGGCCATGGAGATAGGGTGGTACCAGATGTCATTGCCAAGGACATCATAGCACATTTGCTGGTATTGTCCATGGGTCATGAGGACAATATTGCCCCCTGTGTCTTTCTGTATGTGTGTCAGGTATACAGAGCCAACTTCACCCAGGAGTTTCACTTCCAAGGGACAACAGGGAGCCGCAAGCTTGGGGGACGGTCATTACAACTGGGCTGAAAGATATCCAGAAGTTATCCATACACCTTAAGTTTTATGTTATCTGGTAAGTGTTTATCTACTCTCAAACCGGCCACGAGGTGGGCAGAGCTGGGCTATCTATATCACTGCACGCATCTTTTTGTTTGGAGATATATTGCACCTTATTTTTCACCCGTCTGGTAAGGGGAATACCTACACTTTAACAAGCACCTTGAAACACCTTTCCCTCATTTGTTTTCATTGAAATCACTTGTTTGGTATTGGGATCTCTTCATTCCTATTCGTTGCATATATGGACCTTTTATGAATTTTATGGACTTTTATGTTTTAGATCTCATCCTATTTATTATTGATGTCATGCCTCCAGCATAAAGAAGTAATTAATTCTATTGGAACTTGTAATACCAATCTTGTCCACAAGATGCCACTGTGACATAGACTGTTATACAGCACTTTATAATACTTCCTGTACTCTATTGCTGGATATTAGTTCAACCCTTCTCTGAGGAGAATCTCCATTTTAAGATTTACCTCATAGAGACACCAGTCAGCATCTGAGGTTCCTGTGGGAAGATTCCTGAACCCCCTTTGTAGCATCGCTGGTATGCTCAGAACTGTCAGTTATATACAATGCATATGTTTGTTAATGTTTATATACTGACTGTATGCTTTGTCTGTTTATTTCCAGTTTCACCATATTCTCAATCCTATCTAATCAGTCCTGACTCCATATTCATAATCCTATTCGTATATCTATTCTGACTTGTAACCTGTGACCACTATTCTATCTCTGGAATAAAGCCTTAAGTTACAAAAGGACTGGTTATTGCAGGATTAAAGGTTTAACTGTATGTTGAGCTGCACGCGCCTGGGGCATATGTGTAGTGAGAACAGAACAGTGAAACAGCGGCTATCCAGCAAGTGGGATTTAGGACAGAGACTATACAGAGGCCTGCTACTCTGCCAGAGCAGTCATCTGCATATGCAATACAGCAGTCTCTACACAGTCAAGCATTCCTGCAAGCAATATGTCAGATAGCCAGACATCCTCACTCAAGACAAGGTCCCGAGTTTCCGGCTCCTCTAGATCTTCCTCCGCAAGCAATGCACTCGCCATAGCACGTGCGAAAGCTGAGGCCGCCAAGGCGCGAGCAGCCTTTGCCGAGCAAGAAATGCAGATTAAACAGGAGAAAGTGAGGCTAAAGACAGAGAAAGTGCAGCAAGAGGCACAGTTAGAGGCAGAGGAAGCCCTCCTAGAAGTAGCCCTAGAGAAACTGACTGTAGAGAAGGAAGTAGCAGCAGCCATAGCTGAAGCAGACGCCTTCGAATTAGCTGTATACCCGAGAAGTGAACGCAGCAGTCGCAGCAATATTCTCGATCCAGCAGCTGAAACTCAAAATTCTCTACAACAAACTTCAGATTACATCAATCAACACTTTAAAACAAGCAGTGTCAAAGATGATGTCAAAGAGACAAGCCAAAGACACTCCACGGTACCGCCGCAAGTCAGTGACAAGCCTCAAGCCTGCAAACAGGAGAAATCTGCACAAAGTGACATCTCCTACGTCAGACTCCCCATAAGTGAGATAATAGAATAACCTTCTAATCGCCCTCCAGAACCAACGTCCAAGCCAGAACGGTAGATCAGAGGACAGCTCGGTGCCAGCAAAAGGTATGACTACACACAGCCATCTTACCATGACAACACACAACAGGCTAACCAAGCCACCATAGACTTTGCAAGGTTCTTTGCACGACGCGAGTTAGTCACCAAAGGACTTGAAAAGTTTAATGACTGCCCTGAAAACTACAGAGCCTGGCGGTCATCCTTTCAAAACACTATCAGAGACTTAGGGCTATCTGGCAGCGAAGAGATAGACCTCCTGATCAAATGGCTTGGAAATGAGTCTGCCGAACATGCCAGGCGAATCAGGACAATAAATATAAACTACCCAGACACTGGTCTTAGAACAATCTGGGATAGACTTGATGAGTGTTATGGTTCAGCAGAAGTAGTAGAAAATGCATTATTCAAAAGACTTGATAACTTTCCCAGAATACCTAGCAAAGCCTACCAAAAACTTAGAGAGTTAAGTGACTTGCTAATGGAACTTCAAGTAGCTAAATCTGAGGGAGACTTACAAGGACTTGCATTCCTTGACACAGCCAGAGGTGTCAACCCCATTGTGCAAAAGTTACCCTATAACTTGCAAGAGCAGTGGATTACACACAGATCCCAATATAAAAGACAGCATGATGTTTCATTCCCTCCTTTTTCTGTTTTTGTGGACTTTGTGTGCCAGCAAGCTAAAACTAGAAATGATCCAAGTTTTGATTTTACGCTGTTCTGTGTTGCTCCTGTGGGACTTAACCCCCGCAAACCTCCAGTAGCAGTACGCAAAACTAACGTGTCTGCTCCAGGTTCCTTTCACAGGTCTGCCAACTTCTCTAACTCAGAGACAAAGGTCAACGATCCTGGTAAGCAGTGTCCCTTGCATCGGAAGCCACATCCTCTACTAAAATGCAGAGCCTTCAGAGAGAAAACCCTGCAGGACCGCAACGCTTTCCTCAAGGAGAACCACATCTGCTACAGGTGCTGCTCTTCAACATCCCATCTCGCCAAGGACTGTAAGGTCAGTTTAAAATGCACAGAATGTGACAGCTCAGATCACAACACAGGGTTACATCCTGGGCCAGCTCCATGGACTTTACAACACACCCTCAGCACTAGTGAGCACGGCGGGGAGGAGGAGCACACCACCACAACTACACCAGAGGTCACTTCACAATGTACAGAGATCTGAAAAGGAGCCATAGGTGGTAGGTCCTGCTCCAAAATCTGCCTAGTCAGAGTCTACCCAGCAGGCCAAAAAGACAAAGCTATTAAGCTTTACGTAATCCTGGATGACCAAAGTAACAAGTCATTAGCCAGCTCAACTTTCTTTGACATGTTCGGCATTAAAGGCCCCAGCATTCCCTACTCCTTGAAAACTTGTGCAGGAATAGTGGAGACGGCTGGTAGGAGAGCATCCGGCTACCAAATCGAGTCCATCGATAGGCGATCTCGCTTGTCTTTGCCAACTCTTATCGAATGCAATCAGATCCCTGATCATAGATCTGAAATTCCTACACCAGATGTAGCTGCTCATCACCCACACTTGAAACGTATAGCACATCTGATACCAGAACTTGATCCTCAGGCTCAGATTATCCTACTCCTCGGGAGAGATATCTTACAAGCCCACAAATCAAGAGCTCAGATTAATGGTCCCAATAACGCTCCTTATGCTCAGAAGTTAGACCTTGGATGGGTCATGATAGGAGATGTCTGTCTAGGAAGCGTGCACAAACCTAACTCCGTTAGCAGCATGCTCACAAATACCCTAGAGAATGGACTTCCCTCTCTTTTCCAGCCATGCCACAACCATTTCCTTGTTAAGGAATCAGCCTACGCCACCCACTCATCTTGTCCCTTCACAAGCCTCACTAGTGACAACTTTGCCTGTGACAGTGACCAAGACCATTTAAGGTGCACAGTCTTTCAGAGAACCAAAGATGACAATCGTGTGGCAATGTCTATCGAAGACAAACTCTTCTTAGAAATAATGGAGCAAGGTCTAGCCAAAGACAGCACAAACAGCTGGGTCGCACCTCTTCCCTTCAGACCACAGAGACAACGCTTACCCAATAACAAAGAACAAGCTTTACAATGTTTTGCTTCCCTTAGACGTAATTTACAAAGAAAGCCAGAGATGAAGGAACATTTATTTTCTTTCATGGGTAAGATCTTTGAGAACGGTCATGCCGAGGTAGCTCCCACCCCTAAAGACTCTGAAGAGTGTTGGTATCTCTCTATATTCGGAGTGTACCATCCCAAAAAGCCAGGTCAAATCAGAGTAGTGTTTGACTCTAGTGCCAAATACAAGGGTATCTCCTTAAACGATGTCTTCTTGACAGGCCCAGACCTCAACAACAAACTCCTGGGAGTGCTCTTACGCTTCCGCAAAGATTCTATTGCCTTCATAGCTGACATCCAGCAGATGTTCCATTGTTTCTTGGTCAAAGAGGAAGACAGGAACTTCCTAAGGTTCCTTTGGTTCCAAGACAATGATCCTTCCAAAGATATCTCAGAGTATCACATGAGGGTACACATCTTTGGCAATAGCCCTTCACCTGCAGTTGCTATCTACGGACTCAGACATTCCGCCCAAGAAGGTGAACTTGAGTTTGGCTCAGATGCAAGACAATTTGTAGAGAAAGACTTTTATGTGGATGACTGTTTAAAATCCTTACCTTCCAGTGAGTCTGCAATCTGTCTTCTTAAAAGAGCACAGGAAATGCTCGCTTGTTCCAATCTCAGGCTCCACAAGATTGCTTCCAACAGCAAAGAGGTAATGGAAGCTTTCCCCACTCAAGACCATTCCAGCTATCTAAAGGACTTAGATCTGGGTACAGACTCTTTACCTGTACTGCGCAGTCTAGGTCTACTTTGGGACTTGAAATCCGATTCCTTTACCTTCCAAGTAAATGGAGAAGAAAGACCCTTCACTCGCAGAGGTGTCTTGTCTACAATCAATAGCCTGTACGATCCATTAGGATTTGCGGCACCTGTTACAATTCAAGGCAAAGCCTTACTTAGAGACTTGATTCGTGAAACATCCGATTGGGATGCCCCACTACCCCTCGATAAGAGGAACTCTTGGGTAGAGTGGAGGGACTCTCTATCAGTTTTATCTGATCTCCATGTGTCACGCCCATATGCTCCTGTACCTTCTACAGAGATACAGAGTCAAAACCTTTGCATAATCTGTGATGCTTCTGTCACGGCAATAGCTGCTGTGGCCTACTTAAGGACTGTTGACACTACAGCACGATGCCACGTAGGATTCATCATGGGCAAAGCAAAGCTGGCTCCATACCCCGAGCATACTATACCTAGGCTAGAACTTTGTGCTGCAGTACTAGCTGTTGAACTAGCAGAGCTAATAGCCTCAGAGATGGACATTGACCTCAAGGATGTTCAACTCTACACAGACAGCAAGGTAGTTCTAGGCTACATCTACAATGAAACCAGACGTTTTTATGTTTATGTCAACAACAGAGTGTTGAGGATTAGGAGATCTACCATTCCAACACAATGGCACTATGTACCTACTGACTACAACCCTGCAGACCATGATACAAGAGCTGTTGCTGCATGTAACCTGAAAGACACAACATGGTTTACAGGACCTGCATTCTTGTACGATGCAGAACAGACCCTTCCTAAAAGTGACACTATTGAACTGGTAGATCCAGACTCAGATACTGACATCCGCCCTGAGATCTCAACATTTCATACTGCAACTTCAGACTGCCAGCTTAAATCTGACAGATTTACCAGATTCTCAAAGTGGAAGACACTTGTTCGAGCTATTTCTTGTCTTATCCATATAGCTCGCTCCTTTAAAGGTGACTCAAACAGCTGTGACCGCAAGGGATGGCACCATTGCCAAAGGATCAGTTCAGCACTAGAGCTACAGCAGTCTCAGGATCTTATCATCCGCACTGTACAGCATGAAGCCTATGCTAAGGAGATTGACTGTATCTTGAACGGAAAACCTATCCCTAGAGACAGTGCCCTGAGAAAACTTGACCCATTCCTTGATCCAAATGGACTACTTAGGGTAGGTGGTCGTCTAAAGCAAGCCAACCTAGAGTCAGAAGAGAGAAACCCTCTAACAGTTCCTGGTCACCACCACATCGCTCACTTGATTGTGTCACGTCATCACTCCCATGTAAAGTGGAAGTCAAGATCCAGAGAATCAAGGAGACAAAGTTGTTCCTCAGACCAGTTTCTGAACTAGTTTGCTGTTATCATCTGAGGAATAAATAGTGGTATCTGATGATACCAGGCGGGGAGTGTAGAGTGTAAAGAAGTAATTAATTCTATTGGAACTTGTAATACCAATCTTGTCCACAAGATGCCACTGTGACATAGACTGTTATACAGCACTTTATAATACTTCCTGTACTCTATTGCTGGATATTAGTTCAACCCTTCTCTGAGGAGAATCTCCATTTTAAGATTTACCTCATAGAGACACCAGTCAGCATCTGAGGTTCCTGTGGGAAGATTCCTGAACCCCCTTTGTAGCATTGCTGGTATGCTCAGAACTGTCAGTTATATACTCAATGCATATGTTTGTTAATGTTTGTATACTGACTGTATGCTTTGTCTGTTTATTTCCAGTTTCACCATATTCTCAATCCTATCTAATCAGTCTTGACTCCATATTCATAATCCTATTCGTATATCTATTCTGACTTGTAACCTGTGACCACTATTCTATCTCTGGAATAAAGCCTTAAGTTACAAAAGGACTGGTTATTGTAGGATTAAAGGTTTAACTGTATGTTGAGCTGCACACGCCTGGGGCATACGTGTAGTGAGAACAGAACAATTGATATTGGTTTCACTATTGTTTACATAATTATGTTTATAAGTTTCACAGAATTAGCGCACTACACATTTTAATTATTAAGACGGGAACTACGTCAACGAATAGGGGAACATCTATACTGCTCTAATAGCTGTAAACTTACAGCAGTTGGCAGACATATTGGATTATGTCATAGATTTAAACGTGAGGTGGTCAAGTTCCTTGCCCTAGATGTCATCCCGGAAAACCCCAGGGGTGGCACCTGGGATAGGGAATTATTGCAATGCAAAATCCGCTGGATAGAAAGGCTAAACGCTGTAATTCCACCAGGTCAACAGCTACAAACCCTTCCTGTGACACCTCTTTTATATTCCAAAAGAATTCTGTCCATACTTATGTGCATACCATTTTAGTAGAATCCATCCATTTTCCTTATTCCTTGCTTTCCCTCCCCTCCTTCACGTTCTCTCCTTCCCTCTTCTTCCCCCCTCCCCTTCCTCTCCCCCCCTCATAGAATATTCAACTAACAATTATTAAGGGTGGTCAATTTCTTGGCCCTCCCCTTTCCTCTTTTCCTAGTATCGTTAGTATTGATATATTCTAGATTGTCTTTTTGCATGCTTCATGATATTTGTGCATGTTATATGTACTGATCAATAAATTATCAGCGCAACCAACTAGTGAAAAAACCAAAGATGGTATAAACAATTGAAACAGCAAATTAATACTGGTGCAAATAAGTATACAAATATCAGTGCAATAATCGGGCTGCAAACACAAATTGTGTAACACCTCACAAATAATATGCAAATACCTATAAAAGTGCTTCGCCAGAAATACTTAATCAATATATAAACAGGTGATATTGATGGTGTAATAATCATGTTATATGTACTAACTGTACTTGTTATGCTATGTATTCAATGTTCATTACCCAGGCATTACTTTTTGCATCTTTTCAATTTCACTGTTTCACTGTTCTTATCCTGTTAGGGGCTCGGCTGGGTTCTCCTGTGTGGGCAGGGTCATTTCTCAGCTGGCGGTCATGTGACCCCTAAGGCGGACGGCGTCATTTGACGCTGAGTCTCTATTGCTGTTCCTTACGGCGATACCGCGCATGCGCGTTATTTGTGCATGCGCGGCTTTGGCGGTCAGAGTGGCCTGACGTCACGCGCCCTACGGGAGCGCGGTGACGTAGATCACTAGGCGGACACTCTTCCCCCTCCCCTTCCTCTCCCCCCCTCCCTCATAGAATTTTCAACTAACAATTATTAAGGGTGGTCAATTTCTTGGCCCTCCCCTTTCCTCTTTTCCTAGTATCGTTAGTATTGCTATATTCTAGATTGTCTTTTTGCATGCTTCACGATATTTGTGCATGTTATATGTACTAACTGTAATTGTTATGATATGTATTCAATGTTCATTACCCGGGCATTACTTTTTGCATCTTTTCAATTTCACAGTTTATTGTGCTTTTCTTATCCTGTTAGGGGCTCGGCTGGGTTCTCCTGTGTGGGCGGGGTCGTTTCTCAGCTGGCAGACATGTGACCACTAAGGCTGACAGCGTCATTTGACGCTGAGTCTCTATTGCTGTTCCTTACGGCTTTGGCGGTCAGAGTGGCCCGACGTCACGCGCCCTACGGGAGCGCGGTGACGTAGACCACTAGGCGGACACTCAAATAGCGCCCACCGCCGGACATGGCGGCGGAGGCTATTACTCCTCACCCCCACCCGGACATATGAGGATTGGTACCATAGCGGGTAAGCTGATATCCTTGGCAAACTTGTATACAGATATTGCATCGTTATCTACCTAAATGGTGTGATATATGTGGAGACTAATGAGGCATTGCTATTTGTTCTTTTATATCTGGTATAGATAGTCTGCCTGTTATGCTCCTATTGCTTCAGGACATTTCAGGGGACACTAGCTAAGCATCTTCTATGAGTTCCTGCTACTTATTGGCTATACCACTATCAGACTTGCCTGCCTTGGTCCCTTATCTCTCATTGTTTGGATTCCATCCAGGTGGAGGATTGTTGGATTGGATTTGATCTGATTTAATTGATGGTTAACTACGGCCTTCTGTGGTATGTTTTTACTCAGCCTAGGCATCCTCAACTATGGACTCTATCTGACACTATGATGCCTGCTTTTTTCCTTTTCTTTTATTCTTCTTGGTGGTTGTTACCTATTTTTTCTCTCCTTTTCTCCTCCACCCCATTCCCTTTTTCCTTCTCCCTTCTTCTCTCTTCCCCCCGTTCCTTACCGCTTCTTTTTCTTTCCACCAGTTCCATTGACTTTGGGGTCTTTACCACACCCCTGTTTGCATGCCTAGATCACTTTTGGGGATCTTTCCTACCCCTTCCATTACTATGTGATGTGGTATTATACTTCCCCAATATCATACCAAATGATACCAAAGATATACCCTCTATAATCGATTTTATTAGAGTGTCTCCCATGTCCGCCTGTGAAAGAAATTTGGTGGCCGTGTCTGCACCCTTGTGATCCACTCTGAACACTGGGTAAGACGGCCCCTCCCATATTCCTTTTATATGCACATTATGTTATATTCATATTATGTGATTACTAATTGTCTGATTATCACCACTAGATTAAAGCATAAATGTGTATAGTATCCTCCTGAAGAAGTGGTCCAACCACGAAACATGTCAAGGTTTACACAGTCAGAAGTTTGAGAATCCACCATAGGATTGCCAAAACTCATATTGTGTCTATAAACACTGTTCAGATTATATGTAAACACTGTTTGTGTCTATACATGTTGTCCATTGGTTTTAAATTTTGTTTTTGAATAAAAACTGCGATTTTACTATTGTTTATTATTTATGATTATGGTACCTTGAAAGTCCCATTCAATTATCCTCTTCCCCTTTACCTTTCCCCCTTTTTCCCCCCTTTAGACCATCTGGGAGGTTGGTCTTGGGTATTTCCCCATTTATAACACATGTGAACGTGTTTTTAAGCATTGCAACTGAATATGGTACTTGAATACTGTCGATCGTCATATAGGAGCCTTTAAGTATATTTTAAATTATGCTGGGCATCACACTGAGGACTGTCAGCAGAAAAAAAACTTACTACAGGGGAAATCATTAAGATGTTGCAGCAAACATTATTTTTATTTTATTGTTTTATTAATTTTTATCCTTTTACTTTTGGTGAAGTTCTACTTTAAAAGTTATAAGAAATACACATTAGCATTTCTCAAGGCTATATAACAGACTTATTGACTCCAGAATGTCTGTTTATGAATTTCAGATACAACCTTGCTGATCTCTTTCAAAATAGCTAGATACTTACGCTGAGCCAACCCAGAAGACATTTAAAAATTACAGTCTAAAGTAACATCCTCTCCCATCAATTCTAAGTAGTGAAATATATTATTGCATGTAACCTTTTCTTACTAATTATTATTATTGTTCCACCAGCAGCAATTGTTTTGATATTTCTAAATGGCAATAGCATAGATGATAAATGTTTTTTTTCCTACTTTTAAGCTATTGATGAAAAGTAAAGTATAGCCTTTAAAAGGGTTTCAACTAAAATTGCTTTTGTATCTCTTATGTATGTTTGTCCTCTATGTGTCGGTAAATCACCTGACATCTCAATTATGCAGCATCCACTTTCACAGAACATTCATAATGTTATCAACACTTAGCAGTAGAGAATAATAGTTGCCAATGTAAGATATAACAGTATATTAGCTGCCACAGAAAATAAATATAACTTTCATTGTGTTGTAAAATGTATTTCATTTGCGTCATTAAAATATCTGTATTTGATAGTTATATATTTTATTGTAAATTAAACATTTAATTTGTAAGATGCGTTAATGTGTTATACTTTGCATACTCCTAAATCTTAGATATATCCATAGGGTAAAATATTGAATTTCTATTGACTTATTATTGAGCATCATTTGTCAGATTCAAATGTCATCATTAGGTTTTCAGATAGGGCCTAAATTACTAAAGACATTGGATTTCCTGTCCATTGTGTTGTCAATCCAGGGTGATGCTACAAAATACTTAACAGAAACTAGGGGCCAAGGGGCCAAAGCATCATGCAGGTTTACGAATCCAATTGTAGAAATGTGCAAATGAAAATTAAAGTTTTTACAATCATATCTCTGTGTTCATAATGCCCTACTTTTAAATTTCTTGATTTACACTTGTGCAATAGAACAGGGCTTTGTTTAAATTAATAGTAGTCGTTTCCAAATAAAATAAAATGTTCGGCTTATAAAAATGCCATTACAATTAAAGAACAAATATCAGCATTACATATTTCATAATCATTTTTCTCTACTAGCTTTCTTCTAATACAACAAATTACCAAATTAATATTAGTTCTTGAATAAGCATATGTTGCCCCAAGTAAGATATATAAAATCTGTGGTAAAGTATTATTTTACTTGTATTAATGAAGATAAACAGTAGCAAATTAATTTAGAGATGCCCAGCTTAAACATTCTTCCAATTCCTCGTTCCAGTGGAATTAATGGTGCAAGCAACCTTTGGCCAATCATGGCTCTAACAGTACATTACGTTGTGATTGGCCAAAGTATACAGGCCAGGTGCATGCTTTGGCCAATCATCAGCAATTAATGCACTGTAAGAGCGCAGTGCATTATGGGGCACTCATCGGCGGGCAAACACACGAACAGCTGATGTTCAAGTCAAACTTACATTTGACTTGAACACACAGCCCATCCCTACTGGATAGCAACAAGCCCACTCTGCAGCATTGGATCACATGTTTCCTATTATCAAGAATGCACCATGAAGAGTAACATAATGGCGAACTAAAAAAAAAAACAAGATTGTCTGCAGGTTTTTAAAATTGTGAATGACTCTAAATTGTGAATGGGTGGGAGTCAGATGGGTTGAAGTGAATAGGAGAGGGGACTATATTTGTCCAGAGAGAGGACATCACAACATGCCTTTGTAGGGATTTGCTGTTTTCTGCTGTCTCTATTTTTAAATAGCTATCACAGAATTAATAATGTATAGCTCTTCATATCTCTGTGTTGTTGTGTTGGAAACCCCAGAAGGTGGAGGTGAAGAAAGGGACAGAACTGAACTACATGACCTTACACACACACACACACAGGAGCTGTTGTATTTCACCCAGGCCAGAAACATAGACTATAGGGGCAAATATTTCTATGTTCTAACAGTTTAACTGCAGCTTCTTGAGTGTGTATTTGAATCATAATGGCAGGTGTATCTCTGTCCTATTGTTATTATCTCACATGCATAGTGCCCGATAACTAGAGGTCTGTGCTACTGTATGTGTAGAAAAACAAGAGAAAGACACACTGTCCTAGTGCAATATCATAAGACATTAATTGAAAAGTAAAAAAGAATGCCATACATTATACTCACAAATGTATGCTGAAAATTTGCATATCAAAATCTTTTTGCAGTCAGGAGTCCTCCAGGACTGGGATACTTTACAGTACTGCAGGAGGACTAGAAGGCGTCTGTACTGATGGGGCTGACGCACCTGATGAAGAGGGTTCTCCCTTAAAATGCATCAGCCCCATCAGTACAGACGCCTTGACTCCTGAATGCAAAAGGATTTTTATATGCATATTTTCAGCATATGTTTTTGAGTATAATGTATGGAATTCTTTTTTACCTTCCAATAAATGTCTTATGATATTGCATTAGGTCGGTGCGCATTTCTCTTGTTTTTCTATACTTCAAGTCCATGTGGATACCCATCGTCCTGAGAGGACAGCAAGAGCCTAGATGCCAACAACCCAGCCTTCCCTATAATGCAGCACCTGGGCACAGGAGACTTTACTTGTTTTTTGTGCTACTGTATGTGTGTAGTGGTCATCTTCCAGTATAATAGTAGGTGAACCTATTTATTGCAATATAGTTTTTATGCAGCTACTGTTATTTTAGTTCTCCCTGTCCCTTCATTCGGGGCAGAGTAGATAGGCTGACTCTATTATTCTTTTCCTATATAATGTTTGTTGTATTTCCATACTGGTGTGCATCTATGTATATACTTATGGTTAATGTTAGAAGGCTGACTGCAAAAGTTCTGTTGCTCCCAATTACTTTGATTAGATTAGTGATAATTCCCTGGAAGGAAACCCCTTCTGCTCACAGAGGCCCTGTCTGGGGTAGAGGCACTGTCAACTTTATTACAAAACTCTACCCACTCTTCCAATTAGCAAAGGTTCTGGTTCTCTTATTTACCCACAGGTTAAGCACAATATCCTGTTTTGGGGAGGGTCATTTCTCATAACCCTAGCAAAAGAGGGCTACACCTTTATTATCCAAAAAAGCTTAACCTAAGTCCATGATGTGGTTTCACTTTTGGCACTTTTCCACTGCAAGTACCGGCTAGTACCGGCTCGGCTCTACTCGGCCCTGCTTGGCCCGGTTTGCTTTTCCACTGCGGTACCGCATGGTATAGTGTCGGAACGGTTCGGTACGGTACGGTATAGGTTTGCTTTTCCACTAAAGTAGTACTAAAGTTAAGTGGTTGGGATAACAACGGGGTGGGTGTGATTCTCTGACCAATCAGTGGCTAGTAGTGACTGCATGCAAAGGATTGTGGGATATGATACCAGTTTGGTACCTGTTGGAACCACAATCGAGTAGGTACTGTTTTTTCAGAGCCGTACCGTACCGTACCGTTCGGTTCCATGCAGTGGAAAAGCAAACCTATACCGTACCGTACCGAACCGTTCCGACCCTATACCATGCGGTACCGCAGTGGAAAAGCACAAAAGCGTGCCGAACCGGTACGGTTCCATGCAGTGGAAAAGCGCCATTTGTTACTGAGCCCTAATATCCTGTGACTTCATGGTCAGTCCAGCCAACTGCCATTTCAGCAGAGATGGCAGTTGGTGGAACTTTAAAATCAGGGAAAGTCAGACTCCGGTAAAAAGGAAAAATAAGACAAAGACCATCACAAAAGTGTGTTTATAGTACAAAAAAACTTTGTTCTTGGGTAGGACAGCTGCATTTCAAAATCTAACACTGTTCTCTTTAATAGAATGATGGAAGAATCTAACTTCTAAATGATAAGTGATAAGGGAAGTATGTGGGTTGATAAGGTGGAAGTACTATATTTATAAAGACTTGTGATGTCAGGTTATGTGTTTTGAGCAGTATAATATTAACAATTAATATGAATGAAAATTGATGAGTCATTACGGAGAATGCAGTAAGTGATAAAGCAGAAGTTTGGCTTTTAAATTGCTGTTGCAAATACTTGCAACAAGGACCATAATATGAAAGCCAACTTCCCTTAATCACAACAATAACTACTTTTAAACATGTCTTACCTAGAAGCATGTGATATATACCACAGTTAAAACCTCTTAACAAAGAATATAGTATTTTGATGTCTTTGTGCACAGATAGCAATTACATTTATGCATGCTTTATAGATCCAGCTATAATGTTGTTTTACCTGCAAGCGAATTATTGTGTGCCAGGACGTGATAAAACATTAAAACTTGCATAGCAGAGATCAATACATTTAGTAGAAGCCTAAGACCTGTTTTGTTTTTATGGACATTGCTGTAAGTGTTGAGAAATGTAATAGACATTAACATTATCACCCTCTGAATTTATATCAAAGGAGAAGTTACTAAGTTATTCTGTAATAGACTCATCTTGTTTCATCTTAAATGAAGCATAACTTTGTCAGCTACCTTAATCAGAACTATAATTCAGCAAGCTGCAATATAGATGTATCTTAAAAGAAATTTTGCATGAACACAAAAAAAGGATAATATATTTTGAGGGAATATGCATTAGCACTTGGACGTTTTACTTGGCCCTTGCAATTTCCTTAACCTGCAGAGAGGAAATGTTATTTAATGCATGATCTGTATACCTCTACCTTCTTACTTGGTTATAATATTTCTGTCACAATTATATGCCCTTATAGTGTTATTGGATATCTAATTAAACTATTTTGTCATTTAAAGTACTTTTTGTATTTTGATGTTTTTTCATTATATGGATTAAAAATAAGCTAGTATTATGGGATGGTAGGAAGGAGTAATGCTTACCTTTTTTTTTTTTTTTTTAAAACAACCAATCTTAGCAAGTATATCTAAACTATATACCTTTTTTTTTTTTTTTTTATAATAATAATAATAATAAGGCACTCAGACACCAATTTGGATAAAAGGCCGCGGCTTACTTTATTAACTGGTATCAAATATAAACATAAACCATTTTTTAAAATATATATAAAATACAGACCAACCCAGTCATAAACAACTCGGGTTGTCATTTACAGCAGATCAAATTGATCAACATCCAACCATATACCATATCAATAATAAATACAGAATAATAAATATAAATAAAATTACACGTCCCCCTCTGAAACAGAGGTGACCCAAACCAGTTAATTTATGTGAAGCCGCGACAAAACCAGGGGAGGGGGGGAGGGGAAAACAGGTAAAAGATTCCTGAAGATTGAGCCCCCTGAGACGGGCAGCAGCTTAAATAAGCCTTCTTCTGAGGTAACCTCCACCTCATAGGCTGAGGCGAGCGGGCGGGGAGAAGGGGCTCATTCGCTGAGAGCCCTCTGCAATATGCTAAACTGCCTAACAACTACCTAAGTCACCTAGAGACCCCACTAACCTGCCTAGTAACCCCTCCTGGCGGGAAAACTAGCCTGAGGAAATATATGGTCCTTATTACCTAAGCCTTACTTTAACCCTATACTCCCAGCTATCCCTTCCACCATCCCATAAGAAAGAGGGGCTAATTTAGCCCCCTTTCTAATATGGGATGGTAGGAAGGAGTAATGCTTACCTTTTTTTTTTTTTTTTAAAACAACCAATCTTAGCAAGTATATCTAAACTATATACCTTTTTTTTTTTTTTTTTTTATAATAATAATAATAATAAGGCACTCAGACACCAATTTGGATAAAAGGCCGCGGCTTACTTTATTAACTGGTATCAAATATAAACATAAACCATTTTTTAAAATATATATAAAATACAGACCAACCCAGTCATAAACAACTCGGGTTGTCATTTACAGCAGATCAAATTGATCAACATCCACAGGACAGGCAATGCCTCATTGCCTGTCACCAAACCCCCGCAGCGCGGCCATTTCAATTAACGAACCAAGGTTGGCATTGAAAATATCCAGGCCAATACCCGAGAGGTGAACCCCATCCTCCCGATATAAACCATTAATTCCACCCTCTAGGTCCGAGTGCCTATACGTTAATACCCCCACCTGTGCTAGAAATTTCTCAAGCGCCCGATTAACACGCTTCTCGACTTTTCCTAGTAAACGCAAACGACCGGATGACCAAACCAGCCTGTGAACGATCTCCGAAAACATAACAACCATTCCCGGAAATCTCACTTTCAGGCTGTGCAGGTCATCACGGATACGGAAAATTAAATCCAGGGTTCTAACTTTACCCACATCGTTACCTCCCAAGTGCACCACAATAATATCAGGAGGGGGGCGGGACCCAAAGAGGTCATCTAAAAAGGGGAACAACTCCTCCCACCGCATTCCCCTCCTACCGAACCAAACAACTTGAAAACTTTCCCGATCCAGGCCAAGGAGCTCCGAGTATATCCGTTGCCTTGCTCGCTGTTGTGCCCAAAAAACATATGAGTGCCCCACAATCCACACCTGCAAGGGATCCCTGAAAGGAGCAGAGATGAGGTTAGGTCGCACATAAGATGTGTAACAATTGGACTTCCATCTCCCTATACGCTTGATAGACCCAACCCCTAAACCTGCCCTAGAAGCCTCGGTTGCGGCCCCAATCCTAAAAGAATGTGACGAGAACCGCAACCGACCCATACCAAGTGATTGTAAACATTTCTTAAAAACAAAATCAAATTGATATTTAGTCAATGTCTTACCATTTTTATGAATCAAAAAATAAACATTACTACCCGATCTGACCTGTAAATAAGCAGAGACCATCTGCACAGGACAAACCTGTGAACCCCGAAACCTGTTCAGGTGGCACCAGTGCCCCACCCCCGTTTGATCCGTTTTAGATTTGACTAAAAAAATGCTCAATCTTTCCGAAGAACAGTAAACGTTAGCTAGCTCAAGACCTGATCCCGCAATTGAGCGCACCGGGATGAGCTCAGAGATCCGCAACGCCGCAAAAAATAGCAACGAAAAAACCGCTCTGAACAGTATTGCCTCAAACGACGAATAACATACGCTGGATACAACTTCGCATAATCCTGACAAAATTTCAACTGTAATAGGGCGCCTCAAATCACTATGAGCCATTCTCCTCCTGTAACCTTTCAGGGCCTGCTGCACCGAGAAAAAGGATGAGCAGGCCGGATGGCCCTGTAGTTTGACAAAAAAGGAAACCCCTGCCAACATCTTATTGACATGCGTCCAGGAGTAACCTTTTGCAAAAAGCGAGTTTAGAAAAAATAGGACCAACTCCTCTGAGAAGGACTCCCGAGGGCTGTGCAAAGAGTCCAGGAAAGACAGCCACACAGCAAACGCCGATCGATAGCCCGACCAAGTGCTGTGTGCCACTGAGTGCTGCACATTGTCCATCACCAATTCTAAACTAACTCCCACAGGTGAGTCGGGCACGGCACGCCCACAGTATCCGCTTCTGGGAGGAGCTGAAAGAACTTCTGAACCTGGAAACGAGATAACGAATCCGCCAGGTCATTGCTTTTCCCAGGAACATAAGTCGCCTTAATCCACACATTTAACGTCAGACATTTAAAAACCATGTACCTGAGCAAAGCAATGACCGGCGGAGACCTAGAAGACAAGCAATTGATGGCGTACAGAACTCCCTTGTTATCCGTACTAACCAACAATCGCCGGTTCCTAAAATACTCACCCCACACCTCCAAAGCCACAATAATGGGAAACAATTCCAGCAGTACAATGTTCTTAATCAATTTTGTACGTTTCCACCGCTCACACCACCGCTCCGCGCACCAGTGCGTTCGCCAAATTGCTGCGAAACCCACTGAACCCGCAGCGTCGGTGAAAAGCAGGAAATCAGAATCCAAAATAAAATCATCCTGCCAGACAGCTCTCCCATTAAAGTTGGCCAGAAACTGCAGCCACACCAATAAGTCCTCCCTCATATCATGAGTAACCCTAACATGAGCTGAGGGAGACTTCAAACCAGATACAGAGAGATACAGCCTCCTGGAAAAAGCCTTCCCCACAGGTATGACTCTGGAGGCAAAGGCCAACAAGCCCAGTAGAGACTGCATCTCTCTGAGACACACTTTCTTTTTTCTCATTACCAGGTACAACATACCTCGCAGCCGACGAATCTTGTCAGGTGGCAGTCTGAACTCCATCAATTGCGAATCCACGGTAATACCTAAAAACTCGATACATGTACAAGGCCCCACCGTCTTCTCCCCAGCTAAAGGGATGCCAAAGGCCTCGCAAAGCATGAAAAAAGTCTTTTGAATAAATGCACAATCAAGGGTGTCCACTTTCCCCATAAATAAAAAATCGTCCAGATAATGAATTATCTGGGACTTCCCAGATACCTGCTTCACCACCCACTCCAAAAATGTAGCAAAACACTCGAAATAATAGCAGGAAAGTGAACACCCCATAGGAAGGCACCTGTCAAAGTAATATTTTCCATCAAAAAAGATACCCAGTGAACTGAAACAGGAAGGATGTAGGGGCAATAACCGAAAAGCGGATTTAATGTCCGCCTTTGCCAGCAATGCCCCCCTACCTAACCCCTTAACTATACACAGAGCATCTTCAAATGTAGAATAATGCACTGATGCATAGTCCATATCTATCTGTTCATTTAAAGAATCACCCCGCGGATACGACAGGTGATGGATCAAACGAAAAGAATTCGGCTCTTTTTTGGGGACAATACCAATCGGGGACACCCTAAAATTGTCAAAAGGAGGTGAAGAAAATGGGCCCACAAACCTTCCTTCAAGAATTTCTTTATTTATCATTTGCAACACCACATGTGACATACCCTCTACAGATTTTAGATTTGGAACAACTGTGCATCCTTGCCCTGAAAACAGTGGAAGGCGAAAACCAAACCGAAAACCCTCAGTTAACAGATCCGCCTTCCACCGGTCGGGGTATGTTCGCAGCCAAGGCAGCAGCTCTGCCAGCCTCACTGGTGTTTGGGCCCTTAGGAACACCTCCCTGCTGGGCCCCCGACATACGCTTGAAACATTTGGCCACCGGGTGAGCCCCGGCGCAAAACGCACATTCGTGCCGGTATTTGCACGTACCCGGCCATCTGCATTGCGCATCATTAAAGGCAAAGCAGATCCCACGCTTGTAACCCGAGGGGGCTGCTGGCTGGGGCACCTGGGCACCAGGTGCGAAGCGGGGCTGAAAGGACCGCTGGGGAATAAATAAATCCAACCACAGCCCAACATCCTTAGAACCCCAGGACAAACCAGGATGGACCGCCATCTTCTGTCTAAAGGCTATGTCATAATTGTACCAAGCAACCCCCCCAAATCCTTTATAAGCTTCAAGGATAATCTCGATGTGGTGGAATAAACCCACACTTCTACCGGGGAACCTCTCGCACAAGATAGAGGAATAGATACAAAACGCCTGAAGCCAATTAAAAATCGACTTAGGCACAAAACGTTTTCTATCAGCTTCCTCCTCTTTCTTATCTCCTTTTGTCATAAACTCTCTAGCTGAAGGAAGTAACGACAATAAATCAATATAAGCACCTTGCCATATCTTTTCTTTCAAAGAGTCAGGCAAGTGCATCCCCAGGGGTGAAATGGCACAGGGCATAGCTTCCTTCAAAACCGATTCAGGGAGATTCTGAACCCTCGCAGTGTCAAACATGCTACCTTTGCTATGGACACTAGGGGGCGCCCAGACCTCAGAAAGATCAGGCACCATCTCTGCTGGCTTGGGAGACTGAAAATTCTGGCAGAAACTTCTAAACATGGAGAAAAAAGCATCCGGGTCTGAAGAACCCGGCCACTCACCGCCCAGTACCGGCTGGTCCCCTGGGGTATTCGGATCCTCAGGCTGGAGACATGCTGCTGGCTGCACGGTGGATTGCTGACCTGGAGGAGCGCGCCCTGCGCAGCAGCAGGCGGCCTCCCTCCAGCTTGACGTCCGGCTCTCTGCGATCCGGTCGGCCTTGAGCCCGCCGACACGCTCCTCCTGCTCGACACGACCTCCTCCGGGCGTCCGCGACGGTCCCCGCTGTCCACGCTCCGCCCGGCCGGGCGCTTCGGAGCCGCTGGTGAGTACCTCCTCCTCGGTGTTCTCTTCCTTCTGTCCGGGCCGACTGCCCCGGAACTACTCCGCTGCTCAGGTTCACCGCCTACGTCACCCGTCCGGTGACCGGCGTCGACATCCGGCGGAATCACCTCACTCTGACCCGGCAGACGATCTTCCATCTCCTAACACCGTCGCCGCCAACGATGCAGGGGCCGCCGGTTCCACCGCTTCAGATGACCGGGGAAGCTGGAGACATCTGCGGATCCACTCCTCGCCGCCCTGCTCACCCGCCCTCTCAATTAACTGCCGGATGAGGGACATCGCTGCAGGAGACCACCAGAAAGCAGGAACACAGGAGCGCAGAAAACAGGTAAAAGATTCCTGAAGATTGAGCCCCCTGAGACGGGCAGCAGCTTAAATAAGCCTTCTTCTGAGGTAACCTCCACCTCATAGGCTGAGGCGAGCGGGCAGGGAGAAGGGGCTCATTCGCTGAGAACCCTCTGCAATATGCTAAACTGCCTAACAACTACCTAAGTCACCTAGAGACCCCACTAACCTGCCTAGTAACCCCTCCTGGCGGGAAAACTAGCCTGAGGAAATATATGGGCCTTATTACCTAAGCCTTACTTTAACCCTATACTCCCAGCTATCCCTTCCACCATCCCATAAGAAAGAGGGGCTAATTTAGCCCCCTTTCTAATATCAGGTCAAAAAGAACAAAAAACGAATGCAGCTAATTAACAGGTCTTTCACTGATGTGAAAAAAGCAGTGTTTATTAAAAGAAAATAGCCTAATTTATATTAACCAACAAGGATTTACAAAAAGTATGGAGAAATAATCTGAAATGACCATGTTCAACATTAGCCAAAACCTTGTTAAGTTTTATGCAGAGTGGGGAAAGGTTTGACCTCTCTCAGGTTTTCATTGTCCCCACTGTGGAACCTTTATTTACTTTCCTCTTGACAGGGTGTTGCAAGGACAAGAAGTGATGGGCTATCTTAGTGAGGGAGACAGAGACAGCAACAAAGTACAATGTGGGGAAGGTTGAGACGTCTACCAGATGTATAATGTTATCTGCATCTTTCTGTGGTGGTGACACCGGTAGCCTCCATTTTCTTGTCCTGGTGTATCCTAGGCAGGAAGTATGAGGAAATATCTGCAATAAATAGACACACAGGCAGCAGAAAAAAACTGAAAGAAGTTCTGAGTCCCTTTAAAAAACTATCAAAAAAAGACTTCCAAGGCTTCAAAATATCATCTTACATTTTGTTACAGGAAAGCCTCAGTTTGGCAAGAAAAAAAACAGACAAAGCAGTACTTATTTTCTGCTAGTTTATAGAGGATGTTTATAGTCAATGCCTTAGGATTGAAAAGTCCTAATGACATTTGTATTACCTAAACATAACTTGTGATGGTTGTATTTTAGGTAGTTGACTAATCCTTACTGTGCAGGTAAGCTTAGAACAATGTCACTTGGTGTTCTTAACTGGAGAGGTCTGTGAGTATTTTGTATAGTACCTCATCTCTTTCACACCTTTCAATCTTCCAGTGGTCAGTCCCACAGTCCTGCACAACACAGCTTTCATTTCAGTAGCTTTTTCTTAGCTTAGGTATGTTTCCTGTTACCCCACGTCTACTATAGACAGTGCCCAGAATTGATAAAATAGGGGTGTAATATTTACAATTACCATACAATTAAAAGGGGATTATAGGTATTAAAAGACTGGTTTGTATTCACTGTCAAATATTCCTTTAAACAATCCAGACAATTATCTTAACCACCTCAATACTGGGCACTTAAACCCCCTTCCTTCCCAGACCAATTTTCAGCTTTTAGCGCTGTTGCATTTTGAATGACAATTGCGCGGTCATGCAACACTGTACCTAAACCAAATTTGTGTCATTTTTTCCCCACAAATAGAGCTTTCTTTTGGTGGTATTTGATCACTGCCAGGTTTTTTCTTTTTTGGTGCACAAATAAAAAAAGACAGAAAAGTTTGAAAAAAAAAAAAGTTTTTGTTTAGGTTATAAAATTTTGTAAATAGATATGTTTTTTCCTGCACTGATGAGCACTGATGATGCCGCACTGACAGGCACTGATGAGGAGACACTGATGGGGTGGCACTGATGGGGTGGCACTGATGGGGTGGCACTGATATGCAGCACTGATGGGCACTGATAGGTAGCACTGATATGCAGCACTGATGGGCACTGATATGTGGCACTGATAGATAGCACTGATATGCAGCATTGGTGGGCACTGATAGGCAGCGCTGATGGGCACTGATAGGCAGCACTGATGGGCACTGATCGGCGGCACTGATGGGCACTGATAGGCGGCACTGATGGGCACTGATAGGTGGCACTGATGGGTGGCACTGATCGGCACTGATGGGGCACTGATGGGGGGCACTGATGGGCACTGATAAGCAGCACTGGTGGGCAATAATGGGCACTGGTGGGCGGCACTGATAGATGGCAATAACGGGCACTGGTGGGCAGCACTGATAGATGGCATTGGTGGGCAGCACTAATAGGGGGGCACCACTGGCAGGCTCTCTGAGCCCTGTTTGCCCTCCCTGGTGGCCATGGTGGGCATCCCTGGTGGTGATGGGTGGGCATCCCTGGTGGCTCTAGTGGCACCCCCTCCCCCCAGGGCTGCACTGGTAATCAATCATCTGATTACCAGCACAGACCCCCCCCTGTGATCAGTGAGTAATCAGAAATACTCACTGATCACCCCGGCTGCAGTATCGATCCTCTGCTCTTCTCCTCACTGACAGGATCTGTCAGGAGGAGAAGAGATCGAAGCCGTTACAACGGCTGTATTGACATTACATGACGGCTGTGATTGGACACAGCCGTCATGTGATCAGGAGGGCCAATCACAGGGCCCTCCTGCCGAGGCTTGTTGCTCTGTGTCCTAGGGACACAGGCACATCGAGATCGCGCCGCTGCGCGTGTCCGCGGCGGCGCGATCTCTCTCTTTCTGAAGGACGTTCCGGAACGTCCGATCAGAAGGAGGAGACTCCCACCCGGCTGTATATTTACAATGGCCCGGGTGGGAGGTGGTTAAAGATCAGATCATAAAGAAAACATATTTTCACAAGATTCATAGAAAATTCTATGAAGTTAGGATCATAAAAAAACGTAAATAAAAAACATATTACGTTAACGTAAAATGTAATGCGTAAAATGTAAACGTAATAGATAAAAACATAATACTTGCATTTTAGATAAGGGTCCATTGAAGTCTATTACATGCAAAACGCTGCATTTTGCAGGGAAAAAAGTCCCTGACCCTTTCCGAAAACGCAGAGGCACAAAAATGCTTTGAAGTGAACGTGTTCCATAGGAACCCATGTTAAAAAAATGAAATGCATTTCTGCAAAAAGCATTAAAAAACGCATTAGTGTGAATGGAGCCTTAATGCACAAGATATAACTGGATGCTAACATTTATAGGTAAAGGGGTTATCTAATGGCCTCTTGGGGGATTAGAAAGGATTTTCTCCACTGCTGGAGGAGCAAATTGGATCATGCTTTTTGCTTCTGGATCAACTGTGGGATTAGAATTGTGTATTTGGAGGGTTTTTTTTTTGGGGGGGGGGGGGGTTCTCTGTAGGTTGAACTGGATGGGCTTGCAAATCAAACTATGTAAGTTGTAAAAAAAAAAAAGTAGAAAACCTGCAGGTAATGAAACAGTTCTGAGTTACAACTTCAATAAATTAAATGGAGTCTGAGTCAGAGTAGGCAGGGTAGAGGAATGGATGCTTATAGAATGACACCAGCGGGTGGTGACGGGAGATTTGTTTAAAAGGTCCTTAAGGTCTGGCTTACACTACCTATGCATTTTTTAGCGCATTTTCAGTTTTGCAGAAACACACTACAGTCCATTTAATATGGTTTCCTATGGGTCAAGTTCACATCTGTGCATTTTATGGAAAGGGCCATTAACTTTTTTCTGGTTTTTGGTTCCATAGACCTTAATGTATAACAAAGTGGAAAGGTTGGGACTTTATATGAGAGACATGACCATGACAGGGTTGGTAGAATAAAATATCACATTTATTACACTCATAATGGTAAACAAATGGCATAAATTTTGTACAAGATGTTACATATGGTAAGTATAAGGCTGGAGTAAAAAAAGAATGAGTAATCCCCAGAACAGCTACAAATAAACCAACATAGCAATTGACAACCATAGGAGTATTGGAGTAAAGTCATAACATCCATAAACTAGGAGTATTGGAGTAAAGTCATAACATCATAAGCTGACGCGTTTCGTGGCATAGACCTTAATGGATCAAAAATGTGTATAGAAAAATGCAAAATGCACCTGGAATATACAAATTGAAACCCTGCATAGGTGTGAACCAGGCCTTAAGTCTGTCCTAAAACACCAGGAAATGTGAAGTTATGGTGTTATCATCAAATTTATGTTCAGATGGACAGAGCCAAAGTAGATTTTCAGTGTCAGCAGCTTCAAGACAACCCATAGTGGAGTTTCACAGGTGGCATGATACAGAGTGATTTGGGGCAATTGATAATATTTGGCAAAATTGGTCACTCCCAGGTTGCTGAAAGTTTAGAATGCATTAGTACAGATTTAGGGAGCCTAGGTTTAAATAGGTTAACACATCGTTGTAAGATGCGTAAAAAATGGGAAGGAACAACTATGAGGAGGACTAAAAAATAAAAATGATTTTTAAGTAAGGCTGGCCATACATGTTCAACTTTTGTTGTACAATTTTCTGTCAGATCTACCACAAACCACATAATGTGAGGTCAAAGCTAAACAACACATTCACTTGTATCCAATTAGGCAGGCCTTCGTACTACATACATGAAGGTAAATTTCAAGAAAATCTGACAGAAAATTGTATCATGTATGTCCAGCCTAGGAGGGTAATATTTACAGCAGTGATATGTCTAGTGACATCAGAGCAGTTAAAGGTGCAAACATTGATGGGTAATTTGCTTGATAAAGTGAGAAGGTGCAACTGATTATCTGATAGTAGTAAAAAAAAAGTAATGTGTTTCCTGCAAGGAAATGGTGTCTGCTCTAAGAGTTGAAAAGGTTTGGAATGCTTTAACACCTTTATGAGGGGAACTAGTCCCTCAACATTTAGGGTCTAAATGTTTAAGAGAGCCATGGGTAAGTCAGAAAAGTTTCAATAGAACATTGGCATCACATCCGCATGGGGCACAGAAGACCTCATGTAGGGGGAAGGAGGAAGAGAAGAAAGGAAAGAAGGAAAAGTACAAAGAAAAAAAAATAACAATAAAATAAAGATACATCTTCAATTAAAGCATACGATATTGTGGTGCCATGCTACTATATCAATAATTTACACAGTTGACTCAAAAAACATTCCTAATAAATAAAACAAAAATATATAGTGACATATGTGACACATACAATGTAATTGTTCCCTTATAATAGAACTGTGAAGCTGCAACTCCAGTGCTGCGACAATGGAAACATCAAACAGTAAAGTGAGGGAGTAAACTCCAAGATTAAAAACGTGTCTGTGAAGTCTTTATTATCCTTTCATCAAATGGATAGAAAAACCACAAGTTTACTGCTGCACATCAAACTCACAGTGAATCACACATGCTCCACCTCTATGTGAATTGTGCTCATCTTCACATTCTGACCCACACAACATAGGCTGCAATTCACCTAAGTACCGCCTTTCCTGGGGACCTTTATGGGTATAATGGGACTTTCCCAGGTTGGGACTCTTTCAGCCTCTGTATGTGTATTCCTCTTTAAGGGGTCTGAGTCCCACCTGCTCACTACAATAGGCCCAGAGATACAAATGGAACCACTACAGTTTAGTATTTTAAAAAAAATTTAAAAGCAGTCCATTTATTAAAGTAATTGCACTCACTATAATTTAAAGCAATGTCACATTCACATAAGTGAATTTAAACTCCACATAGTCGCTTTTGACGCTCCACTTCTGATCTCAGTACATAATGACACCCAACGCGTTGTGATTTCATCAGGGAATTGGGTAGAGTGACTCATGCCAACCATTTAAAGTGCTGAACTCTTTATCTATTTTCATAGTATTCACATGTAGCCATTTTAGGACAGCCTACCGCTCTGTTCACAGGGAATTCCAACAACTGAGGCCAGTCATATTTTTGTAGCCCTATAAAAAAATTTAAGGGACTAACCAACAGCCATATTGGTGTAACCACACAATATATGCTGCTAAAAACTATATAAAAACCAAAACAACATTAAAAACAAAGATATAAAAATATTACTGTGAATCATAATAACACAAATAAAGATGCCCATGACCGCCAAGATTATAAATGGAATGTTCAAAGTTATTCTAATAAGATCATTAAAACTAAATGTGAAAATACAAAAATAATGCACGTAAAAAAAAAAAAAGGCACGTGAGAAATAGCAAAAAAATGTAAAACTAAAAAACATAAAAGCTACATTATCACTAAAAAATCACTGATAAAACAAGATCAAATTTGGCAATGAGTGCTTTAGGACAAGAATCTGGATTCTCATTGGCTCAATGTGTTGATCTTTTTACTCCCTCTCCAAAATTTCTATAAGCTTCAATACCCAAAAATGAAAGATGAAGGATCTTTATGATGGAGTTTGGAAAAGTGTTTTAATAAATGATGTTTCTTGGAGCCTTTTGTTATATTTTGGACATGTTCCTGGTGGTTTAGTTTTCCCCACATATTTGCAAGCCACAAGGACATTGCAATAGTACATGATTCCCTCAGTGTTACAGGAAATGAAATCCTTAATCATGTATTTTGCACCTGTAGTGGTAGCTACAAAGTAAATCTTCTTGGTATCCCTCCTTTTAGTTTGATTGCAAACATAACATCTCTTACATGGAAAGATCCATTGTTTTACCAGATTTGACCAGAGGTGGGGCAATTACACTTTTCATTATTTTATCACTTATAGTTGGGGCCCTTTTATAAACAAACTTCATCCTCTCTGGCAATACCTATTGTAAATATTTGTCGGCTCTCAAAAAGTGCCAACACCTCTTTATAATTTTTTTACCTTTATGTACTGAGAATTATATTTCAGAATAAACCATTACTATCCTCTTTCAGTTTTCTCTTTTCTTGTATTCTTTACTGATAAATCTCTGATCAATCTCTTTTGCTTGCTCAACATAATTGTTTTTTTTTTTTTTGTACATTTCTTTCCGCTTCAGCTCTGGAAGGATTTACTCCTTAATGACCAGGCCATTTTTTGTTATACGGCACTGCATTGCTTTGACTGGCAATTGCGTGGTCGTGTGACTCTGTACCCAAATACAATTGATGTCCTTTTTTCCCCACAAATAGAGCTTTTGTTTGATAGTATTTGATCACGATTTGCGATTTTTATTTTTGCACTATAAACAAAAAAATACTGACAATTTTGAAATGAAAAAAAAAAAAAAATTTAATTTCTGCTATATAACACATCCAATAAAAAAACTTAAAAAAATGTAATTTCTTTATCAGTTTAGACTAATTTGTATTCTGCTACATATTTTTGGTAACAAAAATCCCAAAAAGCGTTTATTAATGCGCAAAAGTTATAGCGTTTTCAAACTATTGGATAGATTTATGGACTTTTATTTTTTTTATTGTTTTTAGTAGTAATGGCAGTGATCCCTGTTTTTTAGTGGGACTGCGACATTGCGGCGGACAAATCTGACACTAGGTGACACTTTTGAGGGACCAGTGACACCAATACAGTGATCAGTGCTAAATAATATGCATTGTTACTATATGAATGACACTGGCAGGGAAGGGGTTAACATCAGAGGCGATCAAGAGGTTAAGTGTGCTCCTAGGGGATGCTAGCTGTAGGGGGACTGGACTGAGTGCAGGAAGAGAGAGACTTGTATTCCTGATTAGTAGGAACACCCGATCTCTCCCTTCCTGTCTGACAGAACGTCAGTCTGCCTTGTTTACATAGGCAGACAGCTGTTCTTTAATTTTCTTTCACAATCACAATGCCTGCCGGATCCACAAACTGGCTCCTGCTGTGTCTAATCACAGTGGGAGCGTGGCTCCAGTGGCGCACGTGCTCCTCCTAGAGCTCTATATTAAAATCATATATATGTACGTGATTTTGTGCTTGAGGGCCGCCCTGCCACAGTATATGTACGTGAGGCGGTCCTTAAGTGGTTAATCTTATTAACTGACCTTTAGGAATATTGATTAGTCAGGGATCGTGATGACGGCTATCTATGGGAATATAGCTATTCCGATCAACAGACTTGAAAAATATTTTAGTGCCCAGTTTCTTGTTTTCAACATAAATCTCCAGGTCTAGAAAATGTATACTCTTTTTGTTCACTTTCCATGACAATTTAATATTCTTATCATTCTCTTTCAGGCTTGTCAGGCAATACTGTAGACCCACTTTGTTACCTTCCTATATAATCATCACATCATAAATGAATCTTTTATAAAATACTAACTGGGATAGTCTGTTCTGGTAGATTGCATATACTTTCCACTGAGACATAAATATATTTACAATTTTGCACCCATAGCTATACCTGTCTTTTGTTTAACCACTTCTGGACCAAAAGGATTTTCCCCCTTAATGACCAGTCCATTTTTTGTGATTTGGCACTGCGTTACTTTAAAGGACAGTTGAGCAGTCGTGCGACGATGTACCCAAATAAAATGGATGTCCTTTTTTTCCCACGAATAGAGCTTTCTTTTGGTGGTATTTGATCACCTGTGCAATTTTTATTTTTTGCACTATAAACAAAAAAAGAGCGACATTTCTGAAAAAAAACCCAATATTTTTGACATTCTGCTATGTAACATTCCCAAAAAAATTTAAAAATCAAAATTTTTCATTCTTTTAGGCCAATTTGTATTCTGCTACATATTTTTGGTAAAAAAAAAATCACAATAAGCGTATTTTGATTGGTTTGCATAAAAGTTATCGTGTCTACAAACTAGGGGAAAGATTTTTGCCATTTATATTTATTTATTTTTTTTACTAGTAATGGCGGCGCTCTGCGATTTTTAGTGGGACTGCAACATTGCGGCGGACAGATCAGACCCCTAACTGACAATTTTTACACTTTTCGGGTGACCAGTGACATTAATCAGTAATTAAAACAGTAATCAATGCTAAAAATGTACACTGTTACTGTAATAATGACATTGGCAGCGAAGGGGTTAACCTAGGGGTAATGAAAGGATTATGTGTGAGCCTAGGGGAGTGTTTACTAACTGCATGGGGGATGGACTTGTGAAATGATCCCAGAGACTTGTGTTTCTATATATACGTAGAAGGATCACAGGCGCTCTGTGATCATTTCAGAGAGAAGAACGGTCAGCTGTGTTTACAACAGCAGACCATTGTTCTCTCTTAGCGGGGAGCGATTGCGGGGGCCCGGCGGCAATCACGGCCCCGTGCATCGGCATCCCCGCTCACCCCGAGCACCACGTGCGCGACTGACATAGGGCTACGTCAGTTCGCGCAGGAGAGGCTGCTTGCCGCAGTAAGATATTCAAGGAAAAAGTTTGACCGCACTCAAAAAGTAAATGAACTTGGAGTGTTTATTCCCATAAAACAAATACAACAGTGCATCACTCAGACATGGACATGGTTGACGCGTTTTGCGACTCTATGGGTTATGAGTAAGCGACCCATAGAGTTGCGAAACGCGTCAACCATGTCCATGTCTGTGTGATGCACTGTTGTATTCGTTTTATGGGAATAAACACTCCAAGTTCATTTACTTTTTGAGTGCGGTCAAACTTTTTCCTTGAATATCTGATCACTGGACGACGGATCCAACCGGCACCTGGGTGTTTGCCTCACCTGAGCGGCTTTTTCTGTGTTGCCTGCTGCAGTAAATGTGTGGCGGGCAGTCTTAATGTGGTTAAAGAAATCTTGATTGTACCAGAAATAATTGTATTCAAGATAATAATCTAAACAATCCAAAAAGTTTCCTCTGATTACATTTGAGATCACTCAATTCTTTTTTTTTCTGATTTAGTGGATACTAAAGCCTCTTGATGATTACTCACCTTGTAAAGTGATTCCAACATCAGCCGTGGCTAGCATCGTGTGACCTGCCCATGGTTCTATCTTTTCCAACAACTGAAGCAGATGTTCAGTGTCAAGCAGATACAATTTTGTTTTTTTGCACAATCGGTTGAAGGTACCAATCGGTCCCATCCTGGCTACAACCCAATCAACCCCCTTCATATTGGTGCTGCCAGAGGATTCTCTCTTCTTTATATACATAAAGTGGTAGGATGCATATAGTTGGTACCCTGCAAGAATCTGGTACTTCTCTTGCATTCAGTTTCTTCTTCTTCATACCTTTCTTCACTACTTTCTCTAATTCCTTGTATATGTCATTGTGGGATTTCCTGGTAATCTTTGTTATATTGCAGTGTCACTTAACACTCTTCCCATTTTATTACGCTAAGCTTCTTATGACAAAACCACAATTCCCCCACTTTGGTCAGCTTGTCGTACTACAATATCTTTTTTTTTTTCCAGGTTCCTAATTCCTTTCTTTATTTCTATAGGGCCCATTGCTTTTTTCACTTTTAGATTATCAAGATCTTCTATACCTATTCTTTAAACACCTCTATATGTTTATTGTCCACAACTGAGAGATTAAAGAGAGATTTATTTCTTAATGTACTATGCTAAATAATGGCACTAGCATCGCCATCCTGTCATTTCTTTCTTGTGGGTTCTTAAGCATTAATTTTTTAATACTCTATTTCCTTACATATTTCTGTATACTGAGGGAGGTCAGCTTGAGCCTTCTCAGGGACGTGAAGCCTTCTCAGGGGGGTGATCCAGCTGTGTTTATGCCCGTGTTTAATTGGTCAGCATTTACAGCAACAGAAAAGGATTCCTGCGCAGGGGACATAGTCCCAAAGCAAAAGTCTATCAAAACAAATGTAAGCCTCCTGCCTAATAATTAGACCTCACTGGGTCTGCTCCAGTTCTGCAGGCATGTTTCCCCACAGCCTGCTTCTACTCTCTTAGCACCAACAACCTGATTAACTCAGGGAAGACCCATTATACCCCTGGTGGGGGCAAAGTGTGGCCATTGCTTTACTCCTTGCTGCCTACAGACTTATTATTGCCATACATGATTAAGGCTCCGGGGGGGGGGGGGGGGGGAATGCATTTGAGGTTGCCACTCTAATACTGACCAAAGGACCACAGGGATGTGCAGCTACAGGCATCACCCATTTTCCTTCTTTGAGTCATATCAGGAGCTGGGACAAGCTCCATCCAATGCCAGCACTCCTAGCAGCGAATGCAAAGGATCCGTATACACCCCACAGGGATAGAGCCTGAGCAGCACAACACGTATAATAGGTCTACTCCAGTCCTGCAGGCAAGTTCCCTCACATCCTGCTTCTCCTCTCTCAGCACCAACAACCTGATTAACCCAGGGAAGACCCATTATACCCCAAGTGTGGAGCAAAGTGTGGCCAGTGCTTAACCCCTTGCTGCAACAGAACTCTCCTTGACACCTGATTACCTTAGGAACCTCAAGATATTCTATATGGCAAATACACTCCATCAATAACTGACAGAGCCTGTTTGTCACATACACCCCCCTCTGTTTGAACCCGTGGGTTAGAACACCTGCTTTTAAACAGTGGGTTCTAGAAAGGGCATCCACATTTTTCTGGTTACAACCAGCCCTCTGCTCAATTTTAAACTAAAAATCTTGGAGGGCCAGGAACCAACGGGTAGCCCTTTCTATACAATCCTTAGCCTGGGCCATCTATTTTAAGGGAGTATGATCTGTTATGAGTCAGACGTGGCACCCCAGCAAGTAGTACCATAGAGACTCCAGGGCCCACTTAATGGCCAAACACTCTCACTCCACAATACTATAATTTCCCTCTGCCGGGGTCAGCTTCCAACTCAAATAGACCACCGGGTGTTCTTCTCTGCCAACCACTTGTGACAAGACAGCCTCCAGACCTATACTCGAGGCATACAATTATTTGCTAAAGTCTGGGGACACCTACACAGGCTTTTCACACAGGGCCTCCTTCAGACTCTGGAGAGCTGCTTCAGCCTTGGGATTCCACTTAATCGCTACAGAGAACTTTTGCCCTTGGTGAGGTCAGTTATAGGTGCTGCCATTGTGGCAAAGTTTGAGATTAACCTTCGATAATATCCAACCGTGCCTAGGAAGGTTCTCACTTGTTTCTTGGTGGCAGGGGCAGGCCATTCTTTAATAGATTCTACCTTATGGGCTTGGGGTTTGATTAGACCTCACCTAATTTTGTATCCCAGATGCCGGGCCTCTTCTAACCCTAGGGCACTCGTCTTTGAGTTTGCAGTTAAGCCTGCATTTCTAATAGAATTTATGACAAACTGGACTTTGGGTACATCATCTAGATAGGCTGCATAATAGCTATTATGTGGACTAAAGATCTCATCCATCATCCTCTGCAATGTAGCTGGAGCTCCATATAACCCAAACGGCATTCACAGATACTGCCATAAGCCCTCCGCAGTTGTAAACTATTTTTTCTTTTGCTTCCTTTGTAATACCCTCTAATGAGATCAAAAGAGGTTATGTACTTGGCAGGGTCTAACTTCTCCACTAATTCATCAACCTGGGGCATTGGATAGGTGTCAAACTTTGACATTTTGTTCAGTTTCCGGAAGTCATTGCAAAAGGACTTATCTGGTTTGGGAACCAAGACTATAGGACTGCTTTTGGACTTCTCTATTACCCTGAGATCACAGATCCTCTGTACTTCCTCTACCTGTCTGCAGGCCTCTGGAATACGATAAGGCTTAAGCACCCGGACCTTGGAGTCAGTGACAATTCCTTTTTTAATTACATTTGTGCAACCTGGCAACTCTGAAAATAAATCTTTATTACACTTTAGAAACTCTCTTACCTCTTGCTGTAGTGCCAGCGGTATCTGAACCTCACTTATTCCTTCCTCTTTCTTTAGTGGCTGATCACACAGGGCTAGGAGAGCTTCCCTCTCTTTTCATACTTTAATTAATTTTACATGATAGCTCTGCTCTTTCTGACACTTGTCTGGTTGGCATACCTTATAGTTTACCTCCCCAACAATTTCCACTATTTCATAGGGTCCTTGCTACTTAGCTAGAACTTATTTTCCACTATGGGGACTAAAAAAAGTATACAATCCCCTTGATGGAAAGTTTGAACCTTTGCCGACCTATTGTACACTCAAATCTGTGCTTCCTGGGCTTGATGCAGGTGCTCTCGAACAAGGGGCATAACTGAGGCAATTCTATCCTGCATGGCGGAGATATGCTCTATTACACTCCAGTAGGGAGTAGTTTCAGTCTCCCAGGTTTCTTTAGCAATATCCAGCAACCCGTGGTGATACCTCCCATACAAAAGTTCAAAGGTGAGAACCCCATGGAAGACTGGGAGATCTCTCTAATTGTCAACAACAGATATGGCAGTAGACAATCCCAGTCTCTCCCATCTTTAGCTACCACCTTTTTTTAGCATACTCTTGAGGGTTTTGTTAAACCGTTCTACCAAACCATCTGTCTGAGGGTGGTAAAGCGAAGTATGCAAATGCTAAATATTAAACAACTCTTTCATTACCTTTGACATAAAGGGAGTCCCTTGGTCAGTTAGAACCTCTTTTGGGATCCCAGTATGGGTAAACACATGGAACAACACTTTGGCGATCATCTTGAAAGAAGTGTTTTGGAGGAAAAGCCTTGGGATACCGGGTGGCACAGTACATGACCACTAGGACGTACTAATAGCCTCTAGCATACTTAATTACTGGCAGTGGTATATTTAGGTTTTGTTCTGCCCTAGGCCTGACTAAGTTTGTGACCCCCTAATTTAAATATGACCCACCCCTTCCTGTAAAGGCCACACCCCTCCCCTGTCATCTGTACACCACAAACATAGTCTATCTGTGCCCATCAGCATAGCCTTATCAGTTTCCATAAGTTCAGCCTCAACAGTGCCGTCAGTGTCGCCTTATTACCGCTCATCAGTGCAGAATATCAGTGTGGCCTCATCAGTGGCCATCAGTACAGCCCCATCAGTGGCCACCAGTGTAGCCTCTCAGTGCCCATTAGTGCAGCCTATCATACCGGCAGGTAGCAGTGTGACTGCTTTATGGCGGTGGCAGAATGATTTGCCTCCTGGATCCTGCCCTCTGGCCCAATTCGCCCCATAATACTGGCGCTAAACTAAAAGTGTAGTGTAAGCCGGCGGGGACCCTTTTCATGTGGGAGCCAGGAGGAGGATGTTTTTTTTCATGCGGTGTGCAGCTTTTTTTCTGCCTCCCTGCAAAGTGCCGCCCTAGGCCTGGGCCTTGTCAGCCTAGGCCAAGATACAGCACTGATTACTGGCCCTATTAGATCCATGGTAATTCGGTCAAAAGGAACCTCAATCACAGGCAATGTCACCAGTGGGCTCTGGTAATGGGGCATAGGGGCTGCCTTTTGACACTCAGAGAATGACTCACAATAGTTTTTCATGTTGTCATGCATCCCAGGGCAAAAGAAACGCTGTAAAATACATTATTTGGTCTTTTCATAGGCCAGGCACCACGAGTTGTTCCACAACCTCACCCGACAACCCGATACAACATGTTATGGTTAACCCCCCATATGAGGATACACATTCTTCAGCCCTGGGGTTACCAGGGTCACATTGTTTACCTTCATTTTTGCAGGCTTGTACAAGAGTAGGATCGTGTAATGGGCGGTCCCAAAGTTGTCCCGAGAGACCTCTAGCTATGTCACACCGGGCAGATACATTTTTATCAGGGGTCACCCCTACAGCATTTTCTTTAACCTTTGGTTCAAAAGGGTTGGAGTTCCCCCCTGCAGTCCCACTAGGAAGTCCAATCTCAGAACTCTTATCCTTCCTACTGCAGAGTTCCTGGAACAGTGGAAAGTCTCTCCCCAGTATTACACTGTGCAATAGGATAGGGGACACGGCCACTTCATGGCAAACAGATCCTGAGCTAGTTTCAAAGGTCATCAGCGATGTGGGGTACTTTTAACAGTCACCATGCACACATGCCACTCCTACCTGAGCCTGGATCAGCTGTTCCGGGTCCACAAGCTGGGTATGGACTAGGGTAACCAGGCTTCCAGAGGCCAGGAGGAGACGCACATGTTTCCCTCTTATCTTTACAACAGAGCTTGGCATGTCCGGATCAGTGACTAGGCCTGGGCAAGCAAACAGGGACATGTGTCAGACTACGTCACACTCTATGGGCTCAGGGTTCAAGGGACATTTGGCAGCGATGTGACCCCACTTACTGCACTGCCAACACTGGGGGGGGGGGCTTCCCAGATGGGGTCTTTCAACAAGGGGTGACCCTCCGACCACTCTCACCAGCCTCTCAGGACTTCCCCTTTTCGGCTTTACCAGCTGTGATACTGGGATTGACCGAGTGGCCCAGGAGGGGGTCTTTTGGCTGTTAGGGATCTTGCAGACCCAGCAACCATCCTGAGAATTTGGATTAGCTTGTTCTAGGTCTCCCAGGGATCGGAGACCTATTAACATAGAATTTAATTACAGAATTTTCTCCCTTAGGTGTCAGAAATTAAGCTTTCAGAAGAAAGGGGAAAAGAAAGAGGCTGTTATCTTATTCCTCTCTTGTCAGTTCTTATTTCTCTCTCTGGGGTAGTGTTAACTGACATGGGATCAGCTACTACTAGTTTGCATTGACACCTAAACACCTGATCATTTTTATAACTATTCATGTCCCTGTGATTTGTTTTTCTTTCCTTATGTTTGATCTCCTTGTCTTTACTCACCAAATCCTTGCTCAGTTGGTCAGTGAGTGCTCTTAACTCTGGTAGTTCTTTAAATGGATCCAATTTATCTTTCAATTTACTAATGTGTTGCTCTGTCTTTCTTTTTTCCTTTGTCTTCTCTTTAGGAGAAACGTCAATACCTCAATACCCTTTTCATTAAAAAAGTTGAACCATTTATCAACTGACTCTTTATCCAATAAGCTATCATTATGGGGACCTCCCACCTCAACCTCCTGGGTACAGTATTCTCCTTGATATATCTCTTCACGGTGACTGTACCTCAATGTAGGCTGACTTTTTTTCATAGTGTGTCCTAATTTTCTAACCATTCTCTAATTCACCCATGTGCTTATTTACCCTGTGCTTTAAACACATGTCTAAATTATCATTTTTATGTTCTACAAAACTAAACACTTCCATTTCTGTTGTAGGAGCAACAGATTATTTTCTACAGCCACTGGTACAAGACACCCAAGCATATCTCAAAGATACTAAGCACATTTTACGATTGATACAAAATACAGAAACTGCTAATTATACTGTATTAACAACAGCAGGTGTATCTTTGTTATACACAAACATAGACAATGAGGGGGTCATAGAAGCAGCCAGATTGCCACATGGTAAACATAAGAAATGTATTATCAATGCTTTAGATTTTTGTTTCAAACATCATTATTTTTTTAAAGAAAGTACTTATCACCTCCAAAAAGTAGGCATGACCATGGGGGCCAAATTTGCACCAAATATGGCAAATTTATGCATGGCAAAATGGGAGGAGGAGAATGCCCTATCTACTAATACACCTGAACTAGTTCTTTATAGGAGGTTCATAGATGATTTGATCCTAATATGGGAAGGGGATCAATAGAGCCTGCATAAGTTTATGCAAAATATGAACCAGAACGATAGGAACATCAAGTTAACATGGGAAAGCAGTAGTGAGCACATTCACTTTATAGATCTAGGCATAACAAAGAAAGGAAATAGGCTTAAGTTTAGTTTCAGGGCAGGCTGGAGCAGCTGTGGGAGTTGACGTAGGTAGGTCTAAGGATTAAAAAAAGACTGGGGTAAAGGGAATGGGAAGGAGGGCAGTACCCCCTAGGAATGGGGTTGCAAAATAGAAGGCTCAAACAGGCTAAAGCATGAAAAAAAACAACTTTATTGATGAAAATACAAAAATAGTTTTAAAAAATCACAGAACGCTGTGAAATCTATTTGCCCACTGTAATAGCTTCTACAAACTATAGGAAATGTTTATTTAGTTTTATTTATTTATTTATTTTTACTAGTAATGGCGGTGATCACCGACTTATAACGGGACTGCAATATTGCAGCGGACATTCAGACACTAACTGACACTTTTAACTCTTTTTGGGGATCAGTGCTAAAAATATGCACTGTTACTACACTAATGGCACTGGCTGGGAAGGGTTAACATTAGGGACAATCAAAGTGTTAACTGTGTGCCTATCCTGTGTTTTTCTGAACAGTGGGAGGTGCTTTTACTAGGGAAAGACATGGATCATTGTCCCTACTCTGCAGAGATACAGGATCCATGTCTTCCGTTCTGCCTCTCTGCTCAATCATTGAGGGTGGTGGCGGACATCGAGTCCGCAGTACTTGCCGCTGGGTTCTCGCTGTGTGTGATCTTAGCAGGAGCGAGCCACCGGTACACAGGTGCTGCCCTGTAGCAGTAAAAGTGTTAAAGGGTGGACTTGAAGTAGTAATTTGGGATTTCTTTTTTTTTTTACAAGAAACATGATATTGATTGAAATAAGGAGTAACTAAAGACTACTTTAGTTACATTTTGTCACAGTTTCATTTGATTAAATAATGTGTGATGCTTCCATTAACACTGGATTATCACTCAGGCTCTGTAAGGTGAAAATCCCTCGTTAAAGATAGCAACAAGAATATAAAGAAGTGTAAATACCGCACTAACCGCAAGGGAAGCTGCTAGTACTACCAACTGACAAAAAAAAAAAAAAGTCCAAATAGATATGTGAAAAAAAGAAAAAAAAATGGAATTGTAGATATCTTGTTCTCCGTTGTGGTAGTGAATGAATATGCTTACCAGAACGAGTGGACTTACACTACCATACGGTAAGCAAGTCAATCAGACCACAGGGTTGATGTAAGATGTCTCTGAAGAAGATGTCATTGGATAGTGTTTCCTAGATGTGTGGTCCTCAAAGGGCAGAGGAGGAGGAATCCCCCGTTCAAACCGTATTTTTGTAAGCAGCAAAAAAAGGATATATATATAGTGTGATACCACTACAATAAAGTATCACTAAAGGCATGCACATGTGTCATCAAAAATAAAAAATACAGTATATTGTAAGTATTTGGAATACTGAATATTCACAAAGACCAATTAACCAGAGTGAGATACAGTGACCAAAATCAGCCCATCACCAGGTATAGAGGTAAAATATGCAATTACCAGAAACAAAAAATGATTTTACCAAATAGCATAAAAACGACCAAATAAAATAAATCGTCCTGAGAAGATACTGAAATCCACCAGCAATGTCCCATCACCATAGGGAAGATACTGATAATATATATACTTACCAGATAGCGTGAGCCTATACTACTATACAGCATACAGGCTAAGCAGGTCTTTTGTGGATATCCTCCACGTGCAAAAGGATAGGATTCGTGAAGAGAATAATCAACTAGATTATGTGGTGTACCATCACCAAGAAAAGTAAAGTCTGGACACTCTTACCAGAAATTATGGACCTGTAATACCATACAGTAGACAGGTCTTCAGAGCATAGCAGGTAAAAATATGGATTCCTCTTAAACAGGATTCAGCCAAGATAGCAACATCCTTGCTAGAATGTACACATATGAACGTTAAGTGCCTATTCCATATTCACTACAGTAAAGCTTGTCCACAATATTATTATATGGCATTGTAATGAGAGAATATTGTGTTTCATTACATATTCCGATGTTATGAACAAATGATTCATATGGAGGCACCAGAAGAAGCAACAGAATATCAAATATTCATATTTTGTCGTGGTGCTACAGATTAACCTTTCTTACTGTGAATTGTAAATTAGCTATCAATTAGCAACTATCTATTTATCTGCCAAATGTTCAAGCATTTTTATAACAGTTTGTTGTGACATTTTCTATAAGACCTTATTATTTCAAAATATGCCTCCCTTAACTTATTTTCATGCTGCCTCCCTTATATCTTCTGACTGGAGATGTTTACAAATGAGAAAATATTATTCTCATTTATAAAGCTCCAACATCTTGGTAGGAGAAAAAGGAATATGAATGTAATGCATATATATTTTCAATTTAATAAAACTATTTTTATTTTATTGTTCTACACCTCGAAGCATGTGCAGTGATCACAGATGTCAACCCTATGGTTCCACTTGCAGTAAATTATTTTTTAAAAAGCTCCTACATTCACACATTGGTATGTAAATAACAACTTCCAATTTTGCTATTAGTGAATTCATTTTTGGGGGGAAGGGGTCAAAACAACAGTTTCACATTACTCTCTTCTTCGCAAGCACTACTTTTCACTCCCCTGCTGCTCCATTTAGCTTCTGAGAACAGAAGGAATCACCCTGACCCGCCTGATTCAAGTTATAGACAGAAAGTTTTGAGAAAATAAAGAAAGTTAAAAGAGAAGTAGGGGAATGTTGTTTTTTTTTTTTTAATCATACTGACCTAGCTAGATGCAGCATCGTTTTGATGCTGCAGTTGTCCCCAGCTGGCTCAGGCTAAGACTGAGAACTAAGGGATCAAACACCACACCATCGCTCAGTTCTCAGAGCTCCCTGTCAGTCACCGGCTGTGGAGGGGTGGGAGAAGCCAGCTCAGGCTCTCAGCAACTCACTGAGAGGCTGAGCCGGGTGCATGTCCAGGCATGTGGGCAGATTTCGATCATATGGTCTTGATCTTTTTTACTTTCAATAACTTTTTATTAGTTTTAAAGCATATCAACACAAAAACTTACAAGAACAATGTCAGGGAGTGGTTCAAGCGACATGTCTTATAACAGATGTAAATCACGAACAGGTAGTGTAGTAATCATTTCAGAAGAATAGGTTATAAACAACAACAGTGCAAAATATCCAGAAATGTCAGACATAGCATAACCTTTAAGAAGACAAGTTATGCAGAGACACTTGGGTAGTTAGACTATGGCATTTTATGTGCAAGTAACCCTTAAGTGGTGGAGGTGTAATATTGACTTTGGGTCCATATGAGCCAGTCACTGTGGAACCTGGCTCCACAGGAAACTGAATATGCATTGGCTTTTTCCATGGAGTATTGAAGATTAACCAGCTTCGCTACCTCCAGGTGAGACGGCACTACTGGTTGTCTCCAGTGTTTCGCTATCGATGTTCTGGCAGCTGTTAGTACATGACAGTAGACTGTTCTCATGTCAGGGGGGATGGTTTCCAGCCCCAATGAGAGAAGAGCCATGGCTGGATTGGGTTTGAGCAGGATACCGGTGAGGTTGGAAAGAATTTCGAATACCCTCCTCCAAAAACTAGTTAATCCTATACAGGACCAGAAAATGTGTAAAATTGTGCCGGGTTGGTCGCAATTGCGCCAACAATGCGGGCTGTGAGTAGGGTATATTTTTGAGAGGAGGTAGGGCGTGAGGTACCATTGAGTGATGATCTTTTGCGTCTGTTCCCAATGGTTGATGCATTGGGTAGTGCTATGAGATGAACGGATAGCTAATTTCCATTGTAGTTCGGAGAAGGATAGTTGAAGCTCCCCCTCCCATTTGACCATGTGCGTGGTCTTCATAAACTGGGTTTTCTGTCTAAAAATGTTGTAAAAGAGAGAAATTCCCTTAATTGAGGAAGAAGGATTAGTAAGGAACTTCCATATTGACTCAGGGAGGTGAATGTCAGGTGGGGGGAATTTTTGCAGGAAACTAGATATACTATTATACACATAGGCAGCTCTTGCAGGAAGTGCAAACTCTTGCTGGAGATCTGTAAATTGTCTAAGAGAGTTGTTATGTGAAATCTTAAGTATGCCCGCAGATAGGAGTTGGGAGGTGGAGGAGTACGGGAGTAAGACATTCAGTACGGATAGTGGAAGGGGAATCTGCACAGTAGGCTTAACCTGAGGCAGATGAGTTTGGAGAAGTCTCCAAGACTGAGAGGCTTGTGTTGTGATCGGTAAGGTAGATAGGTTGAGGGGTTTCCACATGTCTGCCAGAAGCAATAAGCTGAGGTCTGGTGAGCGGGCTAACGAGGCTTCTATGGGAAGCCAAGGGAGGGATTGCATATGGGTGATCCAGTTTTGGAGGGGTGCTAACCTAGAGGCATGATAGTAATCTAAAATATCTGCTTGTGGCGGTCTTGATCTTTTTTAAACCTGGACTGGCTCTGTGATATCAGCCGACAGCAGGCTTCAGCCAGCTATCAGCTGAAAACGGGTCACAGGAGTGCAAAATAAACTGCACTCCTGTGATCTATACTAGAAGTACTGTTAGACGAGCTTTGGATGTACTTGACCTTTAAGGTCTCTACCCATGTGACAAAACTGATGATTACTGACAGGTGCAGAGCTGTCACATGAAGTGAATCACATATCTGGTATTTTCTCCTGGTGGCTGAGAACAGAGACAAATGAGCAAAGGTATGTACTGTTGGAAAAGGGCATTGAAAAACACGTAACTTTGCCTTACATGACCAAAATACAGGTTTGTTTAACAATGTAAATATATGGTAAATAAACTGTGTAAATGTCCTTTTAAAAATAGTTTTGTATCCTCCACGATTCCCACGCTAAATTTCTTAAGGTGTGGTCCCCGTGGTGTTCTAATGCTCTTCCAACCCTGCATCCAACCAGCTTAGGCCTTCCCATCCATTCCCTAGCCTGGGGGAACTCTCTTTCCTATTGCTTCTTCTTTCCTTCTCTTTTTCTTTTCTTCATCTCCCCCCCTTCATTTTTTTTTCTCTGTCTTGTTTGTTTCTCCTCTTTTTCTTTTAGTCCACAAACTGTACCCATCCCTTGGACCTGGGGGGCGAGGTACCCTCTGTTGCCCCACCGGCCTAGATTGGGAGGACATCATAGTTTGATATAATACACCTATGAGCAAGTTCTGTTTGTAGATCTCTATGGCTCTTAATTGTGCTTCCTGTTTGTATCCCCTGCCTGGGATTTCTATGAATGTACCTGTCTAGTTGCCTCAATAAAATATTGTACCAGAAAAAAATAGTTTTGCTAGGATTGTGGGAAACGGGTGCTTTAGATCTCAGCTTTTTCTTTTTTTCTTTCAATGCTGTAAAGGTGCTCTGTTGCTATTTTCATTGATCCTTTAAAGTAAGAGAATAATGCACTTCAGCTTTAGCACTGTAAAGCAAATGCATGGTTGTATAATATTGGTTTTAAATGTTTTCGCAGTACATCTTTATAATCAACTTGCTGTTAGATGACTACTATTATGAAGAGAAACAAAATCATTTACAATATGATTACTTATACAGAGACCACTTTTGTAATGAGATTTTATACCCTTGGCCACATGATTCAGACATGAGTCTTGTTGCAGGGCAAGACAGTGTCCAAAGAGATTAGAATATAGAATATAGAATATAGAATATATAGAATATATATAAAGAGATATATCTCACCACTGGTAGTTGTTGGTTAATAGTAAATGATTAATAAAAGCACTTTAAAAGAAGACAATGGGGTCAATTCACTAAAGCATAAAGGAAAGAAGGGTAAATCTTCCCAACAGGACATATTTTTAAATATTTTACCTCTGTTGGGGCCCCTTTTAAGTCAAAGCCCACAGGAGAGTCCTCTTTTCGCATATATGGGTATCTGGCACTCAGGGGCTTATGAAATCAGTAGGCCGTGTGCAAGATAAAAAGTGGGCCCTAGGCAAAAAGAAAGCTATGCGCACCGAGGCGAAATGTGTTGTGGCTTAAATTGCGCTAAATATTGGGTGTGGCTTAAGGGAGCGTGGTTTTATAGAGTCTGAGATGCCTTACATAGTGCGGAATGTGGTAATGTTAAATAGGGAATATACAGTGCGGAGGGTACAGCGGTGGGTAATATGTGCAGGAGAGGGGTGCGTAGTGTATGGCGGTGTGTAGTATGTGCAGGAGAGGAGTGCGGAGTGTATAGAGGTGGATAGTATGTGCAGCAGAGGAGTATGGAGTGTATGGTGGTGGGTATTATGTGCAAGAGAGAAGTATGGAGTGTATGGAGGTGGGTAGTATGGGAAGGAGAGGAGTGCGGAGTGTGTGGCGGTGTGTAGTATGTGCAGGAGAGGAGTGCGGAGAGTATAGAGGTGGATAGTATGTGCAGCAGAGGAGTATGGAGTGTATGGTGGTGGGTATTATGTGCAAGAGAGAAGTATGGAGTGTATGGAGGTGGGTAGTATGTGAAGGAGAGGAGTGCGGAGTGTATGGAGGTGGGTGATATGTGAAGGAGAGGAGTGCGGAGAGTATGGAGGGGTGTTGTATGTGCTGGGAGAGAAGTGGGGAGTGTATGGTGGTGGGTAGTATGTGCAGGAGAGGAATGTATGGTGGTAGGTAGTATATGCAAGAGAGGAGTGCAGAGTGTACAGCGGTGGATAGCATGTGCAGGAGAGGAGTGCAGAGTGTATGGAGGTGGGTAATATGTGCAGGTACAGGATAGCGGAGTGTATGGTGGTGGGTAGTATGTGCAGTAGAGGAATGTATGGTGGTAGGTAGCATATGCAGGAGAGGAGTGCGGAGTGTCTGGAGGTGGCTAGATTTTGCAGGTGAGGAGTGCGGAGTGTACAGCGGTGGGTAGTATGTGCAGGATGGTGTCAGTAGGGCAGTGGATGGTGTCAGTAGTTCTTTATTTTTATAATTTTTTTCATTATTTTTCTTTACAATTTAGTTTTTTTTCCATTTTTTCAAAATGCTTTTTGGGGGCCAGTGGATGGTGTCAGTAGGGCAGTGGACAGTGTAAGTGGAGCAATGGACAGTGTCAATGTTTTTGTTTTTAATATTTAATTATCTATTATTTAGCAGTGGATGGTGTCAGTGATTTTTTTTTATGTTTTTTTTTTTTACAATTTTAATTTGCTTTTCATTTTTTTTTCACAATGCTCTTTTGGGGGAGGGGGGTTAAGGCAGAGGACAGTGTCGGGGGGGGAGGGGGAATGGTGTCAGTAGTTTTTTATTGTGTCCCTGCTGAGCAAAACAGAGTCCATCGGGCGCACCGCCCGTGTGAAAGGGGCCTAAGTCAGTTTACATCCATTTTTCATCCGATAGTTTTTTTTACCAGAAGAAAAATAGAACTTTGATCAGTTAAAAAAAATGGATGATGACGGATGCAGATATAAACTAATGTAAATGGATGATCATCCATTTACATCCATTTTTCCATAGAGATGCATTGATGTACGTTTTTCATCCATCAACGGATGGATGAAAAATGGACAAACAGACAGAATGTGTGAAAGGGATCTAAGTATAATTATTTGTCTAGCTATAAACGTTCATTTTTAACCACTTCCCATCTGGCCAGTGTATATTTACGGCTGGACAGGACAAGCATCATGGGAATGTAGACTGCACCAATGCTCCAAAATATATTAATCAGAAATTAAAACAGACACAAATTTGGTAATTAAATGGCAGTGGAACTTTTACTGGCATAAATAATAAATAAATTAATAATTTAAATAACTTTATTAAATCTAAAATAGAATAAATATTAAAAAAATCAAAATCCAAATAAATATGCAAATAATTCTCGCTTAGTCATAAAAACTCAAGCGAATAAATAAATAAATAAATTCATCAGAAGTCCCCCCTTGCATCAAGGGTGACAAGCCACATAACAAGTGCCTGCGACAGGGTGGGGGGGGGGGGGGGGGAGCTCGCTTGGCCGTACTAGACCAACTGAGACCGGAGCCCTCAAGCAGCTGCTTATATAGCCCCTACCAGCCACATGATAGATGCTTCCAGAAGGTCACGTGTCTTCCGCCTAGAATGAATTCACGTTTTTCCCGCTCTAAGAACATGTGCCTGCCGCGTAGTGGCTTAAAGGCACATTCAAAATTTTTATTTTTTTATTTCTCGGCAGCCACACTACCATGAAGCAAGGCACTTAATGCACCTCGCCTGTCATTCTTGGAGGATGTCTCTGTACATCCCCCTGCTCACCTACCTTGTACGCCCAATTTATTATCACTGAGGTTGATTTACTAACAGCAAATAGATTGTGCAGCTGCACTATGCAAGTGTAGTTTCTCCAGAACTTAGTAAATGAGGAAAATTATCCAATTATCCGCAAGCAAAAATGCTGTTTTTTAAATTCCCGTGAACGTGATTGGGTATTCTATGTAAAGTGAAGCTTTACCTCATTTACTAAGCTAGGGAGCAACTGAATTTGCAGAGTTCAACTGTACTTCCAAAGTGCAGACTCCTTGATGTCCTTGTTTACTACTGTGGTCTCATTGAGAGTCTAAGGTTGTTTTAGAAATTTTAACAAAATTAGATCTTGAAAATGATGTTTGCTGTTTAAGGCTTGTGCACATGGCCATTTACAAAGATAATTTAAAATGCAATTTAACCACTTCCCACCCCCTCCGCCGTCATATGACGGCGGGACGGTGCGGCTATTATCCAGGGCGGACGTCATATGACGTCCGCAGGAAATGCAGGGCAGGCGCGCGATCGCGGGCGCGCCGCCGTGCACTGCCGGTGTCGGCGTGTCCCCGGGACACAGCCGGTCACCGGCAGGGGGGAAACAGCCCATAGGCATGGCTGTTTCCCACGTGATTGGCTGTGTTCCAATGACACAGCCGATCACAATGGAGGCGCCCGGGAGATGACCGCGCATGCGCGATCGGGAGCGCGCAGCGCGGTCATGTCGGTGGCACTGTGTTCCGTAGGAACACAGCTGTCACCGGCAGTAGTAAACAGTCACTGACAGTGACTGTTTACTATGTGATCGGCTGTGAATCCATTCACAGCCGATCACAAAATGTAAACACAGAGCAGTAACTGACTGTTACTAGCTCTTCTCCCCTCATACAGTTTCCAGTATGAGGGGAGAAGAGCTAGAAACATTGAGTTACTGCTCTGTGTACCTGTAAAAAGTAAAAATCACACCAATAAAGGTCCCCCCACACAGTCCTCAGCCCCCCCCAATATAACCTGTCACCCAACAGTCACCTCATCAGTGCCCAGAAATTGACACCCATAACGTTCACATGTGAGCGCAGCGATCGCGGGCAGAATCACTGCGATTCTGCCCGCGATCCAGAAATCATTGCAAATTGCGGGACGCCTGTGCGTTGCCCGTTTTTTGCAATAGCACCCCAAACGCTGTGCGATGTTGCCGCCATTTCCGCCTGCCGAATCGCGGTAACATCGCGCAAACATCGCATGACGCCCAAAAAAGGTACAAGAGTTTTTTTGGTGCGTCATGCATCAAAATGACGCAGTCATCAGTCATCGTCACCTGTTTGCCATATACATGCAATTACTTACTGACCGGCTAACGACTATATGCGTCGGCCATTAAAAGCTAAATACTGGGGTTATGGCAGCAGATAGCCCCCATAACCCCGGTATTTTTTGAAACGGCGGGCGGTCCGCTTTCAGATAAGGGTGTTCCCAGTGGCAGATTCGCCGTGGAATTACCCTTACGGTGCAGGGGAAGAGGTGCCCCCCCCCTCCTGCCGCATCCCAGACGTTTTCCCAGCTTACCGGACCCGCCGGCAGCGGGGAAAACTATCCCATCCCGGATCCTCAGAGACAGGAAGTCGAGTGAGGGCAAGATGGCCCTCACTCAACTCTATGGTCTTGGAGGACCGGAGCTACGTCAAAAGACGTTGCCTAGCAACCGGTTTAAAGGGCCGCTTTTTTTTTTTGCTTTTTTTTTTTTCCTCTTTCAACAATTTTTTTTTTCTTTTTTAGTGTAGTTGTGGGGTGTGAGGTCTTTTTGACCCCAGATCTCACAATAAAGAGGACCTGTCATGCCTATTTCTATTACAAGGGATGTTTACATTCCTTGTAATAGGAATAAAAATGATCAAAACATTTTTTTTTTTTAAACTGTGTAAAAATAAAAAAATAATAAATAAAATAAATAGGAAAAAAAAAAAATTAAAGCGCCCTGTCCCCGTTAGCGAGCGCGCAGAAGCAAACGCATACGCAAGTCCCGCCCACATATGTAAACGGTGTTCAAACCATACATGTGAGGTATTGCCGCGATCGTTAGAGCGAGAGCAATAATTTGAGCCCTAGACCTCCTCTGTAACTCTAAGCTGGTAACCTGCAGACATTTTTAAAATGTTGCCTATGGGGATTTTTAAGTACCAATGTTTGGCGCCATTCTGTGAGCATGCACAATTTTGAAGCATGACATGTTGGGTATCTAATTACTCGGCGTAACATTATCTTTCACATTATGGAAAAAAATTGTGCTAAATTTACTGTTTTCTTATTTTTTAGTTCAAAAAAGTGAATTTTTTTCACAAAAATCGCATTTGGAAGACTGCTGCGCAAATATGGTGTGATAAAAAATATTGCAACGATCTCCATTTTATTTTCTAGGGTCTCTGCTAAAAAAATATATATAATGTTTGGGGGTTCCAAGTAGTTTTCTAGCAAAAAAAATGATTTTAGCTTGTAAACACCAAGTGTCAAAAATAGGCCCAGTCTTAAAGTGGATAAATGGACAACTTTGTGTAAAGCGCTACTTGGATGTTAGGCCTATGCATGTGGCCAGGCTGTGAAAAAGTGTTACACATGTGGTATCGCCATACTCAGGAGGAATAGCAGAATGTATTTTGGGGTGCAATTTTTGCTATGTACATGCTATGTGTTAGAAATATTGCATAAATGGACAGCTTTGTGTAAAAAAATGTGTTTTCATTTTCTTTCCACATTTTCCAAAAACTTGTGGAAAAAAATGACATATTCAAAAGACTCATTATGCCTCAAAAATTATACGTTGGGCTGTTTGCTTTCCAAAATAGGGTCATTTTATGGGGGTTTCCATTGTCCTGGTGCTCCAGGGCCTTCAAAAGTGCGATAGGTTGTCAGGAAATTATATGTGTAATTTATGCTCCTAGAATGCCGGACGCTGCTACTTGGATGTTAGGCCTCTGTATGTGGCCAGGCTGTGAAAAAGTCTCACACATGTAGTATCGCCATACTCAGGAGGAGTAGTAGAATGTGTTTTGGGGTGTAGTTGCAATTATACATGTGCTGTATGAGAGAAATAACCTGTTAATACGGCAATTTGTAAAAAAAAAAAAAAAAATCTTCATTTTGCAAAGCATTGTGGGAAAAAATTACAACTTCAAAAAACTCACCATGCCCCTTATTAAATACCTTGGAATGTCTACTTTCCAAAAAGGGGTCATTTGGGGGGTATTTGTACTTTCCTGACTTTTTAGTGTCTCAAGAATTGAGATAGGCCTTCAGTACATCAGGTGTGATCAAGTGTGATCAATTTAAATGATTCGCACCATAGCTTGTGGACTCTATAACTTTCACAAAGACCAAATAATATACACTTACTTGGGTTATTTTTACCAAAGATAAGTAGCAGTATAAATTTTGGCCAAAATTTGTGAAGAAAAATGACTAATTTGCAAAATTTTATGACAGAAACAAAGAAAAATGCGTTTTTTCACGATATTTTCAGTCTTTTTTTATTTATAGCACAAAAAATAAAAAACCCAGTATTGATCAAATACCATCAAAAGAAAGCTCTATTTGTGTGAAAAAAAGGACACAATTTTTGTATGGGTACAGTGTTGCATGACTGAGTAATTCTCAGTCAAAGTGTGAGAGCGCTGAAAGCTGAAAATCGGTGAAAGTGCACTGTAGGCAAGTGGTTAAACAATATTTGAAGGAAAGGGTAATATCAGTAAAATCTGGTTGCATTTGTTTTTCATGAAAAAAGATCGTCTCCCCAAGCATATTCCACACTAGTTCTTACAGGGAACTCATATAAATAGAAATTAGAGAATTGCTTTTGCGTTTTTAAAAGTGCAGGATCTGGTGCTCTCATCTTTATTCTGCCATCACTGTCTAGTGAGTTACAGTTCCAGAATGGTAATTATTAGGAGGTTCTAGTCTTAAGAATAAGGATTAAGGAATGGATGCCTATTGGTTTTCATTTAAAGAATTACATAACATACTGGACTTAATAGGGGGTATTCTTTCACACATGGAGTCCGTCGGACGAACTCAGTTTTTCTCAGCAGGGCATCGATCCGCCGATCCCCCGCTGAGCAGGAGGATGACAGCTGTTCTCCGTGTCGTGTGCAGAGACACAGCTGTCGGGTCCCCATGCATCTCTATGGGGGAATCGGATGGGAACGGACCGTCGGTCTGTTCTCATCCGATCCGATCTGCTGGACGGATGGAAAATAGGGTTTCCATCCATCCAGATTTGACAGATCGGATCGGATGTCAGCGGACATGACATCCGATGCCCCATAGAGATACATTGGGTGACCGTTCAGATCCACCCAAAAAATGGACAGGCGGATCTGAACGGTCCGCCTGTGTGAAAGGGCCCTAAAATGTGATGGAGCTCTGCATAGAAACCAATCAACTTTCAGGTTTTTTTGTCAAAGCTTAATTGAACAAGCTGAAGCTCAAAGCTAATTGACTTACATGCACAGCTGCACCAGATTCTTAGAAATCCAGTTTTAGTAAATCTCCCCCTGTATTTGTGGTGTTTAGAAAAAGAGGAGAGCGGAATAATTTCTTTACTGCTTACATATATGGAATGCCTTAGTTTACAGGTGTTCTTGCATTTTTTTTAGTTATATGTTAATAAAATAAGTACTGTAAATAATGTAAGTAATGGTGCTAGACAAGAATGCCTGCCCAAAAATTGGCATTTCAGGTTATCCCAAAGAAGTTCAATAGGGTTACAGGGCTCTCTACAGGTCATTCTAGTTCATCCCCACCAAGCCCTTCAAATCATGTCTTTATGGACCTGGCTTTGTGAAAAGGGGCATAGTCATGCTGGGAAAAAGGGCCTTTCCCAAACTCTTGCTAAAATTTAAAAACAAACAATTGTCTAATTTGTATGCTGTAACAATAAAATAGGTTTAAACCCTCAGTCCATCTAGCTCCACTTTATTATTTGTACTTTCCAGGTTTTTTTGGAATTTAGCTTTTTACCATTTCTTACAGTAAAAGTTTGGTTTGGTAGGATATTTATATACAAATAAACAACATTATAAATACCTTACAAGTAACACACAAAACAATAAGGAAAAAGTCAGTTCAGTACAAGTATAGTGTTTTTTTTATTTCTCTGCTTCCTGGCATGGTCATATTGTCTGCTTTTGTGTCCCAGAAAAAAAAAGAAAGAGCATGGCTTGGTAACAATATATATATATATATATATATATATATATATATATATACTGTATATATGTGTGTGTGTGTATATAATATATATTTTTTATATATATTATATATATATATATATATATATATATATATATATATATATATATATATATATATATATATATATATACATATGCACAGCATATAGAAAAACTCATTGGAAAATCTAAATAAGGTAGCTGTGTTAACTCATGTGAGATGTGATAAGGTAATAAAACAATGGCCAGGCCTTGGAAATAGAAAGAGTCACGGTAACACAACTGGGATACCAGAAGTTGTATGTGGTCAGTGCAATAAATTGCTTTATTATTACACAAGCAAAACTTTATATATGTAATAGCTCCAACTGTTGTGGCCAAAATAAATTCTACAAATTGTGCCACCGAAAATAAAGTGCTTGTGTAATTGAAACAGTATTGCATGTACATTGCAGCAGGGTCACCATAGATAATGTGTCTGTATAGGCAAATGATACATATAACATACACAACAACCACATAGAAACCCCTGGTAGAGTGCAGTTATGCTGAGAAGATTTGAGGTTTTCAGTCAACTCTCAGTTATAGGCCCACAGTCTGACTGTCTTTAAATATTTAGAAAAGTCTTCTTGCCTGTTAGGGAGCAGCGGCTTTGTTCACGCTATGCCATTAATATTAAATGAGCAGTTTTATCATCTCAGGCTCAGATTACACACCAGATTAAAATGCACCAGATTTGAAATCCTTCGTCACAAACACAAATATATTAAATACAGTAGTTACATAGAAGATACAGACGTAAACCTTCTCTGTTAACTTGTGTACACATCTAGGTAGAAACACTCATCACTAAAACATTGACATGCAAGTCCCAAACATTGTGATTACAGCATTGGAAGTTGGTATTGGAGCTTATTTCCATTTTTCCTGTTTTATGCAACAGGTACCCAGTGGAAAGGTCCCCCCCCCCCCCCCACAAAAAGCATCATTGGTCTGCCCAGATTGGTCTACAGTGTTTAAAGATTTATTATTCAAAAATGTGTTGCTGTCTAGTTTTGGTCATCTTACCCAGGTGAAAAAACAAAAACCTGAAAATACTTTTAACAGAGAAGCTCAACAATTTCTGAGTTGCTGTAGACCTTTATTTGAAAAGCATAATGATATTCTTAGATATGTCTTTTCTTCATTTTCCATAGTGACTTATAGGTTGAATTCAATTTGGTTGTGGTGTAACCATTCTGTATCTCATTTACAGGTATTTATTCCTTCCATTATATATTCACCTTTTTCCATAAAAGACCCAAACTAATTTTTTTTTTTTTTTTAAATGTGTCTTTTATTGAGAAATATATATATTATTACAACCAAAAATAGGAATAAGAAAGGAAAAGAAAAAAAAAAAAAAAAAAAAAAGAAAGGAGAAAAAAAAAAAAGAGGGAAGGTATGGCCTCCATATACGCGACCTATTTACCGAGCATATAAATTGTCCCTACACAAAGGTACAGGTATGGATGACTCCCATGAAATGACCTAACAATTAGATACATATACCACAAAAGGAGGCATCTTAGTGTTCATAGGTATTCAGTATTCAAGCGGATTATTAGAACCCATCAGATCATATGTTTAAGCGGAGGCCTTTACAAAAAAGAAAACGGGTTAAGAAAAAGAGAGAGGGGAGGGGGTGGGAGGGGAGGGGGGGGGAAGTCCCTTGGTGTACTTCAGTCATAACCTTCTATCCTGAAGAGGTATTAGCCAGGTGCGATGCGTATGAGCTGGATTGGGTGAATGTTACCCACCCAGACCAAATCATCCGGGCCAGGGGTGCCTGGCCACGGAGGTCCATGGTCATATCCTCCAGATAATAAATATGGTCAACTGCACGCAACCACTCCGATATCGAAGGGACTGCGGGCTGCTTCCAATATTTTGGGATTAAGGCTTTGGCTGCGTTTAAGAGATGAGGGGTAATAGATTTACGATATTGTGTAAGTGGTGTTTTAGTGTTATGGAACAGAACTGTCCACGGGTCTTTCGCAATCGGTGAACCCTGAATTATTTCAACTAAGGATAGTACTGTATTCCAAAATGGACGTATCGCAGGGCAAAACCACCATATATGCGCATGTGTGGCTCTGAGCCCGCATCCTCTCCAGCAGATGTCCGAGAGAGATGGAAACATCTTCTGTAACTTGGCAGGGGAATAATGCTATCTAGTAAGGAGTTTATAATTGGCTTCTGCCGTTCTGGCAGAGATTGCTGAACTATGAGTCATTTGTAAGATAATCTCCACATGTGTCGAAGAGAGAGTACAATTAAGGTCCAGCTCCCACTTTTTAATATAGGGTGGGATTGAACTAGGAAGTAATGCTTCTAGAGCTTTATAAAACTGAGATAGCAGTCCTTTACCTAGTTCTGGACGTGAAAGAATTTGTTCAATCGGGTTCAAAGAGTGCATATGACGTAAAGGATGGGGTAGTGCTTTCACAAACTGCTGTAATTGGTAATATTTCCATGAGTCCATGAATTTCTTTGATGCTGAACAGCATAGTTTAGATAATGGCAGTATTCCCTCCGTTCCAGTTATATGATGGAGAAGAGTGGCTTTACCTTTAGAAAGCCATTGGGAAAAAGAAGGGTCCTTATGGCCCGGCAGAAAGTATCTATGGCCAAGAATTAGCATTAGCGGTGAGTTGTATGGTAACTTGTGGTGTTTATGAAGCCCGTCCCAGACACGGAAAACCGAACTGGAAAGGGGTGAAGCGGTATCGTGCTAAGTTTCTAAATGTCGGAGGTATCCAGATTTGGGCATACAGCGAGGTATTTGCCAATTTCTCCTCCAACTGGACCCATAACTTTTCCCCCGAAGAAAATTTCCAGTCGGCTATCCATACCAGGGAGGCGGCAGTCAGGTATCTCTCGAAATCTGGCACCGCCATCCCACCCCGGTTTTTGTCTCGCATCAAAAGCGATAACGCCAGCCGAGGTTGTGAACGGCGCCACACATATGTTCTTACTAAAGTGTTTAAAATCTTAATAAAATTCCCTGGCACATTAAACAGGAGCGCCTGAAACATAAAGAGCACCCTGGGTAGCACGTTCATTTTGACAACATTTACCCTACCCATCCAAGAAGTGGCCAGATGCTGCCAATTTGTGAAATTAACTCTGATTGAGTTGAGTAAAGGGATATATTTAAATCTGGCTAAATCTTCTACATAGGCAGTGATGTAAACTCCCAAATATTTAAGTGAGTGAGGTTGCCAAGTGAAGGGGAAGGATGAACGGATACTAGAAACTTCAGCCAAGGGAATAGAAACATTTAAAATCTCCGATTTTGCAAGGTTAATTTTAAAATTAGACAGATTACTATATCTGTCGAATTCCGAAAGAAGATTAGGGAGTGAAATCAGGGGTTGTTGTACATAAAAAAGGACATCATCCGCGTACGCGGCATATTTATGTGACATTGGTCCAACAGTGATACCATGAATAGACGGATTTGCTTGGATTCTGTCAAGTAGGGGTTCCAATGTCAAAGCAAAGAGTATCGGAGAAAGCGGGCAGCCTTGCCTAGTCCCATTAGAGAGCGCAAATGGTTCGCTAAGAATACCATTAACTCTAATCTGAGCAGTAGGGGATTTATAAAGGGCATTAATCAATTGTAGCAAACGAGGACCCAGACCAAACTCCTGAAGTGTAGCCATCAGAAACTCCCAGTCCACCCTATCAAATGCCTTCTCCGCATCTGTGGAGAGCATCAGGGTGGGCTGGGAGTGCCGATGAACATAGGATACAAGGCTGATGGTACGTGACACATTATCCCTAACCTCACGACCAGGAACAAAGCCTGTTTGACTGTTTGCAATACAGGCAGGGAGGAAAGGGAGTAATCTATTCGCAATTACCTTGGCGTAAAGTTTAGCATCGGTGTTTAATAAAGTAATGGGGCGGTAGCTGGAGCATAAAGAGGGGTCTTTACCCTCTTTCGGAATTACTGTAAGGTATGCGTGTAGGGTCTCCGAGCGTAATGATGAAACTTCCGAGATAGAATTAACATAAGAGGCCAAGTGGGGGAGGAGAATATCAGAATACTGTTTAAGATAGTAAGCCGAGAAGCCGTCAGGGCCTGGGGCCTTTCCCGTAGACATAGATGTTAAGGCGGACTGAAGCTCTTCCACCGAAACATCAGCCTCCAGGCGTTGCAGTTTCTCTGAAGGAATAGAGGGCAAGTAGGCACCCGCCAGATATTCCATTGTCAATAATCTGCGTGTATCAGTGTCCCGGATAGATTTGGGAACGGAGTAGAGATTTGTGTAAAACTTATAGAATTCAGCAGCGATTGACGTAGAGTCGTGCGCCAAGGAATCATCCTTACATTTAATTTTTGAGACAAAAGAAGCTGCCTTTTGTTTTTGCAAAGATCGTGCTAAAACTCGGCTCGGTTTATCACCCCATTCATACACCCTTTGAGAAACCTTACGATAGTGAGCTTTATTTTGTATGTGAAACAAGGCTTTAAGTTCCTCCCGTTTCTGGGTGAGTAGATGTAAGGTAGATACTGCAAGGGATGCCTTATGCGAGCATTCAAGATCGTGAATTTCGGTGATGAGGGCTCTTTGGCGCCGAGTGCGCTCCTTCTTCCTCCTCGCTCCCAACTCTATAAGCTTACCCCGAATATAAGCTTTGTGAGCCTCCCATCGCACAGCTGGGCTGACATCAAGCGAAGAATTGTCAGTAAAGAAACTATGTACTGTTTATCTGGGAGTTCATGAATTAGATTATCATTTAACTTCCATGTAGGTCTTTTGTAAGGGAGGGAGGGGATCTTCATGACTAACCTAATGGGAGAGTGGTCTGAAATAGTAGATGAAGCTATACTAGAGGAGTCAACTATTTCGAGGTGGAAGTGATCCACCAGGAAATAGTCAAGTCTTGAGTAAGAATTATGTGTTTTGGAAAAGTACGAGTAGTCCCTGTCTGATGGGTGCATAGCACGCCAAATATCTATTAGTTGAAATTCGTGAAGCTGTGTACGCAAGTAGTTTAAGCGTTTATGTGCAATATAGGTCTTACCAGAGGAAGTGTCCATTAAAGAGTCCATTGGAACGTTAAAGTCACCTGCCACTACCGATATTCCAGCAGCGAATTCTTGAAACTTGCGCAGGGTAGACACTAAAAAAGACACTTGATCTTGGTTAGGAGTGTAAACATTAGCATAAGAACATACTGTGCCACCCAGAGTGCCCTTCAGAAACAGATATTGACCGTGGTCATCGGCAACCTTATGTGTAAGTTTAAACAATGATCCCTTGCGGAACCCAATGGCGACGCCTTTCGAGTTACGAGTGTCCGAGAGGCCATAATACCAAGTGGGATATGAGGGGGTGTTCAATTTAAGATTAGAAGTATGGGTAATATGAGTCTCCTGGAGAAACACCACTTCTCCTTTCAATGCTTCCAATTCCCTAAATAAGCAGTGACGTTTAGCTGGAGTGTGAAGGCCTCTCACATTATAGGATATATGTGTCACAGATGCCATAGTTATCGCACCAGGCGGGTACTAGCCTCTGCGTATTGACTAGCGAACACCAAGGGAAAGGGACAGGGAGAGCGTGAGGGGAAAGAACAAGGGGAGAAGGGAAAAGAGTGGGGTGAAAAAATCAGAGAAGAAAACTTAGGGAGGGAAAAAAAGAAAAAAAGAAAAAAAAAGGAGGAGAACAACCGCAAAAATCGGTGGTATTTTGGTGAGGAACACTCACCATTAAGCGGGAGGTCGGAGTCACCCGCCCGCGGTCCCCCCGGGAGTCCCGCTACCCAGGTAGGAATGCAGGCGAGTGAGAGCCGCACCCCACACATGGTCCAGGGGGGGGGTGGTCAGCAGGAGGGGGGTCCAACAAAAACCCATAATAGTACAGGTCCCAGAGCCCCTACTGCGAGACCCCGCCTAATCGCAAAAGATAGAAAAACTTTTATCAGTCAATACCAGTCAATGTTATCCATGTAGCCCATGGAAAAAGAGCCCCTGGAAAAAAAAAAAAAAAAAAAAGGGGCATCAAAAAAAAAATCTGAAAAAGGGAAGGTTCTTTTCTTTTCTTTTTCATCTTTCCTTCCTTCCTCTCCTTCCTCCCTCTTTCTCCTTTTTAGACTGGTATCCGCAAGTTTCATGTTTTCAGGTTTCATGCTTCCTACTTCATACAGGTTTATCCGACTTGTCAGAATTATCCGAGGGACGAGACACCGGGGGAGGTTTCTGTGACTTAGGGATTTTCAGCCAGGCGACCTCTACTAGAGATGATAAATCTGGGAGAGCTTCAGCTTGCCAGCCCGGAAGGTCCGGGGGGGCTATATCCAGAGCCAAGCAGAACTTCTCCAAGTCTTCCGGAAAACGCAGAGTCGCAGAGCGACCATCTCTAGAGGCGATTAAACATGATGGGAACCCCCAGCGATATGGGATAGAAGCAGCCCGCAGCATTTCTGTAAGGGGTCTCAGTGCTCTACGGCGCTCCAAAGTCTCCCTAGCCAAATCGGGGTAAAGGGAGAGAGGGGTCCCATCAAAGTCCAGAGGTTGTGCATCTCGCACCCTTAGCATTATCAGTTCTTTTTCAGGGTAATGATGGACCCTACAGATGACATCCCTAGGGGTGTCTACCTGGAAGTTGCGAGGGCGGAAGGCTCTATGGACTCTATCTATCCGCATTGGATTGTCCCTGGGGAGACCGAGCAGCTTGTTAAATATACCACGTACCGTGGGGAGCAGGTCCGGGTCCTTGATGGTTTCTGGAAGGCCACGGATCCGTATGTTATTACGCCTGCTACGGTTCTCCTGGTCCTCCAACTTATATGGGGCCATCCTATGGGCTTGGGCTTGGCGTCTAGAAGCGGTTTGAAGCTCCTGAATAGCTGCAGCATGCAGGTCGAGCTTTTTTTCTGAGTCCTCCACCCGTGTAAGAACATGGTTCAGATCTGACCTGACAGGGGAGACCTCCTTTTTAATTGCCTTCTCTAAACATTTAAGCATCTGAGCAAGGTCGGCTTTTGTAGGTAAGCCGCTCACAAGTGCCGCTACTGTGGACCTACTCGGCGAGTCCCCTTCCGTCCTATCGGAGCACCAGGAGGACGCTGGAGATCTTTGATCGACTGTCTGCAGAGTCGGCTGCGCTGATGGGCTCTGAGAAGGGGCGGAGCGTGCACTGCTAGTCGAGCGGTCAAGCACCCCATCGCCCGGAGGATCCTCTGTCTCCACTGCTAGATACCTCCTTATGGACCCCGAGGATGGCTTTTTTGGAGGCTGGGTTCGCAGATTCCGTTTCCCCATAATGTACAATAGACAAAAACACTCAGGCACAGAGGTGTCCAGAGGCACCCAGCTACATGCAGCACAGCCACGAATCACGAGTTGCCGGACTGGTAAGTTCTATGAGTTATGTGGAGTTATGTGGACTTATGCAAGGTATGCAGGGTGTGAGGCTATATAAGCTATATAAGCTATACATATTATGCCGGTATGCAGGCTGTGCAGACTGAGCTGGACTGAACTGGACGGTCTGCAAACGGTAATACTAGGCTCCAGGAATAATGTCCCTTCAGTCCATGAAATCCAAGGGTGCGTGAGGTTAGTTACTGGATCACCATCCACCACCAGGTGTCACACCAAGTAATAGTAAGATTGGCAACTCACCAGAAATCAATGCTCAGGTGTTCTCACACAAGAGCAAACAGCGCAGAAGTGTTAAATGGATATGGAGCCACAACCTGTTCACCACAGCTATTGCTTGTATAAACTCCCTCGGTATTGCGGTATCATGGAGAGAAAGAATGGCCCCACATAGTGAAGTACGTAACTATAGTCACTTTATTAAAAGTAAAAAATATATTGCACTCACATGTATAGGCACATCAAAAGGCGTATTGTCCCATATCTATTGGCAAAAGGAAACCTAACTCGTCCAGTCATCCGGGCTAACTCCACGCCAGCCCTATGCTTTCAGGGTAGGTCCCCCCACCGTCGTATGATGTCGGATGTGTCGTCTGGTCACGCCCCGACCGGTTTCGTCATGTCTGACTTCAACTGGAGGCGTGACCAGAACGACAACATCCGGCATCTAAGTAGCCCTGCTGGAACGCTCTACGTCCAATCGGCAACGAGGTAAAGAACCGGAAGTTACCCAGCTCACCACGCCGCGGAACTTCCGACATCAACATAAACAAAGAGTAATCCCTTACAGGATTACTACATTTAATTTAGCTATAAGAATAGTACAGAGAGTAGGAGTAATCTTAACCCTATACTTTGGAAGAGAAATTAGAGCGGAATAGCTATAATACAGCACCACTCCTTGCCGATATGGATCTGTAGCGCATTGCCAGTGACACTCTACACATACACTAAGCAATCTACACATATCGTAAATAAAATGTAATACACTAATGTTATTACAATGCAAAATAAAATAATGCATGATAAAATGCATATACAACCAGAATAAAAAATCATAAAACAATACTGGATGGATAAATTGCAACAGATAAAAATGCAATAGTTTACACAACCTCATAACGAAAAGCAAATAAAAAATATAATAAAACCTCATTGAAGAGAATGCAATATCATTATGAGGAATGCCAGGGAAGGGAAAGTTAAGAATCGCTAATATAGCAATTCAAATCCAGTTCAATGTTTAACCCCGTCGGTGCGAGGGCCTGGGTGAGGAAAATCCATCTGGTTTCACATTTGGATAATTCCCTCACCCAATTAGACCCCCGCCACGACGGGGTAACACGCTCGATCCCCCAGAAGTGAAGACTTCTAGGGTCCCTCTGGTGGAACTGGCGAAAATGTGCGGACACATTGTGTTCACGCTTTCCCTTTAAGATGTTAGTGATATGCTCACCCACTCTTACTTTTAAGGCTCGCTTGGTGCGGCCAATATAAACTAAATTACAAGGACACATTAGTCCATAGACCACATGTGTGGTGTCACACGTAATTAAGTTTTTGATTTTAAAAGTTTTGTTAATGGCCCGAACAGTGAATGAGTCCCTTCTCCTGAAATTGGTGGGTGTAAATGAACAGGCTCTACACCTCCCACAGGTGAAGCACCCCTTCATGTCCGGGAAGAAGGAGACATTAGGGGGGTCTAATACTTTTTTGACGATTTGGTCCCCAAAATTAGGAGCTCGTCTGTAAATAAATGATGGCTTAGCAGGTAGAGCCGGGCCTAGCGTTTTATCCATTTGTAATATGGACCAATGTTGTCTAAAGATTTCCTCAACCCTCTTATAGTCGTTGGAAAAATCTGACAAGAAGCTCCATTGTTTGGGGTCGTCATCAATCTTAACCGGTTTAGCTGCAGGTCTCAGCGGTCTAGGAGCATTTCTGATCTTGGTGATTTCTCTATTCAGATCACTCTCATCATACCCTTTGGCAACAAACCTGTCCCTCAGAACTACTACTTGTTCCATGTAATCATCCTCAGAGGTACAGTTCCGCCTCACGCGGATGAACTGACCTCTGGGAATATTTCGGAGCCAGTTGGGATGGTGCCCACTTTGTATCGCCAAATAACTATTCCTGTCTGTCATTTTAAAGAATACCTTCGTACTCAATCTGTTGTTTTCTCTTTTAATCGTGACATCTAGGAAGTTGATTTCATTAGGGCTATGATGGAACTCCAACTTTATGTTATTATTATTGGTATTCAGGTGCTCCATGAAGGCTACCAAATCATCCTCTGCCCCTTGCCAGATGAAAATGATGTCATCAATGAAACGTTTGTACAATCTCAGTTCATGTCGTACCTGGTTGAAGACAAACTTGTCCTCCCACTCCGACATGAACAAGTTTGCCAGGCTCGGGGCAAATTTGGCGCCCATGGCAACACCCGTTTTTTGGCTATAGAATTGGCTGTGATGCCAAAAATAATTGTGGCTCAGACAAAAGTCTAAAGCCCTACCAATAAATACTTTTTGCTCACGGGGTAGATCATCCCTTCGACTCAGTGCCCAATTTAAGGACAATAAAGCATCATCATGCTGGATGATGGTGTACAGGGACGACACGTCGGCCGTCACAAGAAAGACCGGCGAGTCGTCCCCAAGTACAACACCATCCAGCATGAGAAGAAGATCCGTGGTGTCTTTAAGGAAGGCCTTCGTCTGAACCACACTCTTCTGTAGAAACTGGTCCAGATATTGACCAAGCCTGGCACTCACTGACCCAATCCCGTTAACAATAGGGCGTGGAGGGGGGTTGGTCGCGTCCTTATGGACTTTGGGCAGCGTATATAGGATTGGGATCCGACACGCACTAGGTGTTAAGTAGTTGCGTTCCTTCTTTGTTAGGACACCGTCCCTGAAGCCCGATTCTACTAATCGTTTCAAATCACTCACAAAATCACCAGTTGGATCCTTAGATAGTTTGGTGTAAGTTGCGGTGTCACTTAACATGGTAATGATTTGATTGTGATAAAACTGCTTATCCATCACAACCACCCCCCCGCCCTTGTCAGCTGGGCGGATGATAATCTCTTTACGAGATTCCAACGAGTCCAGGCCCTCCTGTATATGTTTATACTTCTTAATGACCCCAAACCCTGGTTCCAGGGCCTGAAGATCACGCAGGACCAGACTTTTAAATACTTCCACACAGTGATTATTAGTCACCGGTGGATTGTACGTGGATTTATTACGTAAACCACTGTTTATCATCCTACCATTGTTGTTGTTGCTGATTGATGTAATAGGATTATTCAGAAAATGTTTCTTCAAATTCACTTTTCTGATGTATTTATGAACATCAATATAAGTGTTAAACTTATTAATTGGCTTTTTTGGGGCACATTTTAGACCTTGGTCCAAAATGTGAAGTTCCCCTTTGCTTAAAGCTACACTACTAATATTGAATATCCCCTCATTTACCAGTCTCGCCTTCTTTTTTTGGAGCTGTATCCTCCTTCCTGCCCGTACTCCTCTTCGGGGCCCGTGTTTTCCCGATACAGTTGTCTGTCCGGTTGTGAGTATTGGGTATTGTATGGTCGACTCCTGCCCCTCCCCCTGCCCCTGCCCCGCCCCAAAAAAGGCTGTCTAGGTGGGTTCAGTGGAGTTTTGGGTCCAGTGTCATCAGCCACCCCATTGGATCTGTTGGCCAAAACCTGATACTGGTTGTGAGTTGGAATCCCCGTTCCCTGAGGGCCACCTCTCATAGTGCCCTTTTTATTCTTATTACCTCTATTAGTACCCTTAATTGGAGGTCCTGTCCATTCCAACAAGGGTCTAACGGGTATATGTGACACACCTACCCTGGGGCGTACAACTGGGGTTTGGACTGGGGTAACAGGTGTTTGACCACTTCCCAATTCATTACCTGCAGCTTCCATAGGCTCAACTGAGCCCAAGGCTTCTGTAGGCATAGGCCCCGGTAGTGTTGCTTGCCAACAGAAGACCTGACAGTTTTTAAAATCCTGTCGGTCTCTTGTAAATTTCTTTACTTTTTTGAGGTGTGTCTCCTTGTCAATTTTATCTAATTTGACTTTGGTGCTGCTATTGAATTCCCTTACCTCAGAGGAATCGTTTTTATTTTCTATTTTAGTTTGTAGATCATGGATCTTTTTGTTCAAAAGATCCATTTTCCTTTTCTTTCTTTTTAAGACCAAGGCCTGTAGGTCCAGCCCCACCCGGTGGAAGAAGTCATACCACTCACGAATGGAGAGGTCATCGTCCAATCCATCCTGCGGAGCTATATCCCATCTCAGGCCCCGGCTTATGATCCCTTCTGCTATATAAGCCTCCAGGGTGGTGATGTCCCACCAAGCTCTCACCTGTTTCTCCAGAGTGAGAGATAGTGTTTTTAAGGTTATACTGATATCCTCATCAACTGGGGGCATGTTGTTAATAGAGAAAATACTTTTGATATCCAAAGTTCTAGTACTTAAGAACTTGATGGCCTCCATAGCAGCAAAGTAGAAAAAAGACACAATAAAATATATATACACTTGGACACCCAATGTCAAGTAAAATATCTTTGCGCTTAAGGAGGAGTCAGTCTCTTAACTGCTATAATAAACAAATAATGCTGCTACTTGAACAAATAGTGGAAAATATTTGCAGATGGTGTCCTAACAAAGAAGGAACGCAACTACTTAACACCTAGTGCGTGTCGGATCCCGATCCTATATACGCTGCCCAAAGTCCATAAGGACGCGACCAACCCCCCTCCACGCCCTATTGTTAACGGGATTGGGTCAGTGAGTGCCAGGCTTGGTCAATATCTGGACCAGTTTCTACAGAAGAGTGTGGTTCAGACGAAGGCCTTCCTTAAAGACACCACGGATCTTCTTCTCATGCTGGATGGTGTTGTACTTGGGGACGACTCGCCGGTCTTTCTTGTGACGGCCGACGTGTCGTCCCTGTACACCATCATCCAGCATGATGATGCTTTATTGTCCTTAAATTGGGCACTGAGTCGAAGGGATGATCTACCCCGTGAGCAAAAAGTATTTATTGGTAGGGCTTTAGACTTTTGTCTGAGCCACAATTATTTTTGGCATCACAGCCAATTCTATAGCCAAAAAACGGATGTTGCCATGGGCGCCAAATTTGCCCAGAGCCTGGCAAACTTGTTCATGTCGGAGTGGGAGGACAAGTTTGTCTTCAACCAGGTACGACATGAACTGAGATTGTACAAACGTTTCATTGATGACATCATTTTCATCTGGCAAGGGGCAGAGGATGATTTGGTAGCCTTCATGGAGCACCTGAATACCAATAATAATAACATAAAGTTGGAGTTCCATCATAGCCCTAATGAAATCAACTTCCTAGATGTCACGATTAAAAGAGAAAACAACAGATTGAGTACGAAGGTATTCTTTAAAATGACAGACAGGAATAGTTATTTGGCGATACAAAGTGGGCACCATCCCAACTGGCTCCGAAATATTCCCAGAGGTCAGTTCATCCGCGTGAGGCGGAACTGTACCTCTGAGGATGATTACATGGAACAAGTAGTAGTTCTGAGGGACAGGTTTGTTGCCAAAGGGTATGATGAGAGTGATCTGAATAGAGAAATCACCAAGATCAGAAATGCTCCTAGACCGCTGAGACCTGCAGCTAAACCGGTTAAGATTGATGACGACCCCAAACAATGGAGCTTCTTGTCAGATTTTTCCAACGACTATAAGAGGGTTGAGGAAATCTTTAGACAACATTGGTCCATATTACAAATGGATAAAACGCTAGGCCCGGCTCTACCTGCTAAGCCATCATTTATTTACAGACGAGCTCCTAATTTTGGGGACCAAATCGTCAAAAAAGTATTAGACCCCCCTAATGTCTCCTTCTTCCCGGACATGAAGGGGTGCTTCACCTGTGGGAGGTGTAGAGCCTGTTCATTTACACCCACCAATTTCAGGAGAAGGGACTCATTCACTGTTCGGGCCATTAACAAAACTTTTAAAATCAAAAACTTAATTACGTGTGACACCACACATGTGGTCTATGGACTAATGTGTCCTTGTAATTTAGTTTATATTGGCCGCACCAAGCGAGCCTTAAAAGTAAGAGTGGGTGAGCATATCACTAACATCTTAAAGGGAAAGCGTGAACACAATGTGTCCGCACATTTTCGCCAGTTCCACCAGAGGGACCCTAGAAGTCTTCACTTCTGGGAGATCGAGCGTGTTACCCCGTCGTGGCGGGGGTCTAATTGGGTGAGGGAATTATCCAAATGTGAAACCAGATGGATTTTCCTCACCCAGGCCCTCGCACCGACGGGGTTAAACATTGAACTGGATTTGAATTGCTATATTAGCGATTCTTAACTTTCCCTTCCCTGGCATTCCTCATAATGATATTGCATTCTCTTCAATGAGGTTTTATTATATTTTTTATTTGCTTTTCGTTATGAGGTTGTGTAAACTATTGCATTTTTATCTGTTGCAATTTATCCATCCAGTATTGTTTTATGATATTTTATTCTGGTTGTATATGCATTTTATCATGCATTATTTTATTTTGCATTGTAATAACATTAGTGTATTACATTTTATTTACGATATGTGTAGATTGCTTAGTGTATGTGTAGAGTGTCACTGGCAATGCGCTACAGATCCATATCGGCAAGGAGTGGTGCTGTATTATAGCTATTCCGCTCTAATTTCTCTTCCAAAGTATAGGGTTAAGATTACTCCTACTCTCTGTACTATTCTTATAGCTAAATTAAATGTAGTAATCCTGTAAGGGATTACTCTTTGTTTATGTTGATGTCGGAAGTTCCGCGGCGTGGTGAGCTGGGTAACTTCCGGTTCTTTACCTCGTTGCCGATTGGACGTAGAGCGTTCCAGCAGGGCTACTTAGATGCCGGATGTTGTCGTTCTGGTCACGCCTCCAGTTGAAGTCGGACATGACGAAACCGGTCGGGGCGTGACCAGACGACACATCCGACATCATACGACGGTGGGGGGACCTACCCTGAAAGCATAGGGCTGGCGTGGAGTTAGCCCGGATGACTGGACGAGTTAGGTTTCCTTTTGCCAATAGATATGGGACAATACGCCTTTTGATGTGCCTATACATGTGAGTGCAATATATTTTTTACTTTTAATAAAGTGACTATAGTTACGTACTTCACTATGTGGGGCCATTCTTTCTCTCCATGATACCGCAATACCGAGGGAGTTTATACAAGCAATAGCTGTGGTGAACAGGTTGTGGCTCCATATCCATTTAACACTTCTGCGCTGTTTGCTCTTGTGCGAGAACACCTGAGCATTGATTTCTGGTGAGTTGCCAATCTTACTATTACTTGGTGTGACACCTGGTGGTGGATGGTGATCCAGTAACTAACCTCACGCACCCTTGGATTTCATGGACTGAAGGGACATTATTCCTGAATCCTACTCTTCCGTTTTTTATTGTCAAGCAATATCTTGGCCAGTTTGCTTACAACATTTTGAGTCATTTAACAGTGATTTTGTGCGCTACTTTCTTTTCCATTTATGTATCTGCAAATATTTTCCACTATTTGTTCAAGTAGCAGCATTATTTGTTTATTATAGCAGTTAAGAGACTGACTCCTCCTTAAGCGCAAAGATATTTTACTTGACATTGGGTGTCCAAGTGTATATATATTTTATTGGGTAATACTAGGCTGTTCGGTCTGTACGTTACCAATTGTCGGATGTGCAGAGCATGCAGGCTGTACAGGCTGAGCGGTCTGCGAGCGAGCGATAAGGCTGGTCTATTCGGTCTGCAGGTTTACCAATAGCCGGGGGGTGCCGAGTATGCCGAATATGCTGAGAATGCCGAGTATGCCGGGTATGCAGGCTGTGCAAGTGGAGAGGATTGCGAGCGGCAGGACTGAGCTGTTCGGTCTGCAGGTTACCAATTGCTGGGCATACCGACTGTGCAGGCTGAGCGGTTTGCGAGCGATAGGGCTGAGCTAGTTGGTCTGCATGTTACCAATTGCTGATTGCCAGATGGCGGATCTCATGGGTCTCGCAGAGGAGCTCGGCGTGTGCTCTCGCTCATAGCCTCATGTGCTGGTCACGCCCCTCCTCCTCCGACCGATCAAGAGTCTAATTACGTGTGACACCACTCACGTAGTGTCTTGACCCAAACTCATTATTAAAGGATTATAACACCCTTTGATTTTTATTTTTGTGAGTTGTTAATAATATAGGAGCTGTATTTTTCTGTTTCACTGCCTTGTATATATACTATGTATCAGATAACTTGCTGCTTTCATGACATAAAAAAACAATAAATATTAGCATGTAAACATAATTTTAAAAAGGATAGTGAAAAATGGCATCCCGGTGAGATTGTTTAGGTACAGTGCCCAGGACCACAGGGGTTGCACAGGCCCCACTCAAATTTGCCATGGGAGCTGTATCTTGAGAAAGCGTGTGTGAAAACTATCACCCATGTTACCTGTAACCAAGTGAGAGGAATTAGAAGCATTCTCTGGGATTTAAAGGAGTTGTAAAGCCAGAAGGATTTTTTTGTCTTAATACACTCTATGCATTAAAGTAAAAAAAAAAACCTTCTTGGTGTAGCAGTCTCCCCAGCACCCCCTCATACTTACCTGACCGAAAGGTCTGATTCAAGCTTGTCTTTTTCACTAAATAATTGCTGATAATTAGACATCAGGTTGTCCCATTCTGGTCCTTTAAAATCTGCCATTATAAAGAACTTCTGAGAAAAAAAGACTTGAAGTCACTAAACTAAATTTGAATCGTCCAAACTAATGGGTGATTACCACCCGATTCAAATAGCAGTGACCCAAAACGTGCCTCATCCCTTGTAAGTCAAAAGAGCACACAGAATCTGGTGTAGTTGTGCATAGTAAACAATCAGCTTCTAACTTTAGCTTGTTCAATTAAGCTTTGACAATAAAACCTGGAAGCTGATTGGTTACTATGCACAGCTGTAACAGATTCTGTGTGCACCAGGTTTATGTAAATTTCCTCCTATGGGTGGGATTTTGTAGGCACTAAACATATAACAGCAAAAATAAAATAAAATAACAGTTTATTGTACAAATATTTAAAAAAAGACAGTAATAACAAAGCAGGATCTGATAAAAGCAAATCAGCCACCAATAAACAGTTTATAGACTGTAAATAGCAGAAACTGCATATAGATTACAGTATAAACCCCAATGCGTTTTGATTTTCAAACGCAACCTTCAAAAAGGCTTAAAGCAACCTAGAAAAAGCAAGTTTTCCTAAAAACTCTTCAATCAAGGTTAAAATGTCTACAATTGATACACTAAAAAGGATGCAGTGATTATAAGTAAAAAAAAAAAAAAATATATATATATATATATATATTTTTTTTTTTTTTCGCATTCTTCTGTTTTAAAAAATAAATGCAGGTTCAGTTCTAAAAAATGAAAAAAAAAAAAAAAAAAAACAGTTTCCTGATTCCACAAATGGTTAGCAATTTTACAGTTTCTTCTTATTGCTGGGATGTAATAATATTAGCACCTCACTGTAGTTGTCCTTAAATATAAAATCAAAATCTTACATTTATCAGTGTTTTTACTCTCTAGCTTTATGTGGTTCCATAGAATCCTGTAATATGATAAAATGACAGCAAATTTACTGCAGGTTTTGGATGAAAAACTCAAGTGCTGCCAAAACTGTTTTACCATTTGTGATTCCTGCTGTAAGAGTTGTGATTAGGAACCTTAGGTCGATTTATTCACTTTGGTTTCAGTCTGATTTAACAGACTGTAGAAAATAGTTATACCAATATTTTCTAAAGTATTATTAGTGAGGACACTTGTAGTTGGCTAGTGTCATATAAAGAATATAAAAAAGTAAATTTCTTGCAGTAAGAAATGTGAATGGTAACTCACATTGACATAATGTAACCCCTGGGGAAGTCAGCCATGAAAGCATTTTTTGTTAAGCTTCAACCAACAAAGATGCATGAAGGTGAACCATTAGGCAACGCATATCACTTTTTTTGTTTAGTTTAAGGTAATATAGAAAAAAAAACTAAAGATAGAAATGAATGTACTGTATGTGTTTAGGGATTTAAAAGAAAACATAATTCTAATATCAATTTGAATACCATTATTGTTAAGAACATCATGCATTAAAATATGGAATGTACTATAAGGAAAGTACATAGAAGGATCTTTCATTCTCTCTCATAAACCTTGGGGCCTCTTACATTGCTTGACACAAAGGAATACAGCCATTCATATTCACTGATTCTCAAATAACCATTGTATTTGTATGTTTGCGCTGTAAAGTAAAAATATAGAATTCAAAGACTTCTGCCTGAGAGAAATTTAAAATACATGTCTAGGGCATGGGCCTTCCTGACCTACTCATATACTATCACACAACACACCTAGCCAGGATTGTCAACTCTTGCTGCCATTGAGACTGTAAAATGGAAATGGAGCCACTTCCCAATTCCCCGTACAATGTATCTCCTGGCTAAACTCTAGGCATAATAATCTCTTCCTGCCGCTGCCACCACCTCCTGGCCCATTAGAAGCTTCTAAATGCCGGGAGGCAGAGGCGGACATTCGGGTCATGTGACCTCTGTGATTGTCTGTCACAGTGGTTACATGATTGGAAAGTATGCATCAGGAGCTTACCGGTCTCCGCCAGTGTCTGTCCTGGGAGCATGCAGGGTGTGTGCTATCAGCACAGAAAAGTGTTTACATAGAGCCACACCCTCTACATCAGCGGGAAGAGGTTAAGTAACTTAATACTCACCCCACCATTGAACCCACCATACAAGTAGTAGCAACTCCCCATATACTCCCTTCCACAGCCTTTAAAGACATGGATATGACGCCAGTAATTGGTATCCCCAAATTTAAATCCAGTATGCACAGTTCTCAGTAGTTCTCATTGATAAAATCCAATATGTTCCGCATAAAAGATTTTAGAATACAGGACCAATCCAGATCTCTTTTGGAATGGAGCTTGCTCACCCAACCTTCCCTCCTCGGATGGGTTACATTACAATTACGTTACTTTTTAAACTCCTTGAAAAAGAAATACACTAAGCGCACTTCATCTACTTCTGTTGGGAGTTTATGCTCAGACAGGTGCCACAATGCCATTCCATTTCACAAACATGCCTTTTCTTGACCACACCCTCAGATTTACCTCCTCTACTGTTGCTTCACAAATGGGAGAGTGACCTCCATGCACAGTTGACTCCAGAACAAAGAGACACCATTTTATATTTCACATATCACTCCTTCATCTCCTTCACTCCTTCATCTCCAATAAAACCCAGGAGGTTATACATTCCTAACCAGATGGTATAGAGTGCCCACCTTTCTAAACAGAATATATAAGCAAGAATCCAACCTCTGTTGGAGATATAAATGACAGAACGGGACCCTCTCATGCAAACTTTAGCCATGCCCCCAAACAGAATCATTTCTGGAGCCAAGTAAAAGAGATTACTTATAAGCTGACCGATACTGACTGTAAGTAAATGTAGCTAGAGCATGTATACCTCTGTCTGGAGATGGGAATCACTGCCTACCATCCAACAGTAGCTTTCCATTAATCCAGAAATCCACCGTATGGAAATTTTAATATGGTATTAATCCCAAAACCCAAAATGTAATATACTGCAACTTTCTGATCATTATATGTGGTGGCTGCATCTTTTCTTTTCTTAGGCTTTTCCCTCTGTTTTCACCTGGTGATCTGGTCAGTAGGTATGATCGAACGGTTCGGGTCGACCATCGGTTCGACCCGAACATTGGGTGTTCGAAATTCGGCTGAATTCCAAACTTTTTGCGGTAAAAGTTCGGAATTCGGGTCACCAGAACTGCCCAAAATGCAATGAGACAGGAAGCGGGCTTTAAAAGCCTGTGATTGGCCCAGAAACGTCAGTAAAAGCCAATGGGGGGGCAGGAGTCTGCTAGGAACATGATTGGAGTGACTATGGGGACCAGATGCCAATCAGGAGTGAATACGCCCCCCAGGATATAACATAGCCCTGCCTAACCTCTAGCACTGTAATACAGAGGCTTTGGAAGAGAATGGAAGCATTTGTGTTTCTCCTGCTGTGTTAAACAATGTTTGCTGCATAGCCGATTGCTTGTAAAGCTCCAGATCAGCAGAAGAGCAGTCAGCTTACAGAAAGATTGTCAGTGTAGTTAGAAATACAGCGATTGTGCTGTTTGAGTTAGAAAAGTTTTTTTTTAAAGGGACAGTGTCAGTTAGAATTATCTTCTGCTGCATGGAGCTGTTCTTTTAGTGTGAGGAAAGGGATATGCAGTGTAGTTAGGTTACTATATACCACTATAGTTAGATTCAATAATCTCGTTTTTGTAGGGATAGTTTTAAGTGTCAGGGTTCCGTCTAGTGAGCACATTGCACTGCTGATATATCTACAGCAGGTATACGTGCATGCTAGTCAGCTATTGTGCAAAATACATTTCAGCGATACACACATCTGCTTTATTTAGCGACAACTTTGGGTCGCATAGCAGTGTGCGTTTTGCAGGTGAATTTCAACGCACAGAGTTGCCAAAGCCTCAGTGACAACTTAACGGCTGTTCTTGTTGTAAGCGTTAAGTCCACTGCAAAAGGGTTTGCTACTCTGCGTCCCACACATCTGCTTTATTTAGCGACAACTTTGGGTCGCATAGCAGTGTGCGTCTTGCAGGTGATTTTCACATCGCACAGTTGATAAAGCCTTAGTGACAAGTTAACGCTGTTCTTGTTGTAAGCGTTAAGTCCACTACAAAAGGCTTTGCCACTCTGCATCACACACATCTGCTTTATTTAGCGACAACTTTGGGTCGCATAGTAGTGTGCGTCTTGCAGGTGATTTTCGAGGCAAGAAAGCAAAAAAGGATCCCGCCTCCCTTTTATAAAGACACCCCCAGCAGGCTCCGCGCGTCCCATTGCTCCCTGGAAGAAGAGTCTCTCTCATAGCAGTCTGTGATCCTGGCTCCTCCTGGAACTACATCTCCCATACAAGTCATTGTCTTTGCAGAACTTTAATAACAAATAACAGTTTGAACAATGCCAGCCGTGCAACCAGGCTACATATGAAAAAGCCCTAATAGTGCAGCCAGTCACAGTTCTCTAATCAATTCACCACCACACCAGCCACAGTGTCGCCAGACCAATATATGCTAGCAACAGTGTCCCTTATTACAAGTGGAAATGTCACCACACCAGTGGAAGTAAGCAATGGTGTCTCTGATTGTGGTCACACCAGTCCCAGCGTCACCAGACCAGTCTAAGTCAACATAAATGTTCCTGATTTGTTCCACACTAGCTTCCAGTGTCACCAGATCAGTATAAGCCTGCAACAATGTTCCTAATCACCAGCTAGGGATGATCGAACTTTTGAAAAGTTCGGTTCGACCAGAATACCCGAATTTTCAAAAAGTTTGGTTCGGATTTCAGAACCCCATTGAAATCAATGGGACCCGAACTTCGGTAATCAAAAAACACAATTTTTAAGCCCTAAAACCCAATAAATGCCCCTAAAAAGTGCCTAGGGTTCTGGGTCATGCACCATTAACTATTAATCACACAAAAAAAGTTCTTAAAAATTGTCATTTTTGATAAAAAAGCCAATTATTGAAAAAAATAAAAAATTATTGAAAAAAAAAAAAAAAAAAAAAGAGAGATTTTTTTGATTTTTACTTTGGATTTAGTATCTGGGGGGTCTAAAAGGTGTGCATGTGAAGTTTCAGCTCTGTAGCATGTCCAGAACCATGAAAAAAAAAAAAGATAATTTTTCAGTAGAACAGGGATGTGGGTTGGGACCCTCCTTTAACTTTAACACCTATATGATCTTTTTTTCTGGTTCTGGACATGCTACAGAGCTGAAACTTCACAGGTACACCTTTTAGACCCCCCAGACACAAAATCACACAAAAAAAGTTCTTAAAAATTGTCATTTTTGATAAAAAGCCAATTATTGAAAAAAAAAAAAGAGATGTTTTGATTTTTACTTTGGATTTCAGATCTGGGGGGGTCTAAAAAGTGTATATGTAAAGTTTCAGCTCTGTAGCATGTCCAGAAACATGAAAAAAAAAAGATTGTTTGTATTAGAAAACTTTCAGCACAGGAGGTTGGCTCCGCTGCTGTAACACCTTGCCGGTTTAATAGAAGGCATTTTTCTGGGTTCTTTGCAGTCAGGAAAAACATCTGAACTTGTGTATAGTGGTACTGTGCACAAGTTCTGATGTTTTGCCTGCCTCCAAAAACCCCCCAAAAATGCCAGCAAAAACACACCTGGGCATTTTTTTTTACGCTAGCGTTTTTTTGGCATTTTTTGGGGTTCTTTTGAGGCAGGCAAAACATCTGAACTTGTGTATAGTGGTGTATATACACACATCCATATATTTATATACACACCTAGACATAAATAGGTGTGATAGTAGCAGAAATATATTACTGTAAATTATTTCATTAGCGCAAGCATATATTTCTGCTACTATCACACCTATATATGTCTAGGTGTGTATATAAATATATGGATGTGTGTATATACACCACTATACACAAGTTCAGATGTTTTGCCTGCCTCAAAAGAACCCCAAAAAATGCCAAAAAAAACGCTAGCGTCAAAAAAAAAAAATGCCCAGGTGTGTTTTTGCTGGCATTTTTTGGGGGGTTTTGGAGGCAGGCAAAACATCAGAACTTGTGCACAGTACCACTATACACAAGTTCAGATGTTTTTCCTGACTGCAAAGAACCCAAAAAAATGCCTTCTATTAAACCGGCAAGGTGTTACAGCAGCGAAGCCAACCCCCTGTCTGAAAGTTTTCTAATACAAACAATCTTTTTTTTTATGGTTCTGGACATGCTACAGAGCTGAAACTTCACAGGTACACCTTTTAGACCCCCCAGACACAAAATCACACAAAAAAAGTTCTTAATTGTCATTTTTGATAAAAAAGCCAATTATTGAAAAAAAAAAAAAGAGATTTTTTGATTTTTACTTTGGATTTCAGATCTGGGTGGGTCTAAAAAGTGTACATGTGAAGTTTCAGCTCTGTAGCATGTCCAGAACCATAAAAAAAAGATTGTTTGTATTAGAAAACTTTCAGACAGGGGGTTGGCTTCGCTGCTGTAACACCTTGCCGGTTTAATAGAAGGCATTTTTTTGGGTTCTTTGCAGTCAGGAAAAACATCTGAACTTGTGTATAGTGGTACTGTGCACAAGTTCAGATGTTTTGCCTGCCTCCAAAACCCCCCAAAAAATGCCAGCAAAAACACACCTGGGCATTTATTTTTTGACGCTAGCGTTTTTTTGGCATTTTTTGGGGTTCTTTTGAGGCAGGCAAAACATCTGAACTTGTGTATAGTGGTGTATATACACACATCCATATATTTATATACACACCTAGACATATATAGGTGTGATAGTAGCAGAAATATATGCTTGCGCTAATGAAATCATTTATAGTAATATATTTCTGCTACTATCACACCTATTTATGTCTAGGTGTGTATATAAATATATGTAGGTGTGTATATATACCACTATACACAAGTTCAAATGTTTTGCCTGCCTCAAAAGAACCCCAAAAAATGCCAAAAAAAACGCTAGCGTCAAAAAAAAATGCCCAGGTGTGTTTTTGCTGGCATTTTTTGGGAGTTTTTGGAGGCAGGCAAAACATCAGAACTTGTGCACAGTACCACTATACACAAGTTCAGATGTTTTTCCTGACTGCAAAGAACCCAAAAAAATGCCTTCTATTAAACCGGCAAGGTGTTACAGCAGCGAAGCCAACCCCCTGTCTGAAAGTTTTCTAATACCTACAATCCTTTTTTTTCTGGTTCTGGACATGCTACAGAGCTGAAACTTCACAGGTACACCTTTTAGACCCCCCAGACACAAAATCACACAAAAAAAGTTCTTAAAAATTGTCATTTTTGATAAAAAAGCCAATTATTGAAAAAAGTTAAAAAAAAAAAGAGATTTTTTGATTTTTACTTTGGATTTCAGATCTGGGGGGGGGGTCTAAAAAATGTACATGTGAAGTTTCAGCTCTGTAGCATGTCCAGAACCATAAAAAAAAGATTGTTTGTATTAGAAAACTTTCAGACAGGGGGTTGGCTTCGCTGCTGTAACACCTTGCCGGTTTAATAGAAGGCATTTTTTTGGGTTCTTTGCAGTCAGGAAAAACATCTGAACTTGTGTATAGTGGTACTGTGCACAAGTTCAGATGTTTTGCCTGCCTCCAAAACCCCCCAAAAAATGCCAGCAAAAACACACCTGGGCATTTTTTTTTGACGCTAGCGTTTTTTTGGCATTTTTTGGGGTTCTTTTGAGGCAGGCAAAACATCTGAACTTGTGTATAGTGGTATATATACACACATACATATATTTATATACACACCTAGACATATATAGGTGTGATAGTAGCAGAAATATATTACTGTAAATGATTTCATTAGCACAAGCATATATTTCTGCTACTATCACACCTATATATGTCTAGGTGTGTATATAAATATATGGATGTGTGTATATACACCACTATACACAAGTTCAGATGTTTTGCCTGCCTCCAAAACCCCCCAAAAAATGCCAGCAAAAACACACCTGGGCATTTTTTTTTTTTTGACACTAGCGTTTTTTTGGCATTTTTTTGGGTTCTTTTGAGGCAGGCAAAACATCTGAACATGTGTATAGGAGGTATATATACACATATATGTCTGAATATATACCCCTAGACATATATAGGTGTGATAGTAGCAGAAATATATTACTGTAAATGATTTCATTAGCGCAAGCATTTATTTCTGCTACTATCACACCTATATATGTCTAGGGGTATATATTCAGACATATATGTCTATATATACCCCCTATACACATGTTCAGATGTCATGTCTGACATCAAACATGTCCTCAAAAAAGCACTGGCAGTGGCAGCCCCTGCAGCATAAAAAATGCTTGGCTGGTGAGAAGCCATATGGGTGTGCCGAAGCAATTCAGAGAAATGATCATTTCTCTATAGTGGTCACCCTGCTATGGAAGGGTTTTGTCACCCTGCCATAGCAGTCACTGCCAGTTAACCCTACACTACGGTCCCCTTACACTTAACACTTTCCCTACAGAAACTAAATTTTTGAAGCTAACTAAAGTGTAAAGGAGCACTCTAACTACACTAGATATCCCTTTCCTCACACTAAAAATAGCTAAATGACACTTTTAAAGTAAAATTAACAGAACTGCTTCCACTCTCTTCCATGTCCAGTATAACAATGCTAGGAATATGGCGGGGGCGATCTTATATACTGGGGGCGTATTCACTAATGATTGGTCTAGGGACCCCCTAGTCACTCCAATCACATTCCTAGCATTCTCCTGCCCCCTCAATTGGCTTTTGCTAATGGTTCTGGTCCAATCACGGGCTTTTAAAGCCCATTTCCTGAAGCATTGCATTTTGGGCGGTTCTGGTTGCTGAATTCTGAACTTTTTGGGCAAAAAGTTCTAAATTCGGCCGAACCTCGAACACCCAATGTTCGGGCCGAACCGATGGTCGACCCGAACCGTTCGATCATCCCTAATCACCACCACACCAGTGCAGTGTTACCTTTGCCTGCCACTTGTACTAACCCTGTTTATTGACCATGTTTCTGCCTGTTGCCTGGACCAATCCTTTGCCTGTTTGCTGACCATGTCTCTGCCTGTGGCCTTAACTAAAACATCTGCATGTCTGACCTACTATGTACCTGTGAGGTACTAGCCCCAGCCATCTTCTGCGGATAACTGCACTCCTGGAACCACAGGAACTCTTTTGTTTCTTTTACCTCCTGTACTTTCTGGACAATGAACATGCATTCCAGGGGGCAGCCATGTACCAGTAGGCTAGGTTTGCTTGGCCTATAGAAACAGGGACTGCTGTAGGTGACTTTACACTAAACTACAGTATATTCAATGACCACTCCTATAGAGGTCACTATTACAGTATCTTTGTTTTTATGAAATTGGTGGATTTTCATGATACACAAGATATGATATCTTGTACATAATCAGTCCAGGCCCTGAAAAAGTATCATACATGTGGTATCACCATAATCAGAAAACAACACGGGTTTTGGGTTGTAATTCTTAGTAGGCCTATGCTGTGTATGAGAAATATCTTATTAAATTGACAGCTTTGTAAGAAAAAAAAATTAATTTTCATTTTGCAGTTTCTAAAAACTTGTGGGAAAAATTAAGTCTTCAAAAGACTCACCATGCATCTTATTAAATATCTTGGGGTGTTTTCTTTCCAAAATGTGGTCAGGGCCTTAAAAAAATGTGATAGATAGTCAGGAAATAAATACATTTAAATAATAAATTTAGGCCCTTAGAAAGCTTGAAAGTGCTCCTTAGATTTTGGTTACTTCTGTGTGACTAGGCCGTAAAAAAAACCTCACACAGATATGGTATCCCCATACACAGGAATAGTAGCCGAATGTGTTTTAGGGTGTAATTCTACATTTTTTGGATTTTCAAGCCTTTGTTTTTCTCTTGATCCTCTTGTATTCTTTATTTGTCTTTATACACATTTGGATGTGATGATTTTATATCCACATTTCAGGTGTATATTTAACAATTTCTTTCTTCAACATCTATGGATAGAATTTAGATAATTTATTACAACAATTTTTACAATGTAGATTTTTCTGATATCTTTGTATTAGGCACAGATATTTCCAATATAAGAGGGCAATATACAGCTTACAATGAGTTTCTTATCTTTAGTCATTTTAGACATTATGATCTTTAGTATGACTTGGATGATATAGATTTTTGGAAATGAGATATGAGGATCTTTATATATGATTTGTGGCATTGTGGTTTATATTTATATACCACAATGTTGAGCATATGTGTTGGAGTGATACCTTTTTATATATTTTTATATTTTTTATATTGTGTATGCTGTGTGTATTCTTTACCAGAAATATGCAATAGCATTTTTTTGCTAGTGTTATAATATATGATATGTATATATTCCTTACACACATATACTCATTACATACAGATTTTGGTCTTCATTAGGGATGATTGAACTTTTGAAAAGTTCGGTTCGACCAGAACACCCGAACTTCCCGAAAATTCGGACCGGATTTCAGAACCCCATTGAAATCAATGGGACCCGAACTTCGGTAATCAAAAAACACTATTTTGAAGCCCTAAAACCCAATAAATGCCCCTAAAAAGTGCCTAGGGTTCTGGGTCATGCCCCAGGGACTATTAATCACACAAAAAAAAAGTTCTTAAAAATTGTCGCTTTTGATAGAGAGCCAAATTATTGAAAAAATTATTGAAAAAAAAAAAAAAGAGAATTCTTTGGATTCAGTGCCTGGGGGGTCTAAAAAGTGTACCTGTGAAGTTTCAGCTTTGTAGTATGTCCAGAACCAGAAAAAAAAAAGATTGTTTTTATTAGAATTGCAGTAGAGCAGGCATAGGGCTCCGCTATTTTCACACCTGGCCATTTTTGTTGCAGGCGTTTCTTGGGCTTTTTTGTGGACGTCTTTGGAGGCAGGCATGACATCTGAACTTCTGTGTAGGGGTATATATACACACACACACATGTATGTATATATACACATACACACACATATAGGTGTGAAAGTAGCAGAACCCTATGCCTGCGCTAATGAAATTATTTGCAGGCATAGGGCTCCGCTCCTATCACACCTATATGTGTGTATGTGTATAAATACATATATGTGTGTGTGTATATATACACCTATACAGAAGTTCAGATGTTATGCCTGCCTCCAAAGATGCCTAAAAAATGCCCAAAAAAATGCCTGCAACAACACACCTGGGTGTTTTTTTGGGCATTTTTTGGACGTCTTTGGAGGCAGGCATAACATCTGAACTTCTGTATAGGGGTATATATACACACACACACACACATGTATGTATATATACACATACACACATATAGGTGTGAAAGTAGCGGAGCCCTATGCCTGCACTAATGAAATTATTTGCAGGCATAGGGCTCCACTCCTATCACACCTATATGTGTGTATGTGTATAAATACATATATGTGTGTGTGTATATATTCCCCTATACAGAAGTTCAGATGTTATGCCTGCCTCCAAAGACGCCTAAAAAATGCCCAAAAAAACGCCTGCAACAACACACCTGGGCGTTTTTGTTGCAGGCGTTTTTTTGGGCATTTTCTGGGCGTCTTTGGAGGCAGGCATAACATCTGAACTTCTGCATAGGGGTATATATACACACACACATATATGTATATATACACATACACACATATAGTTGTGATAGGAGCGGAGCCCTATTCCTGCAAATAATTTCATTAGCGCAGAAGTGGTTAACAGCAGCATTGCCATTGAGATAAACATTTTTGTAAAATGTGGTATTATTGGGCAGAATTGGTGAATGCACTGAACATTCCCCACAAAAAGCTATTTTGACAGACGTGCGTACCTTTACCTGCATATTTTCTTCTATACCCTCTTTGCCTACCTCTTTCTTTTTCCTAGCTCTCCTTTTTTCCTAAGTATCCCGCCCCTTACTTTTCTTTTCTTGACAATTTCTATTAAATTAGCTAAACTCAAAGAAAAACTGTATGTAAGCCAGTTGCTTAGATGGTAAACAGATGTGCTTGACTGGTTCATTACTTGTTTTCACTGATTTTGCATCTGGTTTGCAACCAGCTTTTCGCTATTTACTGTCTAACTTCTTTTAGAAAATTTGTAAGAAAAAGTACTATGTACCCCATACTCAATCACAAAGAAATAAACATTGTCCCCCGATGTAAATTCAATGTAAATAATATCATCCAGTGATGTAGACCTAAGATCAACCATGACAAATGCTGCCTCATCCACACAATGACCCACCCCACTACGATCATCTCCTGGCGCAATTATGACGTTACATGAAGATTCCCTGGCAAGCTGCTGAATGTCAAAAAAACTGCCCATAAATGCTCACCGATGTCTTTACCCCCACATGCTCATGATCAGGATGCCTCCGAGCTAACTTTCCATTAAAAAAGCCAGTGGGCAGCTGGAAGCTGTCATTTAGTAGCAGTAGAAATAAATGACTTCTGGCTGCAGCAACCAGAGGTTCAGGCAAGTGGATAAACTGGCCAAATCTAGAAATATAGTTGTGAACTACAAACAGCTTGAGTTCGGGTCATACTGATGGTCAAACTAAACCTGAAGCTCATACCTAACAGTTGCCTTTTTTTGTTTCCTAATATATTATTTTCCTCTTTTTATTCTTTGTTCTTTTGTGTCTCAGATGCTTTCTGTCTACATGCAGCTTCAGCTACACATCAGCTTCCTGAAAGTGGTATTTGTTGGCCCGTTGTCATCTCTACCAGGGGCATGAGTGAAAGGATGAAAATCCAGAACGTAGTAGGTAGACAGTTGTCACCCCATAATAGAAGTACCAGAAATATGGACACCAATGGCATGATCGCCAGGTGTTTTTTAAATTAAAATTGCAGATTTAAAAAGATTTAGAATCATTTTTGGAATATCACTAGCATGGTAAACCTAATATGTGATTTAGTGATTGGGTTTAGAAGATATTTCATTTTCAGTTTTGCTTACAGTGTACCATTAAACTGTGCGGTAGGTGATATTTTATGTAGAATAATGCTGGGAACACATAAAATAACAAAAACAATGCTTTCATGATAATATACCATTCATTCACACAAAAAATTCCATCCTGAATAAAATTGCAAATCATCAGTTGAGCCAAACAAATGAGAAAAATGAATACAGCATGAAAAGAGAATTTCTTTTTACTTTTGGCAAATGTCCAAGTATCAGCCAAAGCTCTATAAAATGTAGGTTAGAATAATATTAAGCCTTCTCTGACAGGAAAAATACTACTGCCTTGGCTGCTGGTTTACAATCGTTTAAACTGTCCTGCACTTTCTGCTATATTGTACATAGCTTCATCAAACACATTCAAGCTCTGTTCAGTGTGATTTGGAAAACAAGTAACACCTGCTGTTAAGGTATAAGGTTATATAATTAAGTAGTAATTGAATTTAATGTTTAGTTACATATTTACAAGACTAATCTTTATGAAACCATTGGTTGCTAGAAATTTCAAAATTTCTATGCATCTGTATTTTCTAAAGATATGTATAAATAATGGTGATTTAGTAAAGGACCCAATGTATATGCAATCATTTCTAATAAATCCTTGAGCAAAGACAAAATAAAATTTAAAATAACATGATTGCAGATTAAGATGCACAGTTATTAGTTAACGAATCCAGATCCATAAAATGCAATATCACATAAGTAAACATGGGGAGATCATTTAGGGCAAATTTGAATTCATCTTAAATTCCCCTTACTGCAAGTCAGGGGCTATGTAAATTTTACACTTTTAACATTTTCTTAAGTTTTTGAAATGTTAGTAAAAAAATCTAACATTAAGTAAAATTGAGTGATAAACAAGGAAATAAAACTTATAAATTAAAACTTTTCCAGGTAAACCAACTTGAATCTTTTAATCAATACTCTGGTAACAAAAAAGACACCAGTAGTTATGATGCAGTCTCCACGAGTTGGCAATGCATAACTCATGTTTTATTGTCAAGGCTTCCAGAGTGCCCCCTGAACCCCCCACACTGTCTATATAAATTCTGATATACTGAAAGGAAGAACACAGGTACATCTCTGTATGTATCCCACAATTGATGGAAGGTTCCAGTTACTGTCTAATACTTTAACAGAAAGTTGACATGTGAATTTTGCAAATGACAGTTCAGGCACATTACAGAGGAACTGTTTTTTAATTATCTTTACAGCCTTTAACACTAAACACATGGTAAAATTAAATAATAAATGTGTCTCTGGCTCCTAACTTTTCCCTAATTATCATTATCACTTAACCCTAAACCTAACCAAAACAGAAACATTAACCCTATAAGTCAGGGGTGTCAAACTGAATTTCATTGCGGGCCACATAAGCATTACGGTTGCCATCAAAGGGCCAGCTATATCTGTAAAACTAGATGTCAAGAGCCCCCACCATCAGAAGTCAGGACTTCCCCACCCTTCCTTACATCACAGTGCACCCCCTTACCTTGTGCTACTGCAGAAAGTGCAGGGTCTGGAGGAGGACCTGATGAGATCTGGAGTCTGCTGAATGCTCAGATCAAGGGAAGTGGAGAGGGTACTGCAGCTTCACAGAGAGGCACAGGATCTGTAGGAGGAGATCTGTCTTCCTCTCTGCTGCCGACTGCAGAAACGGGGAAAAGGGGGCAGATACGAGCCTCTCTCCATGGCTACATAGAAAAGTACAGTATCTGGTGAATGAGACAAGGTAAGAGCAACAATGAGGGGGTAGCCGCAGCTACAAGACAGGTGTGAGGGCCACTTAAAAATTGCCTGGAGGGCCGATTTCGCCCCCGGGCCTTGTGTTTAACACATGTGCTATAAGTGATTGTAAAGTTCTGTTGTTTTTTTTGCAAAAAAAAATAAACATGTCAAACATGGTTCTACACAGAGCCCGGATTCTCCTATTCTCGGGTTTCTCTTTAGAGCTCCTGGCCCCTCCCCCCTGACGAGTGCCCCCCAAAGACAAGGAGCTGAGGCTAGACCCCGCCCCTCTCTCTTCTCATTGGCTCACTGACTTTGATTGACAGCAGTGGGAGCCAATGGTGCTCCGCTGCTGTCTCAGCCAATGAAGAGGGAGAGCCTGGGCAGCCAAGTTTCTCCTGCAACATCGCTGGATAGAGATGGACACAGGTAAGTATTAGGGGGTGCTGGGGAGGCTGCTGCACACTTATATCCTAATGCATAGAATGCATTAGGATATAAAACCTTTTGCCTTTACAATCACTTTTGCAAACCCCTAAATAACACTGATGTTACCTTTTTCACTGAACCCTAGCTGTAACCCTATACCTTGACATCCTTACATTAAAAGGAAATGTATAGTCAATTTGTGTTTTTTTTTATGAATTTAAACTAGACCAGCGAGATGTAAGCAATATTGCCAATGTTTAGTAACAATGTACACAATTTGTAGGGATGGTTTATAATTGTACACACTGTATATATTCATATGGACATATTTTCTCTTTATACATTCAGGCTTTACTTCCTCCATTGTAGTTTTGGATTAATGCTTCTTAATACTAGTGTAAGTGTTGGCTGATATCTTATCATAGTAGTTGTTAATCAGGGAGGCTGCATGTTTGATCCCTTTTGTGGATAATCTACAAATCTCTATACATTATAATCCAATACATTAAGAAAACATAAAGGGAAAACATGTACAAATGTGTAGGTCACATCTTTAATTTCTTACAGATAAATACTGCAAAAGGCATTTAAAATATGCAACTAAACAATACAAAAAGGTACGCCCAGCTGCAAATATGTAAAATCAAAAAAAATACTGCAAACAAACATTCCTTTAATAGTGAGGAGAAAAGATTGTTGTAAAATAAATAAGATGCACTGTTTTTGAGATATTATCCTAAAAATTATTAGGTAACAGATGCAATAAACAATGTGCAATAGGCAAAATCAAACAATAGTGAATTGTGTGGTGACACACTTTCCATTGTGGATTATTTTGGCTTCTATTTGTTGTATTTGCATGTGGGAAAGTTGGAGCATCATCTTTTCACTAAACACATTGAATTGTGGAGCACTGGACTATTTCTGAACTTTTTGCACCATTTATTATTCCCAAAAAATTATTTTTGATGTAATTCACTTGTTACACCGTTCTAGGCAACACGAGTTTCACTTATCTAGTGACACTTTGCCATTTTAACATTCACGATTGTTTGATTTTGCTCATTGCACATTGCTTATTGCATCTGTTACCTAATCATTTGTCAAAAACAGCGCATCTTATTTATTTTACAAATTAAAAATATGCACTCCTTGAAAATACTGTACATTAAACTTTCCCATTAACCACTTTAAGACCGGAGGATTTTCTTGCTTAACGTCCAGGCCACTTTTTTCAACTTGGCACTGCGAAATTTAACTGACAATTGCACAGTCATGCAATGCTTTACCCAAACAAAATTTACGTCCTTTTTTTCCCACAAACAGAGATTTCTTTTGGTGGTATTTGATCACCTCTGCGATTTTTATTTTTTGTGATATAAATAAAAAATAGCAAACATTTTGCCAAAAATTTACATTTTCTAATTTGACAGTTAAAAAATATCCAATATATTCAATTTTTGTCATATATTTAGGCCAAAATGTATTTAGCTACATGTCTTTGACAAAAAAATTCTCAATGAGCGTATTTTTATTGGTTTGCGCAAAAGTTATAGCGTCTACAAACTATGGTGTAAATACAGGAATTTACGCAGCTTTAATTTCTGACTGCCTATCTCAATTCTTGAAGTGCTAAAATGGCAGGGCAGTACAACCCCCCCCCCCCCAAATTACCACTTTTTGGAAAGTAGACATCCTAAGGAATGTAGTGAGAGGCATGTTGAGCTCATTAAATATTTTATTTTTTTGTCACAGGTGTTTGAAAAATGACTAAAAAAAAATAATTTTTTTTTTACAAAAAGTTGTCATTGAAATGATATATTGCTCACGCATGCCATGGGCATATGTGTAATTACACCCAAAAATACATTATGCCGCTTCTCCTGAGTACAGGGTTACCACATGTGTGAGACTTTTTGGGAGCCTAGCTGTGTACAGGACCCCGAAAACCAATCACCACCTTCAGGTTTTCTAATGGCGTAAATTGTGCATTTCACCTCTGCACTACCTGTCACAGTTTCAGAGGCCCTAAAATTTCAAGATGGCACAACCCCCCCCCCCCCAAATGAACCCATTTTGCAAAGTAGACACTCCAAGCTATTTGCTGAGAGGCATGGTGAGTCCATGGAATATTTTATATTTTGCCACAAGTTCCGGAAAAATTATTTATTTTTTTTATTTGTTTTTCTACACAAAGTTGTCACTAAATTATATTTTGCTCACACATGCCATGGGTATATGTGAAAGGACACCCCAAAATACATTCTGCTGCTTCTCCTGAGTACAGGGATACCTCATGTATGAGACTTTTTTGCAGTCTAGCCGCGTACAGGACCCTGAAATCCAATCGCCACCTTCAGGCTTTCCAAGTGCGTAAATTGTGGATTTCACTCCTTACTACCTATCACAGTTTTGAAGGCCATGAAATTCCTAGATAGCACAAAACCCACCAAATGACCCCATTTTGCAAAGTAGACATTCCAAGCTATTTGCTGAGAGGCATGTTGAGTATTTTGCAGATCTCACTTTTTGTCACAAAGTTTTGGAAATTGAAAAAAGAGGAAAAAAATGCAATTTCCTTTTTTTCTCTTCATTTTCCAAAATAAATGAGAGCTGCAAAATACTCACCATGCCTCTCAGAAAATAGCTTAGAGTGTCTACTTGGCAAAATGGGGTAATTTAGGGGGGTTTTGGCAAAATATAAAATATTCCATGGACTCACCATACCTCTCAGCAAATAGCTTGGAGTTTCTACTTTGCAAAATGGGGTCATTTGGGGGGGTTTTGTGCTATCTTGAAATTTCAGGGCCTCTGAAACTGTGACAGGTAGTGAGGAGATAAAATAATGAATTTATGCCATTAGAAACCTGAAGTCGGTGATTGGTTTTCGGGGTCGTGTACACAGCTAGTGTCACGTACCTTGTAGCAGAGCCTGACGTGCAGAGGGAGACCTCTCGTACAGCCCTGGCTCAGGCACCACTGGAGTTGCAACAGTGGATGCAAGAGCGCAGTGAGGTAAGAGTGCCTGCGCTGGTCTTCTGTTGGCAGTTGAGAAGAGTAGCTGATAAGTCACTGAACGCGGCTGGATTGCTGAGCAGCAGGAAGAAGCAGGTAAAGAGGTGCGGATGCACAGCGGATGCACAGCGGATGCAGGACAGCGTCTCCAGGCACTGGAAGGAGCTGGATGGGCAAAGACTGGAGCAGGGTCAGACAAGCCGGTTTCAGACACAGGTAATCAGATACAGTTCAAGCAGCAGGCAGAGAGTAGTCGGTGTACAGGCAGGGGTTGGCAGCAGGATATCAGGCAGGAAGCAGGTATAGCAGAGTCAAAGCAAGCCGGGGTCAGGACTGGAGATAGCAACGAAGTCAGACAAGCCAGGTCAATACAAGCACAGGAACAGACTCAAAGTAAAGCTGCAGATCAGACAGCAATGACACAGTGCTTCTGAGGTGTTTAAATAGGGCAGCCTGTTACCAATCATTGCAATTAGTCTGCACTAAGTTAACCCTTAGGTGGCAGACCCATGACATTGCCCCCTCCCGACGGGCAGCCTCCGGATGCCTAGCTGGTTTTCTTTTTCTGGATGGGCACGGAAAAAGGCACGAACTAGCTCTCTGGCATGGATATTACATTCTGGTTCCCAATAGTTCTCCTCAGGACCATAACCTCTCCATTTAATTAGATACTGCAATTGGTTCCTCCTCCTTCTGCAGTCTAACACTGCTTCCACCTCATATTCCTCTTCTCCATCAACCAACACGGTTCAGGTGGGCCCGCCCCCCTATTAGGAAAAGGATCTGGTGTTGCAGGTTTCAGAAGTGACACATGAAATACAGGGTGAATTTTAAACGAGTCAGGTAAGGATAGTTCATACGATACCTCGTTCAATTTCCTCTTCACCGGGAACGGACCAATAAACTTGGGTGCAAGTTTCTTCGAAGGACACGCCAGTCTGAGGTTTGCTGTAGATAGCCATGCTTGATCGCCCAACTGAAGACTTAGTTCCCCTCTTCTTTTCTTGTCAAATGCTCTCTTGTTATCTGCCTGGGCTTTTGTTACTGCTTCTTGTAGTACTTGGTTATTGCGTTTAAGGAAGTCCACTGTGCTCTGGACAGCTGGAACTGTAGATTCTGGAATAAAATCGGGCAAAAAAGACAAGTGAAAACCATAATTGGCATAGAATGGTGATTGTCCTGTAGCCGAGTGACTGGCATTATTATAAGCAAATTCTGCTAATGGTAATAAAGACACCCAGTCGTCTTGAACGAAGGAAGTGAAACATCGAATGTACTGTTCGAGTGTCTGGTTAGTCCTTTCTGTTTGCCCATTAGTTTGAGGGTGATAAGCTGAGGAAAGGGATAATTCAATCTTCAGTACCCCACATAAGGCCCTCCAGAAACGTGATGTGAACTGCACACCTCGATCAGACACGATGTTTGCAGGGATTCCATGCAACCTAACAATCTCTTTAATAAATACTTGGGCTGTTTCCAAGGCAGATGGTGTATTTTTTAAGGGCAGAAAATGGTCCATCTTAGATAACCGATCGACCACTACAAAGATTGCTGTGCAACCTTCAGAAGGTGGAAGTTCTACTACAAAATCCATAGAGATCATTTTCCAAGGCCTGTCAGGGACAGGCAAAAGCTTGAGTAAACCCCAAGCCCTGCTTCTTGCAGTCTTGTTTCGGATACAGACAGCACATGAGCTCACGTATCTCTTGCAGAACCCTTCCAGATCTGGCCACCAGAAGGTACGTCGTACCAAATCGAGAGTCTTATGGATGCCGAAATGGCCTGCCAATGGGTGATCGTGAAGTAGCTTTAAAACATTCACCCGTAAATTTTCTGGCACAAAAATCCGGTCTTCCTGCCACAACAACCCTTCCTTAGACGACAAAGTGTTTCCGGCAGGGCCAGAGATGCCCACGGAGGCCAGTTTTATCTGTGAGAGTAGGTCAGACTGTATCATCAGGAAGTTACCTTCGGGTAAGATGGTATCTGGGGTTACTGATTCCTTGGGGTCATCATACATGCGGGATAAAGCATCTGGCTTAATATTTTTTGATCCTGGTCGGTAGGTTATATGGAAAGAAAACCTAGAAAAGAACAATGCCCATCGAGCTTGACGAGGCTTTAGACGCTTGGCAGACCTCAAGTACTCCAAATTTTTGTGATCCGTGTATATTAATATGGGATGTGCCGCGCCTTCCAACAGGTACCTCCATTCCTCCAAAGCTGTTTTGATGGCTAGTAGTTCTCAATCCCCTACATCATAGTTCTTTTCTGCTGGGGAGAGTTTGCGTGAAAAGAAGGCTACAGGATGCATTAAATCTTTAAGACCCTGACGTTGTGAAACAACTGCCCCTACTGCTGTTTCAGAGGCATCCACTTCAAGTATGTAGGGAAGCAATGGATCAGGGTGGCTGAGAATAGGGGCTGAAGTGAATAATTTCTTTAAAGTTTCGAAGGCGTCTTAAACCTCTGGGCTCCAGCAGAACCGCAGGTTCTGTTTGGCCAGTTGCGTGATTGGGGTAATGATAGCAGAGAAGCCTTTAATGAATCTCCGGTAAAAGTTTGCAAACCCCACAAAACGTTGTATCCCCTTCTTATCTGTAGGTGCAGGCCAGTCAAATATAGCATAAACCTTTTGGGGGTCCATCTTAATTCCTGCTGCGGAAATCACCAACCCCAAGAACTGGATGCTCTGCTGCTCAAATTCACATTTCTCGGGTTTAGCATACAGTCCATGTTGGCGGAGCCGGCCCAAAACGTGGTTGACATGTCTTCGGTGCAGGTCAAGGGAGGTAGAAAAAATCAAGATGTCATCTAAGTACACGACTACAAAGATATCCAGAAAGTCTCTGAACACATCATTTATAAGATGCTGGAAGGTGGCAGGGGCATTGCACAAGCCGAAGGGCATGACCAGATATTCAAAGTGGCCGAATCTGGTACGAAAGGCTGTCTTTCACTCATCTCCTTCGCGGATACGGACCAAGTTATAGGCCCCTCGCAAGTCCAACTTGGTAAAAATGGTCGCGGACCTTAATCTCTGGAATAATTCAGGCATGAGGGGAAGGGGATAGCGGTTTTTAACCGTGATTTTATTTAATTCCCGGTAATCCACACATGGTCGCAGAGACTGATCTTTCTTAGTAACAAAGAAAATTCCCACCCCTGCAGGAGAAGTAGATGGGCGGATGAATCCCTTCTTTAGATTTTCATCAACATATTCCTTTAAGGCCTCTTGCTCACGTTCAGAGAGTGGAAATATTCGCCCAAAGGGGATCTCTGCCCCGGGAAATAGTTCAATCGGGCAGTCATATGGTCGATGTGGAGGGAGAGTGTCAGCCCCCTTTTTGCTGAAAACATCAACAAACCCATGATAGGCCTCAGGCACCAACTGGTGTATTTCGGAATCAGGGTCCGTGCATAACAGAGTCAATGAGGCGTCAGGGAATTCAGAAAAGCAGTGTTTTTGACAGTAGCATGATTGGAAACTGACCTCTCCGGAACTCCAATCAATCTGAGGGTCATGGGCTTGAAGCCAAGGTAGGCCCAAGATGATGGGAAATAATGGAGAAGAGATGGCATCCAGGCTCAATAACTCCTTATGTTTAGTAGGAGTAATCACGGGTAACGGAGGTGTTTCCTGAGTAACTTGTCCTGATCTAATACATGAGCCATCTGCCAGGTAGACAGAAAGTCCTTGAGTCTTAGGTCGCAGAGGAATTTGCTGCTGAGTGGCAAAATTTAAGTCAATGAAACAACTGCATGCTCCAGAGTCAATAATGGCGTTAACTGAGATAGTTCCTTTTGGAAGCTGGAACGAGAGTGGGAGAGCTAGGTGAGTTGCATTAGCAGATAAAGTTGACAGGTTAGCAGGGAAGACAGATGGACACTTACGCTTCTTAATAGGACAGGTACTCACATAGTGGCCGGCTTCTCCGCAGTAAAGACATAGGTTGCCTAGTCGGCGGCGTTGTCGCTCTTCAGGAGACAATGCAGGACGCATTAACCCGAGTTGCATGGGTTCAGGGACATCTGATGCAGGGTGCAGGGTTAATAGAACTTGAACTGGCTGGAGCTGAAGTTGTAAACATAGGATGAGCAGGAACTGGAGCTCTAGGCATCATCCATGTAGGACGAAACTGCGGGGAAGATCTTTCTGACCGACGCTCACGGAGCCGACGGTCAATCTGGATAGCCAGGGTGATAAGGCCCTCCAAGGTATTAGGTACTCCAACCCGGGCTAACTCATCTTTAAGACCTTCCGACAATCCAAGGCGGAACTGGTGTCGCAGAGCTGCGTCATTCCATTGTGTATCCGCGCTCCAGCGTCTGAAGTCCGTGACATAGTCCTCAGCCGCTCTGCGGCCTTGCTGGAGCGCATGGAGAGCAGCCTCCGCCGTGACAGTTCGTTGGGGGTCATCGTACAGCCATTGCGTCAAAGAAAGAGGACATAGCATGAATCTGAGCACTATTTTCCTCGAGCAGACGGTGGGCCCAGGTTTGGGGTTCCCCTTGAAGTAAGGAGATAATGAATCCTACTTTAGTAGATTCCAGAGAGAAAGTCCGGGGTTGCAGGGCAAAGAATAACTGGCATGCTTTGCGAAATGCCCTGAATTTGCTTTGATCCCCCGAGAACCTTTCAGGTGTAGGAACCCTGGGTTCAGGTGGTAGCATCATCACAGTGGGTGCTGTAGTAGTCAGCGTTGGTGCAGCAGCAGGAGAAGGAGCTGTGATAGGTCCTGCAGAGGTGGCTAAAGACTGCACACGTTCATCCAGCTGGACGTAGCCTTCCTGCAGGGACTTGACGGCTTGGTTGAGGGCTGTGAGATGTTGACAGATCTCATCCATTGCAGAGGTCCCTCTTGCAGGCTCAGACATGGCTGTCTGATATTGTCACGTACCTTGTAGCAGAGCCTGACGTGCAAAGGGAGACCTCTCGTACAGCCCTGGCTCAGGCACCACTGGAGTTGCAACAGTGGATGCAAGAGCGCAGTGAGGTAAGAGTGCCTGCGTTGGTCTTCTGTTGGCAGTTGAGAAGAGTAGCTGATAAGTCACTGAACGCGGCTGGATTGCTGAGCAGCAGGAAGAAGCAGGTAAAGAGGTGCGGATGCACAGCGGATGCAGGACAGCGTCTCCAGGCACTGGAAGGAGCTGGATGGGCAAAGACTGGAGCAGGGTCAGACAAGCCAGTTTCAGACACAGGTAATCAGATACAGTTCAAGCAGCAGGCAGAGAGTAGTCGGTGTACAGGCAGGGGTTGGCAGCAGGATATCAGGCAGGAAGCAGGTATAGCAGAGTCAAAGCAAGCCGGGGTCAGGACTGGAGATAGCAACGAAGTCAGACAAGCCAGGTCAATACAGGAATCAATACAAGCACAGGAACAGACTCAAAGTAAAGCTGCAGATCAGACAGCAATGACACAGTGCTTCTGAGGTGTTTAAATAGGGCAGCCTGTTACCAATCATTGCAATTAGTCTGCACTAAGTTAACCCTTAGGTGGCAGACCCATGACAGCTAGGCTCCCGAAAAGTCTCACACATGTGGTATCCCTGTACTCAGAAGAAGCAGCAGAATGTATTTTGGGGTGTTATATCACAAATACCCATGGCATGCGTGAGCAATATAGTGACAACTTTAGTGTAAAAACAAAACAAAAAAAAAAACAAATTGTAATTTTCCTGAAACTTAGGGCAAAATATAAAATACTCCATGGACACAATATGCCTCTCAGCATATAGCTTTGGGTGTCTACTTTCCAGAAATTGGTCATTTAGGGGGTGTTTGAACTGTCCTGGCATTTTATGCTCAATCTTAGCCACACATCACCCACTCTTCTAACCACTGGAAGACCAAGCCTTTTCTGTGACTTTTTGTTTACATGAAAAAATATTTTTTTTTACTAGAAAATTACTTTGAACCCCCAAACATTATATATTTTTTTAAAGCAGAGGCCCTACAGAACAAAATGGTGGATGTTGCAATTTTTTTCGTCACACGGTATTTGCGCACAGATTTTCCAAACGCAATTTTTGCAGAGAAAAAACACTTTTTTATATTTAATGCAGAAATACACTATATAATTCCTAATTGTTTGGTACAATTTAAAAATTGCGCACGCCCGTGCAGCGGCAAAAAACCACGTACGGTTTTAAAAGCCTTTAAAAGTCTTTACAGGTTACCACTTTGGACTTACAGAGAAGGTCTACTGCAAGAATTACTGCCCTCGACCTGGAGTTTGCGGCGATACCTCACATGCATGCTGCAATTGCGGTTTACATATACACCGTAGCGCGCAAGCACGGGGGGACAGGGGGGCTTGATTTTTTTACATTTTTTATTTATTTTGCTTTTTTATGTTATTTATGTCACCTTTCCTTTCAGTTTTTTTTTTTTAATAATTTTTATTGTTATCAAAGTGAATTTAAATATCCCCTATGATGGCAATCTGTAGTGACAGGTGCTCTTTTTTAAAAAAATTGGGGTCTTTTAGACTCTAGATCTCTCCTCTGACCTTAACGCATCTGACCACACCAAAATTGGTGTGATAAAATGCTTTCCCAATTTCCCAATGGCGCTGTTTATTTCTGGCGAAACAGAAGTCATGAAATGCTCGTAGCTTCCGGTATCTTAGGCCATAGAGATGATTGGAGCCATTCTCATCTCCAATCAGCTCTATGGTTAGATAATTGAACCACCGGCTGCACTCTCGGGTTAACCGGTGGGACAGGAGAGCCCGAGAAAAAACGCGGAAGGCGGGGGAGGGGGAGAGTCCCCTCCCACTGCTTGTAAAAGCAGTCTAGCAGGCCAATCATCCGCTAGGATTGCTTTTGCATGTAAGATGAATGCTGGCTGTAAAAAATGATACCAAGATGATGCCTAAATCTGCAGGCATCATCCTGGTATAACCACTCAAAGTCCAGCAACGTACCAGTACATTGCTGGTCCTTGTTTGGCATTTAGTGTAGGTTTTTTTTTTTTTTTTTTCATGCAGCCGTGGGCTGAACGAAAAAAAGATAACCTAACAGAAATCTCTGCAGGAAAATTGTGTAGTATACGCACCATTAACCGCCCAAACATCCAAACCCACTTCTTAATGGCAGGTATACATGACAATATTCCACGTATACCTAAAGGTATTTTAACTGCAGTGGTGAAATCAACCTACCACAGCGCTGCCATCAGAGGTATCCAAATATGCTGAGCGCAAATGCTGTTTGTGTCAGAATATATAAAATCAGTGTGGCAGCTAGTGATGGACAAACATCGTCCGGGGCCAAAAATTAGCCCACATGGTTTTACCTGACAGCTAAGAACATTGTATTCTGTGGCTGGAGGTACATTAGGCATTCACAGGATAAATAAGTAGGTGTTGGCCAGTATAGGCCCCACAAATTAGCCCACATGGGTTTACCTGACAGCTAAGAACGTTGTATTCTGTGGCTGGAGGTACATTAGGCATTCACAGGATAAATAAGTAAGTGTCGGCCAGTATAGGCCCCAAAAATTAGCCCAACGAGGAGAGAGGAGATCGTTGTGGAGTGTGAGCTCCTGGGGTCAGTGTCCGGGAACTGTGCGGATTATCGGAGCCTGCACGCTGGGAAGTGACCTCCTCCTATATTTCAGCTGTTGTAAAAGGTGGAGCTGATTGAACATAACAGCGGATAATTTTCTGTCCAGTTCAGTTAACCATTAACACCAGAGCTATTCATGAGCTTTACCACGGCAGTGTGTTATACCTTGGAGAGCTAAGAAGTGGTTGGAGGTGATCCATGTCTATATATATGTGGAGGAAAGAGTCTATCCTGAGTGGTTTTGTCTCAAGCCTGAGTGGCCTGTCCATTAAGTTGGGGGCCCATTCCCACTGGTAAGCAGCCACCTTTATTTATTCACCAAGGGTGTCTTCCTCCTGCTCACCATACCTTGGGACCTCACCTTCTTTTGGACTTTTTTCTCTCCACCTCAGATCCATATCTGGGAGTTATGATTCTTATGGACTTTCATATGTTGGTCTTGGTTGACTTCACTGCATTAATGACTTATGTGATATATTTATCATAGTTATTTTTAGCGCTGCACTATTTTGATACGCAAGGACCATGAATTGTTGTGGATGTATGGCGGTCTGGCGGATATTTGTGGCCTGTCATGAGGAATTGTAATCAAACATGGTCTACTGGTCACATGTGTTGAATTCCTCAGAGATCCATGCCTCATCCATTTTTTTAAATGTGAGGTAGTCAACATTGTCATGAGCTAGGCAAGTGTGCTTATCGGTCACGATCCACCCTGCTGCGCTGAACATCCTTTAGGACAGGACACTGGACGGGGGGCAAGCCAACAGTTCCATTGCAAATTGTGCTAGCTCTGGCCAGAGGTCAAGCCTGCCCACCCAGTAGTCCAGGGGTTCGTCACTCCTCAGAGCGTCCACATCGGCCATTAACCCGATGTAGTCGGACACCTGTCGGTCTAGGCGTTCCCCGATGCTGGATCCGGAGTACAACTGTCGATGGGTCGGCTGAAAGAAGGATCTCATATCTGAAGTGACCAACACATCTTCAAACTGCCCTCTTCTTGCAGGCGCAGTTGGATTGCTACCCGCAACTGTTTCTCTGTGAGTGGAAATTCCTCTGCCAGCGCATGCAAAACCATAATGCAGCATTTCTCGCAGCAAGGCCTGGAAGTGCTGCATTCTGACCGCCCTCTGTGATGGTGGTAACATTTCCGCCATTTTTTGTTTGTACCGGGGGTCTAAGTACGTTGCCACCCAGTACTAGTCCTTGCCCTTTATGCTTTTTATATGAGGGTCCCCCTTAAAACACTGGAGCAAGAAGGCCCCCATTCGCACTAAACATGACGCGGTGTAGTGGCCTGGCTCCAGCTCATCATCCAGGATAATGTCATTCTCGTTCTCCTCCCTCCATCCACAGACAACACCAGGGATCCCAGAAAGGTTTAAAGCATGCTCTTCTTGCTCCTCCTCATCCGCCCCCGGCACCATCCTCCTCTGACTCCTCTTCAGATTCCTGTTGTTGACTTGTCTCAGATGGATTAGCACCCCCTAGGAATTCATCCAAGATTGCAACTTCCTCATCTTCCTGCTCCTGCGCCTCGACGGCTTGATCAATGACACGATGCAATGCACGCTCCAGAAAGAAGGCGTGATGGTACGATGTCACTGATGGCGCCCTGGCCGTGACTGACCAGTTTGGTCATCTTATCAAATGACCGCAGAAGTCTGCATGTGTCGCGCATGAGCAGCCACTGGTGAGGTGAAAAAAACCCAAGCTCCCCAGAACCTGTCCTGCCGCAGTATTTGTACAGGTGGTCGTTAACTGCACGTTTCTGCTGGAGCAGCCTATCAAGCATATACAGCTTTGAGTTCCATCACGTCGGGCAGTCACAAATAAGATACCTGACGGGCAGGTTGTGTCGCCGCTGAATGTCAGCAAGGCAAGCCGTGGCTGTGTAAGATCTTATGAAATTGCCCGAGATTTTCCTGGCATGCCGCAAGGCAGCCTTGACCCCAGGGTATTTGACAATGATTGGCTGCACGACCAAGTTCAGGATGTGTGTAATTTTGCCCTGTCTCAGCGCACTCAGCAGATTGGCACTGTTGTCGCACACCACTTTACCAACTGTCAAATTGAGCGGTGTCAGCCACTGATCTTCCCGTGAACGCAAAGCTGAAAGGAGTGCAGGACCAGTGTGGCTCTTGGATTCCAGACACAACAGACGCAGCACAGCATGGCAATGTCTCACCTGGCATGTGGAATAGGTTCTGGGAATTTTGGGCGGTGCAGCGGAAGAGACGGTCGCAGCGGAAAAGGAGGAGTCAGCCGAGGAGGACAGTAAGGATGGAGTAGGAGGAGGAGAAGAAGAGGCAGGCCTGCATGCAATCGGTGGTGGTAAAACCAAATCTACACGGGTGCCACGGGTTACAAGCTTGACGGCAGTCAGAAGGTTCACCCAGTGGGCAGTAAAAGTTATATACCTTCCCTGCCCGTGTTTGCCAGACCATGTGTCTGTGGTCAGATGTATCTTGGCACCAACACTGGGTGCCTGAGATGCATTCACTTGCCGCTTAACCACTTCCCGCCCGCCCTATTACAGATAGACGGCGGGAATGTGGTTGTGTTATCCTGACCGGACGTCATATGACGGCGGCAGGATAACACAGCTCTGGGCGCCCCCCGGGGGCGCGCAGAGCGGCGATCGGTGATGCGAGGTGTCAGTCTGACACCCTGCATCTCCGATCTCGGTAAAGAGCCTCTGACGGAGGCTCTTTACCATGTGATCAGCCGTGTCCAATCACGGCTGGTCACATAGTAAATAGGAACAGCCGTTGATTGGCCCTGTCAGGCACGAGTAAAGGAGCGCTGATCGGCGGCTCCCCTGACAGTGGGGGGTCGGCACTGGTAATCAGATCATTGATTACCAGTGCAGACCCTCGGGGGGGGGGATGCCACTAGATCCACCAGGGATGCCCACTATGACCCCAGGGATGCCCACTATGGCCACCAGGGATGGCAATCAGGGCTCAGGGAGCCCCCCATTGCCCTCCCCATCAGTGATGCCCACCAGTGCCCTCCCTATCAGTGCTGCCCACACGTGCCCATCATTGCCATCCTTTAGTGTCGCCCACCAGTGCCCATTATTGCCCACCAGTGCCGCCTATTAGTGCCCATCAGTGCTGCCCGTCAGTGCCGCCCATCAGTGCCCATCAGTGCCCACCAGTGCCGCCTATCAGTACCCATTTGTGCCCGTCAGTGCCACCTATCAGTGTCCATCAATGCCGCCTATCAGTGCCCAGCAGTGCCGCCTATCAGTGCCCACCAATGCTGCATATCTGTGCTACCTATCAGTGCCACATATCAGTGCCTATCAGTGCCGCATATCAGTGCCGCATATCAGTGCCGCCTATCAGTGCCACCCTATCAGTGCCACCCCATCAGTGCCACCCCATCAGTGCCTCCTCATCAGTGCCTGTCAGTGCAGTCTCATCAGTGCTCATCAGTGCAGGAAAAAACTTATTTATTTACAAAATTGTATAACATAAACAAAAAAACTTTTTTTTTTTCAAACTTTTCGGTCTTTTTTTATTTGTTTAGCAAAAAGTAAAAATCGCACAGGTGATCAAATACCACCAAAAGAAAGCTCTATTTGTGGGGGGAAAATGACATAAATTTGGTGTAGGTACAGTGTTGAATGACCGCGCAATTGTCATTCAAAATGCAACAGCGCTAAAAGGGGAAAATTGGCCTGGGCAGGAAGGGAGGGAAGTGCCCTGTATTAAAGTGGTTAACATGGCCATACCACTCTGGAATGCCCTTCTGCAGGAAATATTTCATGCCTGGGATCTTCTATTGTGGTGTTCCAATGGCCAAAAATTTCCGAAAGGCCTCCGAGTCCACCAGTTGATATGGCAGTAGTTGGCGGGCTATCAGTTCCGACAAGCCAGCAGTCAAACGTTGTGCAAGAGGCAGACAAATTAGGAGAACAGATGAGCTAACCCTTGTGTGCCATAATCCTGACTATGAACAAAGACCAAAAAGAAGTTGATACAACAAAAGTTATCCAACATGAAACTACGGACTTTAAAGGCACATACTGAACAGGCAAAAAATTGTTTGATTAAAAACTTTTATATTTTATTGAGCAGGTTTTTAAAAAAGAAAAATCAAAAAATACATATGTGCATCATATAACACATTAAAACCGAACTCCTAATGGGGAAAAACCTCCATACAAGTTCCAAATGGGTATGCAGACATAATACATGATTAGTAACAAGAGGTACATGTGTTGTTCTGGTCTGGAAAGGTCAACGCGTTTCGCATTACGCTTCTTCAGGACCTCAGACGATTAGGTACTCTCTCCTGTAATGCACTACACCAGGTCATCCATGGCAGATCGTCAGCAAATGGGGGGTAAAAATGGGGGAGAAACCCACCTATGGTTTCAAGTGGTCTCAAATGAAGAACGGCCGGGCAACAGGTGACACGTTAACAGGCAACAGATTTAAGCCTTGTGAGCTGCAGAGATGTGTGTTCACTGCTCAAAAGATTATTATGCCTTTCCCTTTATCTGTTTTTTCTAAATTTATATGTCAGCAAACAGACGATTCAAATATTCAAGGATAAAGATACGCAGATAGCCAAGTCATAACATAACTTGTAATCTTGGGTTTTGTTATTGTAGGAAAACAGGACTTGAGGACATATGCATCTGTCTCAAAAGGAAAGGGAGGGTAATCCCATATTCCGATTGGGTCTTTAGGGGACCCTTGCCATTTGGTGTGTGTCCTCATTTACTGTAGGGCCAGGCTGGAGAGATTGCTTGTAGGGAAAGCATAGGATAGGAACAATCTGCTTTAGTCAGTGCACAATCTTTATGCCCTGACCTGAGCCAAGGGAGGAGGAGAAAGGAGAAAAAAAAAACTTTTATCAGTCTGTTAGGCGTGCGGTGCTGCACATTTCATGCAAGCTCAGTGCATATGTGTCTGCTTAATCTGCATTTAAAAAAGAAAAAACATTTTTTCCTTCATATTTAACTTTGACATACAGTCTTTAGACAGACTCTGCTTTTCTAACCTGCTCTTCAAAAAGCACCAATGTGAGGGTAAAATAATAATTTTTCAGTATTTAGGGTAAAAAAATTATTTTTCAGTTTTTCATTCAAATGGGGTTTTTTTATTCAATAGTGGAATAGAACAACAACAGTATCCAACCTGTTAGGCGTGCGGTGTGTAGTGGTCATTTCCTGCAACCTCAGTGCATATGTTAATCTGCATTTTAAAAAGAAAAAAATGTTTCCCTTCATATTTTACTGTGACTTACAGCGTTTAGACAGACACTGCATTTCAAATCTGATATTCAACAAGCACCAATTAAGGGGACAATTATTTTTCAGTTTTTCATTCATACGTTACAGTGCGATACACCCATTGCAAACTGTTGTATTGCACATTGCAATAAAAAAAGCCATATAGGGGCAAAAAAAGTTGATTGCGGCCCTGTCTGCATATTTTACAGTGAGATACACCCATTGCATACTGTTGTATTGCGCCTTGCAATAAAAAAAAACATTTAGGGGCAAAAAAAGTTGATTGCGGCCCTGTCCGCATATGTTACAGGGAGATACACCCATTGCGTACTGTTGCATTGCGCATTACAATAAAAAAAAAACATTTAGGGGCAAAAAAAGTTGATTGTGGCCCTGTCTGCATATGTTACAGTGAGATACACCCATTACATACTGTTGTATTGTGCCTTGCAATAAAAAAAAACTATTTAGGTGACAAAAGAGTTTATTGCGGTCTGTCCGCATATGTTACAGTGAGATACACCCATTGCATACTATTGTATTGCGCATTGCAATAAAAAAAAACATTTAGGGGACAGAAAGTTATTAAATTGCGGCTTAGTCTGTATTTGTACGTGTGAGATACACTTGTTGGATACTGTTGTTCTAGTCCGCTATTCAATAAACACCCGTTTTTGATCTTTGTCACTCTTTTTGGGGTGTACCCTAATTTAAAAATAAATAAAATTAAAAACAAAAACCAGTGATGGCTACCTCGTCCTCCTCCACTGCGGCTTCCACCTACACCGCCACATCCACCGCAACCTCAACCTCCTACTCCCTATGGGCCTCATCCTCCTCCACCTCCTCCCCTCATCCACCGCTGCCGCCGCTTCCACCTACACTGGCATATCCTTCGCCACCCAACCTCCTACTCCATATGGGCCTCGTCCTCCTCCTACATCATTCTAGATGATTCTTTTTTATTTTTCTGTCTTTTATGTTCTTTTAAGTTATTTCCCTATCCACATGTGTTTGCAGAGCACTTGCCATGCTCTTAAGTAGGGATGATCGAACTTTTGAAAAGTTCGGTTCGACCAGAACACCCGAACTTCACGAAAGTTCGGCCCGGATTTCAGAACCCCATTGAAATCAATGGGACCCGAACTTCTGTAATCAAAAAACACCATTTTTAAGCCCTAAAACCCAATAAATGCCCCTAAAAAGTGCCTAGGGTTCTGGGTCATGCCCCATTAACTATTAATCACACAAAAAAAAGTTCTTAAAAATTGTCATTTTTGATAAAAAAGCCAATTATTGAAAAATTAAAAAAAAAAAAGAGATTTTTTTGATTTTTACTTTGGAGTTAGTATCTGGGGGGTCTAAAAGGTGTGCATGTGAAGTTTCAGCTCTGTAGCATGTCCAGAACCATGAAAAAAAAAAAGATAATTTTTCAGTAGAACAGGGATGTGGTTCGGGAGCCTCCTTTAACTTTAACACCTATATGATCTTTTTTTCTGGTTCTGGACATGCTACAGAGCTGAAACTTCACAGGTACACCTTTTAGACCCCCCAGACACAAAATCACACAAAAAAAAGTTCTTAAAAATTGTCATTTTTGATAAAAAAGCCAATTATTGAAAAATTAAAAAAAAAAAAAAAAAGAGATTTTTTGATTTTTACTTTGGATTTAGTATCTGGGGGGTCTAAAAAGTGTACATGTGAAGTTTCAGGTCTGTAGCATGTCCAGAACCAGAAAAAAAAAGATTGTTTGTATTAGAAAACTTTAAGCACAGGAATATGGCTTCTCTGCTGTAACACCTTGCCGGTTTAATAGCAGGCATTTTTTTGGGTTCTTTGCAGTCAGGAAAAACATCTGAACTTGTGTATAGTGGTACTGTGCACAAGTTCTGATGTTTTGCCTGCCTCCAAAACCCTCCAAAAAATGCCAGCAAAAACACACCTGGGCATTTTTTTTTTTGACGCTAGCGTTTTTTTGGCATTTTTTTGGGGTTCTTTTGAGGCAGGCAAAACATCTGAACATGTGTATAGGGGGGATATATAGACATATATGTCTGAATATATACCCCTAGACATATATAGGTGTGATAGTAGCAGAAATAAATGCTTGCGCTAATGAAATCATTTACAGTAATATATTTCTGCTACTATCACACCTATATATGTCTAGGGGTATATATTCAGACATATATGCCTATATATACACCCTATACACATGTTCAGATGTTTTGCCTGCCTCAAAAGAACCCCAAAAAATGCCAAAAAAACGCTAGCGTCAAAAAAAAAAAAATGCCCAGGTGTGTTTTTGCTGGCATTTTTTGGGGGGTTTTGGAGGCAGGCAAAACATCAGAACTTGTGCACAGTACCACTATACACAAGTTCAGATGTTTTGCCTGCCTCAAAAGAACCCCAAAAAATGCCAAAAAAAAACGCTAGCGTCAAAAAAAAAAATGCCCAGGTGTGTTTTTGCTGGCATTTTTTGGGGAATTTTGGAGGCAGGCAAAACATCAGAACTTGTGCACAGTACTACTATACACAAGTTCAGATGTTTTTCCTGACTGCAAAGAACCCAAAAAAATGCCTGCTATTAAACCGGCAAGGTGTTACAGCAGAGAAGCCATATTCCTGTGCTTAAAGTTTTCTAATACAAACAATCTTTTTTTTTATGGTTCTGGACATGCTACAGAGCTGAAACTTCACATGTACACTTTTTAGACCCCCCAGATACTAAATCCAAAGTAAAAATCAAAAAATCTCTTTTTTTTTTCTTTTTTTTAATTTTTCAATAATTGGTTTTTTTTATCAAAAATGACAATTTTTAAGAACTTTTTTTGTGTGATTTTGTGTCTGGGGGGTCTAAAAGGTGTACCTGTGAAGTTTCAGCTCTGTAGCATGTCCAGAACCCCAAAAAAAGATCATATAAGTGTAAAAGAGGGGTCCCACCATCCCTGCTCTACTGAAAAATTATCTTTTTTCTGGTTCTGGACATGCTACAGAGCTGAAACTTCACAGGTACACTTTTTAGACCCCCCAGACACTAAATCCAAAAGAAGTCATGCCTGCCTCCAAAAATGCCCGATAAATGCAAGAAAAAGCTCCGTAGAGAAGCCGTATTCCTGTTCTAATAAAAATTATAAGAAAATGCTAATTTTTGGGGGGTTCTGGACATGCTACAGAGCTGAAACTTCACATGTACACTTTTTAGACCCCCCAGATACTAAATCCAAAGTAAAAATCAAAAAATCTCTTTTTTTTTTTTTTTTAAATTTTTCAATAATTGGCTTTTTTTTATCAAAAATGACAATTTTTAAGAACTTTTTTTGTGTGATTTTGTGTCTGGGGGGTCTAAAAGGTGTACCTGTGAAGTTTCAGCTCTGTAGCATGTCCAGAACCATAAAAAAAAAGATCGTTTGTATTAGAAAACTTTAAGCACAGGAATATGGCTTCTCTGCTGTAACACCTTGCCGGTTTAATAGCAGGCATTTTTTTTGGGTTCTTTGCAGTCAGGAAAAACATCTGAACTTGTGTATAGTGGTACTGTGCACAAGTTCTGATGTTTTGCCTGCCTCCAAAACCCCCCAAAAAATGCCAGCAAAAACACACCTGGGCATTTTTTTTTTGATGCTAGCGTTTTTTTTGGCATTTTTTGGGGTTCTTTTGAGGCAGGCAAAACATCTGAACTTGTGTATAGTGGTACTGTGCACAAGTTCTGATGTTTTGCCTGCCTCCAAAACCCCCCAAAAAATGCCAGCAAAAACACACCTGGGCATTTTTTTTTTTTTGACGCTAGCGTTTTTTTGGCATTTTTTGGGGTTCTTTTGAGGCAGGCAAAACATCTGAACTTGTGTATAGTGGTACTGTGCACAAGTTCTGATGTTTTGCCTGCCTCCAAAACCCCCCAAAAAATGCCAGCAAAAACACACCTGGGCATCTTTTTTTTTGACGCTAGCGTTTTTTTGGCATTTTTTGGGGTTCTTTTGAGGCAGGCAAAACATCTGAACATGTGTATAGGGGGTATATATAGGCATATATGTCTGAATATATACCCCTAGACATATATAGGTGTGATAGTAGCAGAAATATATTACTGTAAATGATTTCATTAGCGCAAGCATTTATTTCTGCTACTATCACACCTATATATGTCTAGGGGTATATATTCAGACATATGTGTCTATATATTCCCCCTATACACATATTCAGATGTCATGTCTGACATCAAACATGTCCTCAAAAAAGCACTGGCAGTGGCAGCCCCTGCAGCATTAAAAAATGCTTGCTGGTGAGAAGCCACATACCTGTCCCGAAGCAGAGAAATGATCATTTCTCTATAGCGGTCACCCTGCTATGGAAGGGTTTTGTCACCCTGCCATAGCAGTCACTGTCAGTTAACCCTACACTACACTACGGTCCCCTGACACTTAACACTTTCCCTACAGAAACTAAATTTTTGAAGCTAACTTAAGTGTAAAGGAGCACTCTAACTACACTAGATATCCCTTTCCTCACACTAAAAATAGCTAAATGACACTTTTAAAGTAAAATTAACAGAACTGCTTCCACTCTCTTCCATGTCCAGTATAACAATGCTGGGAATATGGCGGGGGCGATCTTATATACTGGGGGGCGTATTCACTAATGATTGGTCTAGGGACCCCCTAGTCACTCCAATCACATTCCTAGCATTCTCCTGCCCCCTCAATTGGCTTTTGCTAATGGTTCTGGTCCAATCACGGGCTTTTAAAGCCCATTTCCTGAAGCATTGCATTTTGGGCGGTTCTGGTTGCCGAATTCCGAACTTTTTGGGCAAAAAGTTCTAAATTCGGCCGAACCTCGAACACCCAATGTTCGGGCCGAACCGATGGTGGACCCGAACCGTTCGATCATCCCTACTCTTAAGATGATTTTGATGCCATTTGCAGCCCTCTAGCCCTTTCCATGTTTGTTTTAGAGGCTTTTTAGTGCTCAAAAGTTTGGGTCTCCATTGACTTCAATGGGGTTCGGGATCGGGACAAAGTTCTCGTTAAGTCCGGGTCACGAACACAGACTTTTTTTTCAAGTTCGGTCGAACCCGCCGAACCCGAACATCCAGGTGTGCCCTAAACTGTGCCGTGCTGTACCCTACGCTAATAATCCACTAGTGTGTGGCAGCGATGGAAACAGTCACCGTGGCAAAGACCAGGTCGGTCAGGACAGTCAGGACAATAATTACGGGTGTCATGCCTAAATCCGCGCTTGCTGCAGACATGGCATCTTTTTTGGGGGTATCTTTGGGTAGAGGTACTTGGGAGGAATTCTGGAAAATGCCTCTCATGCAGCCGGCTCACTGTATCTGGTTGGGGAAGTTGGGCAGGAGCACCTGCTGGAAACAGAAGGGCTCTGATTATCTCTTCCTGGTAGTGTAGGAAGGATAATGTTCCGGCAGATGCTTTGTATAAGACAAAAGCGTTGTAATTTGTAAATAGCCAATTGAAATAAGTATACAGACACTTTTTTGTACCAGCATCTGGCCTTATGGGCAACTAAGTATGGTCCCATCATCTGGTCGTTGAAGTCCACCCCTCCCATTCTACGGTTATAGTCGTGGACACAGAGGGGCTTCTCAACAACAACACCAGTGACCGTAGTAATTTCGACTGCTGTGTCTGGGTGAATGGAGGATAGAACGAAAACGTTCCATTTGTCGCTCCACTTAGCTGCAAGCAATTCATCACACCTCAAGCAGGCTCTCTACCCCGGACTCAGTGGGGCATTTACTAGCCGTTGGGGGAAGCCCCGGCGATTAGATCGCACGGTGCCACAAGCGCCAATTTGTAATTGAAAGTGTCTAAAAAGTGGCACGCTCGAATAAAAATTGTCCACGTACAAGTGGTACCCATTTCCTAATAAGGGTGACACCAAGTTCCAAACTACCTTACCGCTGCTCCCTATGTATTCTGGACAGTCAGGGGGCTCCACAGTGCTATCTTTTCCCTCGTAGACATGGAAACTAACTGCATAGCTTGTGGCACTGTCACACAGCTTATACAGTTTGACCCCGTATCTGGCACGCTTGCTGGGGAGATACTGTTTCATAGCAAGGCGGCCAGTAAACTTTATCAGGGACTCGTCAACGCAGACATCTTTTTCGGGGGTAAACAAGGCTGCAAACCGCTGATTGAACTGGTCTACGAGGGGCCGAATTTTGTGGAGCCGGTCAAATTCAGGGTCTCCCTGAGGAAGACAGAGTTCATTGTCGTTGAAATGCATGAACCAAAATATTTGTTCGTATCGAGCTCTGGACATTGCAGCAGAGAACACGCGCATTTGGTGAATTGGGTCAGTGGACCAATATAACCGCAATTCACTCTTTTTGTAATGCCCATGTTGAAGGATAGGCCCAGAAAGATCTTAAATTCGGAAACCGTTATAGGATTCCAGTGAATTCTCTGGCAAGGGGCGAATCTGGATTGGCGGTAATAAATTGACTAGCATACAAATTACTTTGATCCACAATAGATCTGTAAAGATCCTCAGTGAAAAACAGCTCAAAAAAATTAAGGGGATTAAAACCAGCTGTTTCCACTTGAATTCCAGGTTGGGCAGTGAATGGGGGAAGTACGGGCGCTGTAGAATCTGTGGGCTGCCAATTAGGATATGCAGCGCTTCAGTGAGGGCACTATGGGCTCTACGGGCCTGTCTTCAAAAACGCGGTGTCTGCGGGCCACTACTCATGCTAGCCACCGCACCAGCTTCAACTGCACTTATGGGACTTGCCACATCACCAAGTCTTACTGCAGTGCTGGTATGTCTAGGTCCAGGGTGTACTAGGCCGCTCGGGCTTGCCAGATCACAAGAAGTGTGAGCTGCACTAGTACTGGCACTCTGTTGCATACGAGAAACATCCAGTTCTTGCATCTCAGCAACTCCAGAATGCGGTCGGGTATGCCTGACCTTAGCAGGGACCCATATGTCTTTGGAGCTATCTGTCAGGGAGCCGCTGTTATCTAAAGGTTCATATACTGACCCTGATTCTGCCAGTGAGGCTTCCCCATCGCTCTCATCTGACATGGTCAGTATACTGTAGGCCTCTGAACTACTGTACCACCGTTTGGACATTTTATCAACTAAATTTAAAGGATCAGTAGTTTGACTAACAGGTAAAAAAGCACCTGGTTGTCAAGGACTATTTGGTCACAACAAAAAAAACTGCTAGTGCTAGCAGAGATCAGGCCTGACTCTGCTAACGCAGTGGTTTTGTGAGATTTGTGTTTCTTGGAAGTGACAGTAATCTATTGATTACTGCACTTGCCTGGGTAGGGTGGGCTGGGCAGAGGGGCTAAACGCAGGTGCTGGCAGGAATTAGTGCTGATTGTGCAAACACTGCGTTTTGGGAACACTAAACTATGGGGACGCTAGTATAGTTCTGATCAGATCAGATATTGATCTGTTCAAACACTATACTAGTAATGGAGGTGTATGTATGTATGTGTGTGTGTGTGTGTATGTGTGTTAGTGTAATTGACTCTAACTGACGCTAAATAACGGTGTTGTGGTGGGACCCTGACGCTAACTAGCCTAACTAGCATCACTCGTGACACTAATACAGTGATCGGTAATCACTGTATATAGTGAACACTGTGACAGGGCAGTGAAGGGTTTAACTGGGTGAGATCAAGGGGTTAAACCTTTCTAGGGGATGTATGGTGGGTGGCCTAAACCTATTTGGGCCTAGTGCAAGCGCAAACTGGGGTCACAAGTGACACTAATACAGTGATCAGTAGTTAGCTGATATACTGTATATATAATGGCGCTTTTCCACTGCATGGAACCGAACGGTTCGGCTCGCTTTTGTGCTTTTCCACTGCTGGTACCGCATGGTATGGTGTAGGAACGGTTCGGTACGGTACGGTACGGCGGCACTTTTCCACTGCATGGAACCGAACGGTGCGGCTCTCAAAAACAGTACCTACTCGATTGTGGTTCCAAGAGGTACCATACCTGGTACCATATCCCGCAATCCTTTGCATGCAGTCACTACTAGCCACTGATTGGTCAGAGAATCCCACCCACCCCGTTGTTACCCCACCCACTTAACTTTAGTACTACTTTAGTGGAAAAGCAAACCATACCGTACCGTACCGAACCGTTCCAACACCGTACTATGCGGTACCAGCAGTGGAAAAGCAAACCGGGCCAAGCAGGGCCGAGTAGAGCCGAGCCAGTACTTGCAGTGGAAAAGTGCCATTAGTGCACTGTGTGATAGGGAGTGAAGGGGTTAACTGGGGGAGATCAAGGGGGTAAAAGTTTATAAGGGGATAGATGGCGGGTGCCCTAACCCTATTTGGGCCTAGCGCAAGCGCAAATTAGGATCACAAGTGACACTAATTACAGTGATCAGTATTTACCTATATACTGTATTTAGTGCAAAGTGTGATAGGGAGTGAAGGGGTTAACTGGGGGTGATCAAGGGGTTAAAACTTTATTAGGGGATAGATGGCGGGTGCCCTAAACCTATGTGGGTCTAGCGCAATCGCGATTTAGGGTCACAAGTGACACTAAATACAGTGATCAGTAAAAGATCTGTATACCACTGTATATAGTGTTCACTGTGAGGGGTTTGGGGGGTAATCAGGGGTGATCAAGGGGTTAAATGTATACCTATGTGTGTTAGTGTTAGTGTCAGTGTAGTGTTTGTGGAACTCACGTTTAGCTGTCTCTCCTTCTCCTGGAACCGAAAGGGCTCCAGGAGGGAAAATTACATAACTTCCCCTGCCTGTGCCCTGCGAGCCGTGAATGCGCCAACGTAGGTCTATGTCGCTGGACCTAGCTGGGTTCCCAGATGACAGCAGAACGTAAACAAAAGAAGAGCTAGCATTAGAAAACTGGAAAAAAAAAAAACAGTGTGGTGGTTCCCCCAATCCATACCAGGCCCTTTGGGTCTGGTATGGATTTTAAGGGGAACCTCACGCCAAAATTAAAAAGAAATATGACATGATATGACATCCACCCATCCTTGCCACTCTTGCACACCCTTGGGGGCCTGCAGCACAGCGTTCGGGGATGAGGCGTGTTAATCCCTGATCAGGGTAAAGAGCCAATGAAATTGTGTCCAATCACAGCTGGTCACAGAATGAAAACAAGCCGCGGTAACTGGCTGTTACCAGGTTCTCCTCCTCACACACCAATCCTGCGTGAGGAGGAGATTGCGGTAGCAGCCAGTTACCGCCTACAGTACACAATAAAACACACTGATTGCCCCCAGTAATAAAAAGGACCTGTCACCAGCCCCTTTAGAGGGCTTATCACCAGTAGGGATGATCGAACTTTTGAAAAGTTCGGTTCGACCAGAACACCCGAATTTCCCAAAAGTTCGGTTCGGATTTCAGAACCCCATTGAAATCATTGGGACCCGAACTTCGGTAATCAAAAAACACAGTTTTTAAGCCCTAAAACCCAATAAATGCCCCTAAAAAGTGATTGGGTTCTGGGTCATGCCCCATTAACTATTAATCACACAAAAAAAGTTCTTAAAAATTGTCATTTTTGATAAAAAAAAGCCAATTATTGAAAAAATTAGAAAAAAAGAGAGATTTTTTGATTTAGTATCTGGGGGGTCTAAAAGGTGTGCATGTGAAGTTTCAGCTCTGTAGCATGTCCAGAACCATGAAAAAAAAAAGATAGTTTTTCAGTAGAACAGGGATGTGGGTCGGGACCCTCCTTTAACTTTTACACCTATATGATCTTTTTTTCTGGTTCTGGACATGCTACAGAGCTAAAACTTCACAGGTACACCTTTTAGACCCCCCCAGACACAAAATCACACAAACAAAGTTCTTAAAAATTGTCATTTTTGATAAAAAAGCCAATTATTGAAAAAATTTTAAAAAAAAGAGAGATTTTTTGATTTTTACTTTGGATTTAGTATCTGTTGGGTCTAAAAAGTGTACATGTGAAGTTTCAGCTCTGTAGCATGTCCAGAACCATGAAAAAAAAGATTGTTTGTATTCGAAAACTTTCAGCACAGGAGGTTGGCTCCGCTGCTGTAACACCTTGCCGGTTTAATAGAAGGCATTTTTTTGGGTTCTTTGCAGTCAGGAAAAACATCTGAACTTGTGTATAGTGGTACTGTGCACAAGTTCTGATGTTTTGCCTGCCTCCAAAAACCCCCAAAAAATGCCAGCAAAAACACACCTGGGCATTTTTTTTTTGACGCTAGCGTTTTTTTTTGGCATTTTTTGGGGTTCTTTTGAGGCAGGCAAAACATCTGAACTTGTGTATAGTGGTGTATATACACACATCCATATATTTATATACACACCTAGACATATATAGGTGTGATAGTAGCAGAAATATATGCTTGCGCTAATGAAATCATTTACAGTAATATATTTCTGCTACTATCACACCTATATATGTCTAGGTGTGTATATAAATATATGTATGTGTGTATATATACCACTATACACAAGTTCAGATGTTTTGCCTGCCTCAAAAGAACCCCAAAAAATGCCAAAAAAACGCTAGCGTCAAAAAAAATGCCCAGGTGTGTTTTTGCTGGCATTTTTTGGGAGTTTTTGGAGGCAGGCAAAACATCAGAACTTGTGCACAGTACCACTATACACAAGTTCAGATGTTTTTCCTGACTGCAAAGAACCCAAAAAAATGCCTTCTATTAAACCGGCAAGGTGTTAAAGCAGCGAAGCCAACCCTCTGTCTGAAAGTTTTCTAATACAAACAATCTTTTTTTTTATGGTTCTGGACATGCTACAGAGCTGAAACTTCACAGGTACACCTTTTAGACCCCCCAGACACAAAATCAAACAAAAAAAGTTCTTAAAAATTGTCATTTTTGATAAAAAAAAAGCCAATTATTGAAAAAATTAAAAAAAAAAGAGATTTTTTGATTTTTACTTTGGATTTCAGATCTGGGGGGTCTAAAAAGTGTACATGTGAAGTTTCAGCTCTGTAGCATGTCCAGAACCATAAAAAAAAAGATTGTTTGTATTAGAAAACTTTCAGACAGGGGGTTGGCTTCGCTGCTGTAACACCTTGCCGGTTTAATAGAAGGCATTTTTTTGGGTTCTTTGCAGTCAGGAAAAACATCTGAACTTGTGTATAGTGGTACTGTGCACAAGTTCTGATGTTTTGCCTGCCTCCAAAAACCCCCAAAAAATGCCAGCAAAAACACACCTGGGCATTTTTTTTTTGACGCTAGCGTTTTTTTGGCATTTTTGGGGTTCTTTTGAGGCAGGCAAAACATCTGAACTTGTGTATAGTGGTGTATATACACACATCCATATATTTATATACAAACCTAGACATATATAGGTGTGATAGTAGCAGAAATATATGCTTGCGCTAATAAAATAATTTACAGTAATATATTTCTGCTACTATCACACCTATATATGTCTAGGTGTGTATATAAATATATGTATGTGTGTATATATACCACTATACACAAGTTCAGATGTTTTGCCTGCCTCAAAAGAACCCCAAAAAATGCCAAAAAAAACGCTAGCGTCAAAAAAAAAAAAATTCTCTATAGCGGTCACCCTGCTATGGAAGGGTTTTGTCACCCTGCCATAGCAGTCACTGCCAGTTAACCCTACACTACACTACGGTCCCCTTACACTTAACACTTTCCCTACAGAAACTAAATTTTTGAAGCTAACTTAGCACTCTAACTACACTAGATATCCCTTTCCTCACACTAAAAATAGCTAAATGACACTTTTAAAGTAAAATTAACAGAACTGCTTCCACTCTCTTCCATGTCCAGTATAACAATGCTAGGAATATGGCGGGGGTGATCTTATATACTGGGGGGGCGTATTCACTAATGATTGGTCTAGGGACCCCCTAGTCACTCCAATCACATTCCTAGCATTCTCCTGCCCCCTCAATTGGCTTTTGCTAATGGTTCTGGTCCAATCATGGGCTTTTAAAGCCCATTTCCTGAAGCATTGCATTTTGGGCGGTTCCGGTTGCCGAATTCCAAACTTTTTGGGCAAAAAGTTCTAAATTCGGCCGAACCTCGAACACCCAATGTTCGGGCCGAACCGATGGTCGATCCGAACCGTTCGATCATCCCTAGTCACCAACCCATCAGAGTACCCAAGTACCTGTCATAACCCCTCAGAGTACCCGAGTACCTGTCACCAGCCCATCAGAAAACCTGAGTACCTGTCATGACTCCTCAGAGCACCCAAGTACCTTTCACCAGCACATCAGAGTACCCAAGTACCATTTTGTCGCGGCAACCATTTTGTTCAGAGCTCTGCCATGACAGTTTACAAAAGATCCTCACTCACACAGCCCCCCTCCCCTACCTCAATTAATTCCTGGAATGCAGAGGGCTTCAACTTCAAAGAAATGGCCCTTCAAAGAAACCTTATCTCAGCACAGACAGAAATCCTAGCAGATGTTGTAACAGGCCGGTCGTAAATCTGAGCAAATTCATTAAGGCTGACCAGGCTGTGTCGTAAATGTCACAACAGCCAAGCTGATCCCAGTGAGAAAGATGCACAGCAACCAATACTGAGTGAACCAGTGAAGTAGATCCGCCACCAAGTAAAGTGCCAAAACACGCTTACCAGATGGATATAACAAGTAGGCATTCAAGCTATAGCTTAGCAAAGCTGCAGATCACTGTCTCAGGATCTTCATCTCAATCCAGCTCTCAGAGGGAAATCTCATGTATATATACCACATGAAATCAGGAACCACTCATAGAAAGAAGATATAACTCCTCATAGTGTAGTATGTAGTCAATTGACATTTATTTAAGCAAATAAGAATACAACTCACATTGAACAGGGGGTATCTGAGCGTGTAAACGCCGAAAAAAAAAGTTTTAGTTTCAGAGAGGAAGCCTGAAACTAAATTTTTTGGAGAAAGGCTATAGGGAGTTTTTCACACGCAAATTTACAAAGTAGAGAGGATTTATTGATTCCTAAAGTAAGATCAAAGGATGACACTTTTCAATATGCGTTTTTCTCCACCTACTCTACACAGCATGTTTCAGTTAAAAACATTTTACGCAGACACTGGCACATGTTGAAGAATGATGGGGTTTTAGGCCCTATCCTACCTGAATTGCCACCTGTGATCTTTAGGGGAGTGCCCCCTTTAAGGTTGCAGGTGGCACCGAATATTCAGAACCCTCCTAAATGGGTTTCATTTTTTCAGGATATGAGTGGGTTCTTCCCATGCAAGTCCTGTAGGGTCTGCAAACTGAATGTGGCGGGCAGAAGGAAAAGTGAGGAATTTGTGACTTACGTTACCAAGCATACTCATAGGATCAAACCCTTCATCACCTGTGCCTCCAGGTACGTGGTGTACCTCATTAGGTGCCCCTGTGGTTTGGAGTACGTGGGACGTACCACAAGGATGCTTAGGGTATGTTTAAATGAGCATATTACCAACATTTTAAATGGCTTCCCAAAGCACAGTGTCTCCCGTCATTATGACACCTACCATAATAGGGATCCTACAGGCACTTTATTTTTAGGGATTAACAAGTACACAGCGAATTGGATGGGGCAATAATCTCACTAGGGGTGTGTCCAGGCTGGAGACAGCCTGGATTTATAAATTAAAATCTGATACACCACACGGGTTGAACGTGGAGTGGGATATAAATGCTTTTATAGCCAATTCTTAGGTTCCCCCTTCTTTATTTTCTTCTCTTTTTATATCCCCTGTTTATCTGGCCTTTTATATTGGTTTTTAGGGTCTTTTATAATCATATATACTGTGTTTGCATTTGTATAACCTCTATGGTTGATTTTAAATGTTGTATTAGATATCTATATTGCTTTTTAATAATATCATATGTGTGATTTTATCTTTTTGTGCAATTTTACTAGTGAAGATGTGGTTTCCGTTTTTAGGCACAAGATGGCGCTGGTTTTACATACTGCGTATATCTGAGTTCTTACATATATTTATATAAATACCTTTTATCTTTTGGACAGCCCTCTATAATAATGATTGTGCTGCCTTGATGCCGACCTGAAGACTTCATTGGCGTATGACGAAACGCGTTGGGACGCTCCCGATTGGATGCCTGGACGCTCATGCGCAGTAGAGGACAACCGCGGCCATCTTGTCGGTTAGATCCGGAACCACGCAGGTCGGCGTTTACACACTCAGATACCCCCTGTTCTATGTGAGTTGTATTCTTATTTGCTTAAATAAATGTCAATTGACTACATACTACACTATGAGGAGTTATATCTTCTTTCTATGAGTGTTTCCTGATTTGACGTTTGGTATATATACATGTGATTTCCCTCTGAGAACTGGATTGAGATAAAGACCCTGAGACAGTGATCTGCAGCTTTGCTAAGCTATAGCTTGAATGCCTGCTTGTTATATCAGTCTGGTAAGTGTGTTTTGGCACTTTACTTGGTGGCGGATCTACTTCACTGGTTCACTTAGTATTGGTTGCTGTGCATCTTTCTCACTGGGATCTCTGGAATTTTATATGAACTGTTTATGGACTTTTTTAACATTTTGGTTTAGGGCTACATATTTACATCTTTTATCATTCCCACATATTGTCAGTATATGGTTAGTGTAGCTGCTGTTTGATATGTTTTAAGACATTTATGTAATGATCTATACTTAGCGCAACTATTTATCTGCTATCTAACAATCCATACCCAATTCATAGATGCAGACAGGAACATGACACATTAACAAAAAATATATATTTGGATGATAAATGTCATACTGATCGAATTAAGACCAGGCATGACCACCCTATCACATATAGAATAGAAGCTGGCTGTCAGATGCCTTACGGGTCAGAGGTTACTATGAGATAACCTGTGTTTGGTGTCTATGGATACAGAATTCAATGCTGCACAATAATCTATCAGTTTCAAGAAGGCAACTGGTAGATATTGGAAGATATGAATTATGTAATAAGTCTGTCTGTACGGGAGGTTCCTTGGTATTGTCGTAAACCTTAGGGCCACCCATGGCCACTGTGTTTATTGGTCAGGGACCTCTGGTAACACCCCCTGTGGTCTCAGAGAAAAGGAGAGAAGCAGATGGGGATAAAGAGTTCTCATGGTAACATCAAGAAGTAACATCTATCAAGTTTGAGAACCGATCACAGTGGCTCAGCTACTGAACTCTGGTAACACCAAGGACATTGAATGCAAGTATTCTTACTTCTCAATCCTACATCTTATTTTTCTAAATTGCTGAATTGTGTCGCTATTTCTTTGAAACACTTTTTCTGTAAATATGTTATTTGCACCAATTTTAACCTTTTTATTATTAAACTTTATTTTTAAAAGTGTTAATCTTGTCCCAAAGCTCTTAATGCAAACTAACAATGAGCCTGTCTCTTAAAGAGTGCTACTGTATAGAATAAATTCTCTGAGTATTCCTGCCTGTGGTGACAGTGCGTGTTACAGATGATTATTCTAAAGTCATAATTGGTATTTCTAAAATTACAAGCGTCCGCTGGGCTCTTCATAACGTAGCGGCGGTGGCAGTGAAAAGGGTTAATTGCTTAATTGGCCCGGTGACAATCGCCCTCAGCCTGCTGGCATCTAGATTGTGGTTCCGCAAGCTGGAAAATCTATGTGCCGGGTGCAGCTGAGAGTGGCATTGTTACGCAAGTGACGGCGGGTGTGAGATTGCCTGGTCCTTGGTCACGAGTTAGTGAGAAGGGCAGGGATCTGATACCCGCCACCATCACACCAAGTACCTGTCTCCAGCCCATCAGAGTACCCGAGTACCTGTCTCCAGCCTAGAGTACCCAAGTACCTGTCTCTAGCCCATCAGAGTACCCAAGTACCTATCTGAAGCCCATCTGAGTACCCAAGTACCTATCCGAAGCCCATCAGAGTACCCGAGTGCCTTTCTCCAGCCCCTTCGGAGTACCCCAGTACCTGTCTCCAGCCCATCAGAGTACCCGTGTACATGTCCCCAGCCTATCAGAGTTCCCGAGTACCTGTCTCCAGCCCAGAGTACCCGAGTACCTATCTGCAGACTATCAGAGTACCCGAGTACCTGTCTCCAGCCCAGAGTACCCAAGTACTTGTATCAGAGTACCCAAGTACCTATCTGAAGCCCATGTGAGTACCCAAGTACCTATCCGAAGCCCATCAGAGTACCCCAGTACCTTTCTCCAGCCCCTTCGGAGTACCCCAGTACCTGTCTCCAGCCCATCAGAGTACCCGTGTACATGTCCCCAGCCCATCAGAGTACCCGAGTACCTGTCTCCAGCCCAGAGTACCCAAGTACTTGTATCAGAGTACCCAAGTACCTATCCGAAGCCCATTAGATTACTCGAGTACCTGTCTCCAGCCCATCAGAGAACCCAAGTACCTCTCTGCAGCCCAACAGGGTACCTGAGTACCTATCTACAGCCCTTTAGAGTACCCATGTACCTGTCTGCAGCCCATCAGAGTATCTGAGTACCTATCTGCAGCTCATGCCTCATAGAATATATGTTGGGGTGTTTGTTTTCCAAAATGGGGTCATTTCAAAAGTGTGTTAGGTTGTCATGAAATTAGATGTGTAATTTATGCTACTAGAACACTAGAAGGTGCTACTTGGATGTTGGGTCACTGTATGTGGCCAGGCTGTGTAAAAGTCTCACACATGTGGTATCGCCATACTCAGGAGGAGTAGCAAAATGTACATTGCATAGCTAAGAAGCTTTACAAAATGAAGAGAACTATTTTAAACAACTTTTTCAGTTGCCACCAATTCAGAAAATTATGTATTTACTTTGTATGTAAATGCCCTTTATAACCATTTTTGTTCTGAAAATATGAACTTTAATTTTATTAGTATCTTACAGTGGTTGTAAAGGTACAATTTATGTTGTTACCTTAATGCATTAATTGCATTAAGGTTAAAACCTTTTAACAGTAGTCCCCCCCCCTTGCCTAAATACTCACCTGAGCCTGATCTTGATCCAGCACCGTGTACATCTGCAGCAGCTCTTCCCCCCTCTCTCACAGGCTTGATTAAGAAAATCAGGAACCATTTGCTGCTGTCAGCCAAAGTGAACAGAAAGCAGGGAGCAAGGCTGACTGAGTTGGGCATTAGTACCCCCATAGAAAGCAGCTTACTTTGGGGCATTCAGCAAGGGAGAGGAGCCGGGAGCTCTGGCAGGGGACCCCAGAAGAGGAGGATCGGTGCTGCCCTGTGCAAAACCATTGCACTGTGCAGGTAAGTATGACATATTTATTATTACCATCTGCAGTATTTTCTGCCTGAATGCTTTTTATCATAGCTCATCTGGCATAAAAGCCAACCATAGATGGATGGAATTTCACCCAGTTTGGCAGGGACAAGCTGAGATGCGATCTTTTTATTGGCAGGCTGCTTCTACTGAAGTCGATCAATTGATTGACTTCAGTACAACCAGCCTGTCAGATTTTTTGCATGCAATCACTGCCGCCAGCAGAACACAACAGCCCTGTGTGAGGGACATTGATTGTGTTCCTTTCCTGCTACAGATGGTTACAGGAAAGAAGATTGAATCATCTATGGCTTGCTTAAGTATACTAGAATTATCTTTTGCTTGTTTTTAATCTATCCTATAAAACTTACTGCAATTAAATTAAAAAATATCTCTGCCCTCGATCTAGACTACAGGGATTAGACGTTGGGGTTGATTTACTAAAACTGGAGAGTGCAAAACCTGGTGCAGCAGTGCATGGTAGCCAATTAGCTTCGAAACTTCAGCTTGTTTAATTAAGCTTTTACAAAAAAAAAAAACTGGAAACTAACCGTTGCATCAGATTTTGCACTCTCCAGTTTTAGTAAATCAACCCCATTGTGTTATTTTTTTCAAATGCTATGATATGAGAGAGGGTGCACTTAAAAGTGTAACCAATTACAAACGTATATTACTGGATATAGAATATCACATCCTAGTATTGTTGTATGCCTAAATGTATTCACAAATCCTGTCTGATTTCCATAGATCTGTCTGGAAATAAAGGGTTGCAAGTGATATACGATCCACCTTGAATATGGTTTAATATTGCACCCTTTGCAATATACAGAAATAGAAATTCCTAAGGTATAAAGTTACACTGCTTCAGTAGATTGTGCATTTGGCATTTTTTAAAATTGTTATAATTTTCTATCTGTAACAGCCTTAAGTTGGTAGTAGTAAGGGAACTTTTTTTTTTCTGCATGAAAGTGTCTTAAGGAGATGCACAAACAGGTTTGGCTGGATTTAGGATTTACCATAACATATTAAAGATCTTAACATATTAAGATAAAATTAGGTCATCGGGATGTTTTTAATAGTAGGCTATTTATGGGGTTGATACTGAAGGAGTAAAGGCTTTTGATTTACCAAATAATATATTTACTTTGCAAACGGAATGTTATTCAATAATGCGGAAAAAAATCTGGATTTTTGCTAACACAAGCATCTTTGAAAATGCGGAAAAAAAATCTGGATTTTTGCTAACACAAGCATCTTTGAAAATGCGGAAAAAAATCTGGATTTTTGCTAACACAAGCATCTTTGAATACATCTTCACCTTACCTAATAAGTTAAGTGTACATCCATGACTGGCCAATATACATATTTATAACAAATAACACATAAGGGTTTTAACACAGCACACATCATTAAAGTGGTTCTAAAGGCTCAATATTTTTTACCTTCATGCATTCTATAGATAAAAGATAGAAATAAAAAAAAATAAAGCCTTCTGTGTCCAGCAGCTCACCCCCCCCCCCCAATACCTACCTGAGTCCCATTGCGATCCAGCGATGTGCACAAGAGCCTAAGCTCTCTGGGGGTTTTCACTCCTCATTGGCTAAGCAATTGGCTCCTGCTGCTGTCAATCACAGCCAATGACAAGACAGAGGGGGTGGGGCAGAGCCATGGCTCTGTGTGTGAATGGACAAGCAGAGCAGTGTCTCAGGAGCTAGCCTGCTTGGGTGCCCCCACAGAAAGCTGTTTGTGCTGGGGGCAGTCAGCAAGAGGGAGGGACCAGGAGCTCCAGCAGGGGACCCAAGAAGAGGAGGATAGGGGCTGCCCTGTACAAAACTACTGCAGAGAGCAGGTAAGTAATACATGTTTGTTGTTTTTTTTTTTAAATGTATTTAATATTAGATTAAGGTTATTTACATCAAGTGGATCTCTTTTACATGTGTGTTAAAATACACTGAAAAAATTATACAATCCTGTTAAAGATAAATAACTTGCAGCTCCAAAAAACAATGGAATCAAACCTTATATCAATATATAATCTAATAAATCCATTAGTGCCCATAATAAATTCACTATGAGAAATCCTTCAATGCACATAAATCAATAATGAAATTAATTTCCACATACATATGAACTAATAAATCCATCAATCAATCAATTAATCAATCAATAAGTAAAAGGTCTCATGTTATACCAATCAATAAAAATTCAGAAACTAAGTTTCAAAATAAATAATGCATTAACACAGCGTCCACAATCAATAAAGTGCATGAAGAATTAAATATCAGCTGTGAAGTGAATCCACAGATCCAGTGATCACAGCACCAAAAGTAATATGCTTAAAAGACCCACACCCTCTTATAAAGAGGCTGACTGCATATGTGTGACTGATCCCAGCACTTCAATCCCTTTACTTTATTTCAGAGACCCAACACTCATTCTTCCACACGGCTGCTCAATTTTTTATCTCATATATAGTATAGGCAAAAAACCGTACTATAAAATCAAAAGAATAAAAAAATGTGATTTTAATTTATATAACTAATAATAATATATACAACTTATAAAAAATGATATGGTTTAAAATGCGATGGGGTGGATTCAGGACACTGAAAAAAAACATATAACAACATACAAACAAACATACAATATTCAAATATAAAGACATATAAATAAATGTAAATTACTCTAACAGGAAACAAATAAAAACAGATACAGAATATACAAGATACATAGACTGGGAACAAAAAAAGTATTTTGTATGTATGAATCATATATATCCTACTCTACTTTTTTGGTAATTCCTTTATTTATAAAATTAGGTTACATAACATGAAAATGAGATATACACCAGCAAACATTTAGATGTCAGGTTTACAGCATGTCCAATAGTACACTATCAAAGAATGTCGACTTGAGAAAATACTGAATAAAAGAGTAGAAATCATACTTTAATGAAAAAGTAATAGAACAAACATGGATAAGAGGCGCATGAGACAAATCCACGGATTGAAGATAATGACTGAATATAGTTGATTCCCTGAAGCTAACAATCTGACTATAAAGAAGGGAGTTGCACTTTAGGACCACAATGTAGTTTCAGAGGAAACTCCAGAGGTAGGGATGGGGGGTGCCAAGGAGGAGGCAGAGACAGGGCAGGGTAATCAGGGAGGAAGAAGGCTCTCCCTGGGAGAAAAAGGAGAGGGACAAGCAAGCTACTCAGGAGGAGTAATCACTCAATGTAGACAAATCACTGCCAGGGCATCCAAGTGGACCTGAAGGTCTCTTCTGTATTATGGAGAGTAGAGGTAAGGTCTTCCATGTCTCTGACCTTGACCTATGTGAACCAAAGAGATTTTGTGGGTGGGCATGATTGATTCCACCGTAGTGGAATACAATCCTACGCCAATTCAAAAGACTTGTATTTCTTCATCTGTATTTCATAGAGATGCAACAGGCAGGTGGCAGAATTATAGCTCATATCTACTGAGGTGAGATGTTTGATGCCCCTCACATTCTGCTAGAAGGGTCTTACTTTGGAGCACTAACAGAATATGTAAAACATGGTGACCTTCTCCCTTCCGTATCTCCATCAGTCACTAGAGACCTGGGGGGGGGGGAACTATTGGAGGGTTGCCAGGACCCTGTACCACCTGGTCAGAATTTCGTAGCTCGTCTCCCAGAGCCTGCTTGCTAAAGAGAATTTATATGCGAAGGGGAGGACTTTTCCCATTGTTGAGCTGTAAGGTGGATCCCCAAGTCGACTTCCCATTTCGACAGAAAAGAAGGTGTGGAATTGGCTTCTAGTTTAGTAAAAGAGGCATAGATAACAAAGAGACAGTGGCAGATGAGTTCCCTCTTGTGACACAAATTTTCAAGCTCCATTAGGAGCTGGGCAATATCTGCCTGGAGAGCTTGTATAAAAAATGGGGCAGTTTCAGCCCACTACAAAAATCCAAAGAGAGATACAGATGAGTGACGTCCTCACCAGGGCCCCTGTTGGTGATAGAAGGCAAAAGAATATAAATCCACAATAGAGCAGGCAAAGCCCATAAGTGAACAGAGAAGCCAGCAACACTTGAATGGAATCATTGAACAATTGCAGCAAGAAGGTAAGAATTGCACAAACACAAATCTGCAGGCTAGACCATGACAAGCAGGTGCAAGCCGCCACTAGAATAGAGACATTGAAATTGTTTAGCTTGAAGTACTGAAACAAAGACAGGGTTACCAAGAATTGAGACAAAGGGTGATAGAAGGGGCAAGAGCTGAGTACAGTGGAAGATTTCCCTAGATATTGCTAGAATGCTCCCCAAAAAAGTATGCCTTCGGAATTCATATGGTAAAGGAAAATAAATCAAGGGCCAACTCAATGCTGTGTCTCCTGTGTCTTCTACTTCCATGGCCACCCAATGTTTTGCAGAACAATGACAGTGACAATCAATAAGTCTAGTTAAATGTGTAGGCTTGGATGTAAAGGAGACCCACTCCCCCAGACACCTTGGGCAGCTATAAAGGTTGCAACTTGAGGCGAGGTAGAAATTCCCTGATCATGATGTTCATTTTTCTAAAGAACAGTGAAGGCAATCCAATTGGTAGGGCTTAGATTTAAATAACCCAAGGTAGAACTGTCTTTTTGAGTGCAATACAGTGACCAAACCAGGTTAAGGTCAGTGTTTGCCATGCTTTTAAGTCATGTTTAATTCTCCAAAGTAGGGATTGAAATTTGCATTCAGATTTTGGGGATCTGGCCTAATGTTGCTTCTCCTTCCCCAGCTCTTATGCAGCTGAGAACCGAGGAAATTTAATCACTTTTGATTTATAATTTTTTTTATACCTATACACATAAATTGGTTGTTTTACAAGGTGATTGTTTACAATCACTTTAATGTATAGCTCTAATAATTTTTTGTCCCACCATGCACAGAATTCAGATGTCATTACATTCTTCAAATACACAAAGATGCCTTGTGTATTATCTCTAGTCTTAGAGAAAACATCATCCAAGAAATATGTAGCCGGCAACTCCAGAATCCCATGAAAATCTTTATTTGCTACACAAAGGTAAAGATTAAAAACAGCTGACATGTTTCTGCATACAGCCTTGTTCACAGCATATTGACAAAGTGAATGATAGAACTTTTATACTAAACACCTAATATGAGGAAAAGCAGTGTCAATAAAACAATTGTTCAACTAAAAAAAAAAAATAAAAAATGGCAGATGACAGAAAAAAGTGGCACTGGATTCTATTCATATCAGATGTGGGCTTACAATGTCATAAAACATTCAGTATATTAAAAAAAACTTCATGCATAACAACAATAAGTTTGTATAAACATATCAAAAAGATACCATGCATAACAAAAGACTTGTGAAAAACTTGTGAAAACTGGATAAACTAGATTGATATTATGCTCTGCAACAAAAATAAAGCATTAATACAAAATAACTAGGGTGAAGTAGCAGACATAAAACATCCAGTGCTTTGATTAATAAAAATTTCAATTGATTGATTAATACTTTATATCATTTTCATTTTTTAAATCTTTTGATTTTAGAAATAAATCCAGATCCCACGTTGAAATCATACCTGCAGGGGTTCTAGTACCAAGAGTGAATATCCCTCAGACCTTTCTCTCAAGTAGTCTATGGTGGAGATCACCTCCCCGAGGAAGTTTTTTAACCTTTTCCATACCACTAAATACAAACGATTCCATATTTCCAGCGCGCACATATTTGAAAGATTCCTGTTATTAGAATAAGATGCACCATTATAGTGTTAACTCATTCTGACACTAAGAGATCTGAAGTAGCATCCTACATGTTGAAGTGTGCAAGTAATTCCACAACATACACAACATTGCTACAATTAATGAAATCTTGAATAGTGTAGTCTCGGCCAGTAGATTGAGAGACTATGGTCTTGTAATTCCTACTGCTTATTGCAATAGCAGCAGGTTCACAGGCCACAGCGAAAAGAGCCATGAAGTGGTTAACTATGTATGTCTGATACCACCAGATTGAAAAAGGCTAAGAGAGAAAATATTACCAAGTGTCCTAGCGCATTTGCTTGACAACCTGCAGCCCTTGGAAAGCACAGCAACAAGATCCTTGTTCGCAGAGAATACAGGCAGATATTTGAATGCAATGCCTTTAATTTGGTTAAATTCCTGTGAAAAGGTGGTAATAAAAACTACAGGATTACTTTTATTGAATAAAGATAAATGCCTGTTGCTTGTCTTGGTAAGGCATGTGCGTCTATCTCTATTCTTGGCTATTGTGATACCCCTAATAATGTGCCAATCCTGGTAACCCCTCTCTTTAAGCCTCGAGGTGATATTACACTCCTACAAGAAGCTATCTGTGCCGGAACAATTCCCTTGTGCTCTAATGAATTCCCGCACAGGAATATAACTTATGGTGTGAGAGGAGTGACAATTGCTAGCCAAGAGCAACGTCTAGATAGTTATTCATGCTAGGGTTACTCTCATGGCTAAAATCCAAACCAAGGTGATTGGTGTTAACATAAGAAGTGAGGGCAAACAGATCCATGACGGCCCCATCCCATACAAGTCATCAAAGAATCTGCCATACCATCTGATGGCACCTGCACATGAATTGGAATGGGAGAACAGGAAATCTTCCTCCCACCAACCCTTGTATAGGTTTGTCAAGGATGGTGAAAATTTGGCACCCATAGAGACTCCTCTACATTGTAGGTAAAAAACCTGATCAAAAATAAAATAATTGCATTGTAACAAATAATCAACTGACATGACCAAAAACTCTTTTAACTCTGCACTATATGTGCTATAACAATGTAGATGCAATCTCAAGGCATCCAGTGCTAAATTATGAGGGCTGCATGAATATAAGGACCAAACATCTAAAGTGACTCCGGCAACCTAATGTACTTAGTATGAGACAGCATCGTGGATGTATCCTTAATGTATTCTGTCAATCCTTTTACCAGTGGTTGCAGGTGTTGGTCAACCCATTCCCAAGTTTGAACCCCAAGTTTGAACAGGGAGCCAATACCAGCAACTATTGGTTGTCCCTTAACTTTAGTGTCACCTTTGTGCACCTTAGGTATATGGTGAAAAACTGGAATAACCAGACAATCCACCGTAAGGAAGTCTGCTAGTTTGGGTGTCAAAACCCTCATCTCTTTCCCAGTGTCTAAGAGCTGGGACAATTGATTTTGGAAATTTTTTGTGGGGTCTGTCTTTAGGATACAGTATGTGGAGATGTCGCCCAATTTCCATATTGCCTCTGCCTTATAGTTCTCAGAGGAGAGGATCACCAACACTCCACTCTTGTCAGCTTCCTATATCACTATACCTTCCCTAGATTTCAGAGGGGTAAGAGCTTCCCTTTAAGACTTGTTCAAATTGTCTGTGGCAGGGGTGGAGGCAGTAGACAATCCTCTCTTTATTTTCTGTATTAGTAGTACGTTTTATACCATATGATTTTTTTATCATTTATATACGTTTTTATTAGCTGTATACATTTACCTACACTTCTTATTCTTTTCATTTTATAGGCATGATACTCCCCCTGGATTTGAATATCCTTTTTGGTTTCATATACATACTCCGTGCTTTAAATGAGATAAAGAATTGAGCAGCAATGCAGTGTTGATGATTAAGTATTCCACTTGAGGGAGGAGTAATGATTATATAGTACAGTATAAAGGAGTGTACCTGTCAGTATGTCCAGCCCCAATGATGTTGGATTGGATGATTTAGGGGGCATAGTCTCTACCCGTCCAGTTGCCTCCTTGGCAAGAAACAAAAACTGGGGAAGTTTCCTCAAGGAAATGTGGTGGCTTTATGAGCCTAATATTTACTCACAACACAGACTTAAAGTGGAGTAGGATATACACTGTTTCATAGATACAAAATACATTTATTGTTCCCACTCTATGTATCTGGTATATTCTGTAAATTCTGTATCTGTTTTTTTTTTTGTTTTTTTTTGTTTTTTTGTTTTCTTGCCAGGGTAATTTACATTCATCTATATGTATTTCTCTTTGATTATTGTATGTTTGTTGAATGTTGTTATATGCTGTTATATTTTTTTCTCAGTGTCCTCAATCCACCCCTTTTGCATTTTAAGCTATGCAATTTTTTATCAGTTATATACTGTAAATATTTTTTTGTTATATACATTTTAACTACACCTATTACACTTTTGATTTTATAGTTATAGTACTCCCCTCTAGATATGCATGTATATTTGGTTTTATAGACATACCTCCTGCTATGCCTATACTGTATATAAGATAAAACATTAAGCAGCTGTGTGGATGAATAACTATACACCCAATGGAGGAATAATGGTTATTTAATGGAGTGTATCTAACAGTATGCCAAGACCCTGATGTCCAGTTGGATAAAATGTGCGTTGGGCAGAGATTGCACATACTGACGCTACATGCTGCTGTCTGTTTGTCAGCGACCACTTTCTAAGTGCTCTTGCCAGCAATAATTATTTTAAATCTCTGAGAGCACCCATCCATCCTGGGATCAGTCACTTACATGCAATCAGCCTTTATATAAGACCATATGGGTCTGGTAAGCATATTACCTACCTACCTTATGTGCTGAGGTCACTGAATCTGTGGGTTCACTGCTGAATGCTTTAACTTGTAAAAGGCAAAGGTGCATTTTATTGATTGTGGACACTGTTGATTATTTATTCATTATTTAATTGTGGCACTTGATTTATGATTATTTTTTTTTTTATTTTTTAGTTTAAACATATGTGAAAATTGATTGTGTTATTATTTATTTACACTGAAGGATTTCTCATTTTGGAATTGCATATACAGATTCCTTTGTTAGCTGCCTTACCTCCTACTGAGCGCAGCCTTTTTGTGTTTGGTTTTAATCCTGTTAAAGGACCACTATCATAAAAAATATTGTATTTTAGTAACTGTACTAGGTTGATAACTGTAAGGGCTCATTCACACTTGATCAAAATACTGATGCTTATCAAAGGCTCCTATAGTGTTAATGCACGGTAATAGGTGCAGTTGATAAGCTTTTAGTGAGCACTAAATACGCTCCCCGAAACACCCTATGTACATTTGCAGTGCAGTTGACAAGCGCTTTTGACTTGTTAAACCCGCGCCACAGTCTCGCGCCACAGTCTCCTACCATAGCTGGTTGCTAAGGAGCGCCTTAACAACTGATGAGTTATCAGCTGTCAGCAGGTTTCCCGCTAACAGCCAAAAGAAAAAAAAAATGCGCCTTTGGATCTGTTATGGACTGGGGGGGGGAAAAAAACCTGCATGGGTCCCCCCTTTAAAATCCATAGCAGACCCCTATTCGAGCATGCAGCCCGGCAGTTCAGGAAAGGGGTAGAGCGAGTGCCTTCCCCCTTCCTGGACCATACCAGGCCACATGCCCTCAACATAGGGAGGTAGGTGCTTTAGGGCAGGGGGGGCTCTGCTCCCCCACTCCAAAGCACCTTGTCCCCATGTTGTCTTCCCAACAATTCAATTAAATTAACTTGCCAAAATCAGTTTCTTTGTTTTATGTAACACTACACTTTTTGTTTGGGTGAATGGGTAGGGGTACAATGAACCCCATGCCCATTCACATATGGAGAGGATCTGGGGGTCCCTTGTTAAAGGGGGGCTTCCAGATACTGATAGGCCCCCTGCCTGCAGTCCCCCACAACCACGGGCCAGGGTCGTTGGGAAGAGGCCCTTGTCCCCATCAACATGGGGACAAGGTGCTTTGGGGTGGGGGCCGCAGAGTCCCCACTGCCCTGAAGCACCCAACCCCCATGTTGAGGACATGTGGCCTGGTATGGTCCAGGAGGAGGGGTGCTTGATTGCCCCCCCTTTCCTGACTTGCCGGGGCTGCATGCTTGGATAAGGGTCTGGTATGGATTTTGGGGGGGAACCCATGCTATTTTTTTTTTAATTTTGCCGTTGGGTTTCCCCCCCCCCCAAAATCTATATCAGACCAAATGGTCTGGTATGGTCTTGGGGGGAATTCCGCACCATTTTTTTTTTTAATTTTGGTGTGGTGTTCCACCCCCCCCCCCCCCAGTCCATACCAGACCCAAAGGGCCTGGTATGGACTGGGGGGGGACCCCACGCTGTTTAGTTTTTTTTGTTAACCAGACTTTTTTTTCTTTCAGCTGTCAGCGGGGAACCTGCTGACAGACCATAGACTTGATTGGGAGTGATTGAAAGGCTTCAAATGCCTCCTGACTCTACATGAGGCTTCAATTTTGAAGCGATGTGACGCTAACGCTATATGTTTCAATACTGTGAAGAGCACTGTGTGCCGTCTATTGTATCTTGTGCATAGGCGTATGAGGGGCATTTTAATGCCACTCAAACGCCTGCTTTTAATGCCTGTGTGAACTCAGCCTAAGACCTGTAATCAGAGTATTTGAAATTTTTATTTCTTTTTATTGCACATTCCTTTGTTTTTATTTATTCATTTTAAATATTTGAATGCAGACCAAGCTGTTCAACAGAAATAACAGGTACAGGAGTTGGGAAAAAAACTCTAACACTTTCAGGGATGCTTGCAACAGCTTATACTGTTATTGTCATTTATAACATTATTCCCTTTAATCATAGCTCTACATAAGCGATATACAGAACCGATAAACTGGTTCTATAGGTAAATTAAGATGCCAATCATTTGTAATTTATACTAGAGAGGATAGAGTAGTGATAGATTAGAACCTCTGTCAGGTTACATCATGCTCTTTGTGTGATTTTGAGGAGCTTTCTCTTAGGCCAGGTTCACACTATTACGATTTCAGATGCGACTTGAATTGCACAGAACCACAAGGCAAGGGAAATCACTTTGGAATACTACTAATTCCAGTGCAATTTTGGCCCCACAGAATATGCAAACCTCATCAAAGCTGCTTTAAAGTTGCATCCAAGTAGCACTACATAATCACATTAAAGTTGGATCAAAATCATATCGCAGCAGTGTGAACCTAGTCTTAGACCCAAAGACTAAACAGTAAGCAATTGGAATAGTGGAGGCATTTTCCTCCTTTTGGAAGATTCGTCCATACCTCTTGCTCTGGTGACAACAGTAAACTTGAAAAATATGTATTTTCGTATCACCTTCTGTTTCAGGGACAATGTTCCTCACCATATATATAGAGAGGGTAAATCTACCTAGGCAGGGGTTCTAAATCTTTCCTACTCTAAAACTAGAATAACTTGTTTTACCTATACAGTGTATGCATTTAAAGCTTGTTTGAACTCCAGGAAAGGAAACATGTAGGTGGATGGAAGCTTCCACTCTCTAAAATCTGAGACAGCATCTAATTTGTTGCTATGAATAACACTTTGACATAAAGCAAAAATAAAGATCATCTTAAAGTGTATGTAAAGTGAAACCCATTTTTTTAGGTTTGCATTGAGTTAGGAGGGGTTAAAACCCATCAGGTTTTTTCTGTGTCCTACTGTTGAGATTTATTTTCACTTCTTGCCACATGCACCAGAAAATGCAAGGAAATCTTCCAAAAATGAGGAGAATTCATATCCTATGTTGTCCCCACACTATACGAAAAATCGTTCAAACTCATTTTCGAAAAACAAACACTCAGCTGGGAATGCAAATGATAATCTTGTAATGACCGATAAATCATTCAATGGATATAAAAGAATCTGTTTTTTGTTCGTTTTTTACATATACCTAGTGCAAACAGTTTGGACGAGAAACCTACCACAAACCTTTCAATTTATCGTTCAGCAGAGAATTTCCAAACTTTTCCTTCATTTTATGGCTCAAAAATGTCACAATCGATTACCGATTTGTGCCCAATAACTGGCCGAAAAATGAACTAACTGTCCAAATGACCAAATTTCAGGCCAATTTTTCGTATAGTGTATGGCCAGCATTAGACAGTTGTCTCCTCCTCCTCCTCTCCTCCTGTTTACTCTCACTTCTTGCTCTAAAGACAACTCTAACATTTTGAAATTTTCCTTACTTTTTGTTTCAGTGACAACGGTCAAATAGAGAATGTGAATTTGCCCGACAGGGAGACAGAAAACAAAATAAATCTGACTAAAGGTTTACCCTTTTACACTCTATGGAAAGGTGAAAAAAGAGAAAAAAAAAGTTTTGCCTTTACAAACACAAAAAAAAATAATTCTTATATTTTAACAGAATATCATAACATGTGTAAAGTTGCTTAGAAGCCCTAAAGACTCAGATTTACAGTAAAAAACCTCCCCAAATAATCACAAGAGCTAACCTGTACATCTGCTATAGCAGTCTGGCTTTCAATTAAAATGACTCCAAATACACAAGAATCATCATAATTAACAAATCGGTACAAACAACAGATGTTAAGTGTGTTGTTAGATCAGTGCTTCTAAACATCAGTCCTTAGTGGTCACAAATAGGCCAAGGTTGAAGTATCTTTTATATTTCAGCGCAGGTGGCTCAGTTAAAAAGAGAACAGTAAACTGATGCACAGTGTTTAGTTGAAAATAGCTAAAATCTGGTATGATTAAAACATTAGGCCATCAGTCTCAGCACAAATCAGCCCAATACAGCAGCTAAGTTACCTCGTTGCATAAACTGTATGCAGCCAATCTACTTTTCTCATGAGACTTTTTCAAAATGTGCATTCATCTTTAATGGCACAGTTGCTGTCCTCTCTAAAAGCACAGTTGCATGACCTCAGGACTGGGCTATGCACAGTTTGCTCAACAGTTCATACAACATATTTAAAATTAAAGTAGAAACTCAAAATGTCATTCAATAATTTAACAAGACAGTGGTTAATTCTAATCATACCAATTTCTCTCTGTGATCTCCTAATATCTAGGCACTGTGTTATCTTTCCAAATTTCACTTAGAACATCTCAAACTTTATTCTGAACTATTTATGAAGAGAGAGAACATACATAATATATGCTATCAGTCCAAAAGTCAGTAAAGCGCTCATCATTCTCTAAACGTATCCTTCTTTTTAAATCTTTCAAGAAGTCTAGGAGATCATCATGAAAAAAAAATTTTCCTTCAAAGAATCGCTTTTGTAGTAGGTGAGAGTGTGAATCCACCAACTGTGCTTGTTCATTTTCTTAATATTTTAAATGATTTATTTTTTTGGCAAACAAGCTTCTTCTTATAGCTTGTTAAAACTGGAATATAAAATATAATATTAGCACGGTTACAGTTCATGGTAATCTCAGTTGTAAGGTTTATCTTGTCTGGATATTGCGTTACACAAGATATATATGTAGCTAGACCTGGTAGTGATTAACTACAGATCTCAAACCCTGTGAATTTTTCTTTGCTTTGATATTCTATCTTTTTAAAGGGCATTTCCAGGAAAGCCGAATATTCCCTGTTTCTTCTGGGCCCCATTCTTCCTATGATGTCTCAGGAAAGAGAACACAAAACATAGAGTTTATTTGCAGCATTAGCTCGTAAAATTTAGTATTATTGTACAACATTAAAATTTAATGTTTCCATATGGGAACTACTGTATTTTGCCAATCAGATGCCAGTTTGCTAAGAAATGTAAGGTGAAAGAGTCAAACTGTTATCTGCAATGGAATTATATGAACATGAAAGCCTCCATGGCAATTTATAGAGGAGCTCATAAAGTTAAAATATTTTAAGGTACTCTTTTTCTCATCTTTTATCTTTTAGAGTGTCAGATTGAAAGGAACTATTTTTTTCTGAGTAGGTAATTGCAAGTTCAGCTTCTTAAAGCGGAGTTCCGGCCACGGGGGTGAAATTTAGCTAAAAATACCTTACCTTTTAGAAGAAATACTTACCTTGAAAATTTCTTCTCCAGTGCTGCCATCTCGGATGTGGGCAGCTGAAGCCAGCGCGTCCTCTTCTGTGTCCTCTTCCATGTCCTCTTTTCCCAGAATGCGCCTGCACGGGCCCCGCTCGTCACTTCCGGTGCGGGCGCGTCATTCCTCCACAGCTTCTGGGCATGCCCAGAAGCTGTTTAGCAGGGAATGAGGCGCCGCACAGGAAGTGACGAGCGGGGCCGGTGCAGGCACATTGATTCCTGGGAGCGATGACGTTCAGCTCCCAGGAATCAATGCAAAGAGGAAGTGACGACGTGGGCCGCGGCCGCAGAGGGAGGAAGTGGAAGAAAGGTGAGTATATTTTTCTTCAATAACAAGGTAAGTAAACAAAAAAAAAATCGTAACTATCCATTTCTTTTTCAGGTGACCAAGAGCAAGCGGATGGCCCAAAATCGATTATGTCGATTTTGTGGTCGGAACTACACTTTAAGCAACGATCCTTCTCTGAGGACATTAATGTAACATCATAATGCTGCTACACTGTCCAATAAGTAGAAAAGTGACAATGGAAATTGCAATACTAAAATAAAAAATGGTGGTAATAAACTGATAGATAAGCAGCATGGTAGGAGTATGTGAATGAAAAGACTAAACTAGTGGACGGAAAGGAGGTGGGGTTGGAATTATGCTTTCCCCTCAAAGCACTTTTCAGGTTCTTCATCCGCCCCCTTCTCTGTCTCTCTCCTCATTTGAAGCTCACTGTATTCTTCTATTTTCTCCAGTTTCGTTGAGAATTGCTGTGATCTATCGGCCTCCTGGACCGGTATCAGGCTTCCTTGATGACTTCTCTGCCTGGCTTCCCTACTTTCTCTCTTCTGAAATTCCCACAATCATTCTTGGAGACTTCAACATCCCTGTTAATCTTAACACTCCTGCTACTTTTAAACTTTTGAGCTTAACCTCCTCTTTTGACCTAAAACAATGGACACATGCTTCTACACACTCTAATGGCAACAGCCTTGACCTCATGTTCTCCTACCTATGCACTCCTCGCAACCTCTCCAACATTCCATTCCCTCTCTCTGATCACCACCTCATTATTTTCAGTCTCTCCTTGTCCTCCTCCTTACCTTCCAACTACCAAACAATCACCCGTAGAAACCTTCACCATCTTAACCCTTCACTTATTTTTTCTGCTACAGATTGTCTCTTCAACACAATCTCATCCCTTTCCTGCCCCAACATGGCCACTTCTGTCTACAACAGTTCACTGTCATCTACCCTGGATGCTTTGGCCCCCCTCACTACACACAGAATCAGGCCCCGACCGCTACAACCCTGGCAGACAGACAATACCAGAAGCCTCAAAAACCGTAGTCGTGCTCTTGAGCGTCTGTGGTGTAAGACTAAAACACAGCAAGATTTCACCCAATATAAATCTGCCCTCCAAAAATACAGTTCCTGCCTCCACACTGCCAAACAGACCTACTTTATCACTCTCATTAACACCCCCTAACACAGTCCCCGTCAACTCTTTTCTACCTTCAACGCTCTACTTCGTCCTCCATTACTTCCACCCACTAACTTACTCACTGCCCAAGAGATTGCCAATCACTTTAAAAATAAGATTGATACAATTCGTGAAGAGATCTTTACACTACAGATATCTCCCTCACCTTACACACCTTGTCCTCCTGCACAATCAATACTTCCCTTGTTTAACCCAACTACTGTAGAGGAAGTCACTAACATTTTTTCTAATGCCCACCTAACTTCCTGCCCCCTGGACCCTGTTCCTTCTGAAATACTACGGTCACCCTCGGACTCTATCCTACACTCTTTAACTCATATCTTCAACCTCTCCCTCTCCACTGGCTTCTTCCCCAACTCTCTAAAACATGCGCTAGTAACTCCCATACCAAAGAAAGCCTCACTAGACCCCACCAATCTTAATAACTTAAGACCCATCTCCTAACTCCCTTTTGCTTCCAAAATCCTTGAACGTTTAGTCTACAACCGGCTGAGTTAGCACCTCATTGAGAATAACCTCCTTGATCTCCCTTCAGTCTGGATTTCGCCGGCAACACTCCACAGAAACTTCTCTCCTAAAACTTACAAATGACTTACTAACTGCTAAAACCAATGGTCACTACTCAATACTCTTACTCTTGGACCTCTCTGCTGCCTTTGATACTGTTGACCACCCTCTCCTTCTCAAAAAACTCAGTTTGCTCGGTCTCCGTGGCTGTGCTCTCTATTGGTTTGAATCTTACCTATCTCACCGCACCTTCAGTGTCACTTACAATTCCACTTACTCCCCTGCAACTCCTCTTACTGTTGGGGTCCCCCAAGGTTCTGCCTACTATTCTCAATCTATACCTCCTCCCTGGGTCAGCTAATAGCCTCCCATGGCTTCCACTACCATTTCTATGCTGATGACACCTAAATCTACCTCTCTACCCCTCAGCTCACCCCATCAGTCTCCTCCCTCATCACTGATCTACTAACAGACATATCAGCCTGGATGTCTCACCACTTCCTCAAACTGAATCTATCTAAAACCGAGCTCATAATATTTCCTCCTCCACGTGCCCCTTCCCTGGAATTCTCTGTCAAGATCAATGGAACAACTATCAGTCCTTCCACACATGCCAGGGTGCTAGGGGTAAACCTGGACTCTGCACTGTCCTTTCAGGCTCACATCCAATCCCTGTCCAAATCATGCCGCCTTAACCTCCGCAACATCGCTAGAATACGGCCCTTTTTAACCAATGACACCACCATGCTTTTAAATCACGCCCTGGTTACCTCTCGCCTCGACTATTGCAACTCCCTCCTCATTGGATTACCCTTACATAGATTATCCCCCCTTCAATCCATAATGAATGCTGCTGCAAGACTTATCCACCTTACCAACCATTCAGTGTCCTCCACCCCTCTCTGCCAATCCATTCACTGGCTTCCACTCACCCAACGAATAAAATTCAAAGTGCTAACAATAGTTTACAAAGCCATCCACAACTCTGCCCCAAGCTACATCACTAACCTGATATCAAAATATCAACCAAGCCGCTCTCTTCGGTCCTCCCAAGACCTCCTGCTCTCTAGCTCCCTTGTCACCTCTTCCCATGCTGGCCTCCAGGATTTCTCTAGAGCTTCTCCCATTCTTTGGAACTCTCTACCCCAATCTGTCCGACTGTCCCCTAATCTATCCATCTTTAGACGATCCCTGAAAACCCTTCTCTTTAAAGAAGCCTACCCGGCTATTAACTAGTAACACTGTTTCACTTGCTCCATCAGCCCATCCCCCACAACTATTGCCTTTTGTATCAATTGACCCTCCCTTTTAGATTGTAAGCTCTAACAAGCAGGGCCCTCTGATTCCTTTTGTTCCAAATTGTATTTTAACTATAATGTCTGCCTTCATTTTGTTAAGCGCTGCACAAACTGTTGGCGCTATATAAATCCTGTATAATAATAATAAACTAGACTGACTAGACTGAACAGAATTCAAATCTTTTTCTCAAATACGGTAAGGCTGTTTACAAATTTTATATCTTAACTGTCTACTTAGCTATTTGGATCAAACAGATTTAGAAATCCACAGGATGATTGACAAAAAGTGCCAGATTACCAAAAAGGCAGATTAGACACCAGCCTACGGGCCCCATGCCATTTAAGGGCAATGTAACAATAGTTCAAAATAATATTGCTTTGTTCTTGAAAGAAAATGTCAATGAAGCTTTCTTAAATTGTTTACAACAATAGAAAAAATGAATTAACTTGAAGAAATTAAAACTTTACATTAAGGACTCTATAGAGAAAATACTGTATTAATGTATTGTACCCAATACCAACCTAAAGGATGAAAACTGTGGACATCAGATTCACATTACATTTTGTCTCTTAAAAGATCATCTTCTTTCAGCTCTCAGTTTGTAAATAATTTTGGTGCAACCTATGTACATGTATTGTACAGTAGTGATGATCATCTCCATCTAGTGGCCGATGTGCACACTAACTAAGTTCACTAGAGCGTGGACACCAGGAAACTCCAGAAACCAGTGGGTCCCCAAGGTTTCTACTGCCTAGGGGCCTCCACAAAATTTAATCTGACACTGTTGCCAAAGCAGGGTTACTGCTAAAAAGTAAGTCTCAAAATGTATTCAAATGCTTACCTAAGGTAAAATAACAGTGCAAAAGGTTAAAAGCAGTCTTGCCCGATGGCTATTTTATGCAAGCTTAAAATGTAATTTTAAGTATGAGATCCTGTTTTCTCATGTATGTTGTGGCCTGCCCACATTTTCATATAGTATGTTGCTGTGTGTGTTAAAGACTCATAACAACCTGTTCCAGAGTATAGACCAATCAACAGTACAGACTAGGGTTTCACTGCATCATCATAGTTACATAGTAACATAGTCAGGTTGAAAAAAGACACAAGTCCATCTGGCTCAACCAATAAAAAACAAAAAACAGTAAAGAAAACCCAACCATACAATCCCATATACCCAATCCTATACCCGCAGTTGATCCAGAGGAAGGCGAAAAACCCCCCAGCAAAGCATGATCCAATTTGCTACAGCAGGGGAAAAATTTCTTCCTGATCCCCTGAGAGGCAATTGGATATTCCCTGGATCACTTTTACCTATAAATATTAGTACCGATTTATATTATGTAGACCCAGGAAAGAGTTCAGGTCTTTTTTTAAAAGCATTCTAGTGAGCTAGCCAGAACCACCTCTGAAGGGAGTCTATTCCACATTTTCACAGCTCTTACAGTGAAGAAACCTTTCCTTATTTGGAGACAAAATCTGTTTTCCTCTAGACGTAAAGAGTGCCCTCTTGTCCTCGGTAATGACCTTAAAGTGAATAACTCAACACCACGTTCACTATATGGATCCCTTATGTATTTATACATGTTGATCATATCCCCCCTTAATCTCCTCTTCTTCTTACTAATGATTTGTACAGGGGCAAAATGATCTCTCTCTCTCTCTCTCTCTCTCTCTCTCTGGAGTCCATGCCTCTGTTAATACAAGAAAGGACTTTGCTTGCTTTGGAAACCGCAGCTTGGCATTGCATGATATTATTAAGCTTAGGATCTACCAGAACACCCAGATCCTTCTCCGCTATGGATTCCCCCAGTTCTACTCCCCCTAGTATGTATGATGCATGCATATTCTTAGCCCCCAAGTGCATAACTTTACATTTATTAACATTAAACCTCATTTGCCACATAGTTGCCCAATGAAACAGTGCATTAAGGTCAGCTTGTAAGTTGGAAACATCCTGTAAGGAAGTTTTTCCACTGCAAAGCTTGGTGTTATCTGCAAAGACTGAAATGGTACTTTTAATCCCAGACCCTATATCATTTATAAATATATTAAAAAGTAAGGGTCCCAACACTGAACCTTGGGATACACCACTGATAACCTTAGACCATTTAGAGTAAGAATCATTAACCACTACTCTCTAAATTCTATCTTTTAGCCAGTTTTCTATCCATTTACAAACTGATCTTTCCAAGCCTGCAGACTTTACCTTACACATTAGCCGTGTGTGGGGAACTATGTCAAATGCTTTTGCGAAATCCAAGTATTCTACGTCCACAGCCACCCCTCTGTTCAAGGATTTACTTACCTCCTCATAAAAAGAAATCAGGTTTGTTTGACAATTTCTGTCTTTCATTAATCCATGCTGTCTGTTGCTTATAATATTTTTTTTCCACTAAGAACTCATCTATGTGGTCTTTTATTAAACTCTCCAGTATCTTCCCGATTATAGAAGTTAAACTAACAGGTCTACAGTTACTTGGCAAAGACTTTGATCCCTTTTTAAATATAGGCACCACATTGGCCATACGCTAATCCAGCGGTACTATTCCAGTCCCTAAGGAGTCCCTAAAAATTAGAAACAAAGGCTTTGAAATTACTGCACTCAATTATTTTAGGATGCGTGGGTGGATGCCATCTGGTTCAGGCGCTTTATCCACCCTTATTCTGTCTAAAAATTTCTGGACCATATCACTTTTGCGCCATTTTGGATCATTTGGGGCTGTGTCAATACCATCCTCATTATGGTCATGAGCTCCCCCTTTGTATAGAGCTGAAGAAAGTATTTCATAAATTTGCCTTCTCTTTGTCCCCAGTCACCCACTCCTGATTATTTTGTAAAGGGCCTACATGCTCAGACCTAACCTTTTTACTATTAATATATTTGAAGAATTTTTTGGGATTTGTCCTACCATCTTTTGCAATCTGTCGTTCATTTTGAATTTTTGCGTCCTTGATTTCCGTTTTACATATTCTGTTATATTCTTTATAACAATTAAACAATGATAGTGTTCCTTCCTTTTTTATATTTTTTAAAAGCTCTTTTCTTATTATTTATAGCTTTTTAACGTTGGTCGTGAACCACATAGGTTTTATTTTTAGCCCTTTAAACTTATTGCCCATGGGAATATACTTTGCAGTGAGTTGTGGCATTTTGAGTTTTAGAGGCATATACCATATATACCAGTGGCTAATAAATTAAAGTAGAATAATGGGTGAAAATTAAAGTCAAAAGACATTGAGGGATACACCTATGATTCTTAGCAAAGGAATGCCCAAGAAAAATGAATAAAGAAAAAGGGGAATTTGGAATTATTTTGGAAAATTGCTTTTACTACAATGAGGTCAGCATTAACCAAAATAATATAGTGTTTCCACTTGATGAATAGACTCTGGTGTCATTGAAAGAGTAGACTGTCTTTGTGATTTATAGCTTCAGTTGAGCTTCGTTCATCACATTGTACAAGGAAATGTGTTTACACTCTTTACCATTCTGGTCAGAAGCTATTCTTATTTTAATCTCATTGTTCTGCACCATATCCATCTCTGTGCCCAAAAAATCTTTTCTCTTTAACTCTTTTTTCTTTAACTCATAAAATATCATTGCAAGGGTTAGTAATCTACTTTACAGATGATATCATAATTGAAAGGTTATTCAAAACTATACACTTGCATGTCTTAGGTATATGTAATTTGGTGTATTTTCAATACAATGAAAAGATACATTTCTTCATAAACCACCTCCATTTTTCTTAAACTTGGAAGGCTGTTGAATACTCATCTAGGTTTCACCAGTCCTTCAACTCCAGATGAGTTTTACCACTTTCACACATGCACACCGTATTTGAACTGATTCTCTTTCAGGATAGAAGAGCCCTTCTACTTAATTGAAAGATCTTTACACCTTCATCACTATTGCAAGTTTTCTATCAAGTTAATATGGAACTACCTAACTTTAAAATGATATATACTGGAATAGCATATCCTGATTCCTGACATATTCTACAAAATTTGCCACCTGTGGACACCACCCTCACTGTAGCGCTATAGTTTTTACAGGTTCAATGTGCTTTTGTCTTATTTTTGCTATTTCTACATATTTGACAAGAAAGAGAGATGCTCATGTGGCTGTAAAACTATTTATCTCACATCAGGACAATTCCTTTGTATGAGGGCAATTCTCATTGCTGAGGCTGTGAAGGATATTTTCAAACACTTGATGAAGCTGAGGGCTTTGCTTTTCCTTAACCACTTCCCGCAAACTGAAGTACCTGTACGTGGGCTTGAAGAAGTAGTTGTATCGTGACGATGCCTGCAGCTGCAGGCATCAACCCGGTACCGTTTTCTGGAGCCAGCGGTCAGCTTTTAGGAGAGAACAACAGCCGCTTGACCGTTATCCCAGTGAGCGGGAGGGGACGTCTCCCCCCTCCCGCCATCTTCCACGGCTCTGCCTGGGTCTCCTGTCCCACCAGGAGGCCCGAGCAACCAGCAAGCATGTCCGGGTCTCCAATCATGTAACCCGGAAGCAACGTCACAACGTCACTTCCAGGTTAATTGGCTGTCAATGGCGCCGATTTGAAAAAAGTGTCAGTATTCAAAAATGCTGATTTCAGCATTTTGAATACTTTGAAAAGCAGTAGAGGGGTCTGGGGTCTTTTAGAGTACCTGTCACTGCCTATTACTGTCACAAGGGATGTTTACATTCCTTGTGACAGCAATAAAAGTGATCAGATTTTTTTTTTTTAAAACAGTGTTAAAAATAAAAAATAAAATAAATAGGAAAATAAAAATTAAAGCGCCCCCATCCCCATGAGCTCGCACACGAAAGAAAACTCATATATAAGTCACGCCCGAAAATTAAAACGGTGTTCAAATCACACATGTGAGGTTTCGCCGTGATCATCAGCGTGAGAGCAATAATTCTAGAAAAAGGCTTCCTCTATACCTTTAAGCTGGTGACCATTACAAATGTTTAAAGCATTGCCTATGGAGATTTTTAAGTACCGTAGTTTGTCACCATTCCATGAGTGTGCGCAATTTTAAACTGTAACATTTTAGGTATCTATTTACTCAGTGTGACATCATCTTTCAATAAACAAAAAAATTGGGCTAACTTTACTGTGTAGTTTTTTTTTTAAATTTAGTGAAATGTATTTTTTCCCCAAAAATTGCTTTTAATAAAACCACTGCGCAAATACCGCGTGACAAAAAAAAAAATTTCAACGACCGCCATTTTATTCTCCAGAGTCTTTACTAAAAAATATATTTATAATGTTTGGGGGTTCTAAGTAATTTTCTAGCAAAAAATACTGATTTTAACTTGTAAACAACATGTGTCAGAAATAGACTTGGTCCTTAAGTGGTTAAAGTGATATTAAAGGCTTTCTTTTTATTTTTTCCTTTTTTTTTATTAATAACAGACATGTAATACTCACCTGCTCTGTTCAGTGGCTTTGCACAGAACAATCCCGATCCTCTTCAGGCCCCTTGCTGGCACTCTTGGCCACTCAATCCTGCTAAGTGCCCCCAGAGCTAGCAGCTTGCAATGGGGGCAACCGAGCAGGCTCATTCACACACATATCTCAGCCCCACTCCCTCTCTCTCCTCATTGGTTAACTGACTTTGATTGATAGCAGTGGGAGCCACTGTCTCAGCCATTGAGGAGGGAGGTCCCCATAGAGCTAGATTGAGACAGGGCTTAGGTTAGTATTAAGAAGGGGCTAAGGGGGCTGCTGCACAGGGAAGGTGTTTTACCTTCATGCATAGAATGCATGAAGGTAAAAAATCTTGAACCTTTAGAACCACTTTAGGTAATCAGTACATTAAGAGAAGTACTAACTACAGATGACCAATCTATGTCAAATGCTTACAACACCTGTGAAAGAGTGGTAGAAAGCAGCAATGGCTTTTTATCACATGTTTGGTGTTTGCTGAACTTTATATATCTCAGGGGAAGAATATGTATTGTGTGTGTGTAAGTGTATATATATATATCTATATATATATATATATATATATAGATATATATATATATACAGTATCTCACAAAAGTGAGTACACCCCTCACATTTTTGTAAATACTTTGATATATCTTTTCATGTGATGACACTGAAGAAAATACACTTTAGAACCATGTAAAGTAGTGAGTGTACAGCTTGTATAACAGTGTAAATTTGCTGTCCCCTCAAAATTACTGAACACACAGCCAATAATGTCCAAACCTCTGGCAACAAAAGTAAGTACATCCCTAAGTGAAAATGTCCAAATTGGGCCCAAAGTGTAAACATTTTGTGTGGCCACCAATATTTTCCAGCACTGCCTTAACCCCTTTTGGGCATGGAGTCCACTAGAGCTTCACAGGTTGCCACTGGTGTCCTTTTCCACTCCTCCATGACGACATCACAGAGCTAGTGGATGTTAGAGACCTTGCACTCCTCCACCTTAAGTTTGAGGATGCCCCACAAATGCTCAATTGGGCTTAGGTCTATAGACATGCTTGGCTAATCCATCACCATCACCCTCAGCTTCTTTTAGGAACTCAGTGGTTGTCTTGAAGGTGTGTTTGGGGTCGTTATCATGTTGGACATGCCCTGCGGCCCAGTCTCCGAAGAAAAGGGATCATGCTCTGCTTCAATATGTCACAGTACATGTTGGCATTCATGGTTCCCTCAATGAACTGTGGCTCCCCAGTGCCGGTGGCACTCATACAGCCCCAGACCATGACACTCCCACCACTATGCTTGACTGTAGGCAAGGCACACTTGTCTTTGTACTCCTCACCTGGTTGCCGCCACACATGCTTAATACCATCTGAACCAAATAAGTTTATCTTGGTCTCATCAGAGCACAGGACATGGTTTCACTATTCCATGGCCTTAGTCTGCTTGTCTTCAGCAAACTGTGGGCTTTCTTGTGCAACATCTTTAGAAGAGGCTTCCTTCTGGGACGACAGCCATGCAGACCAATGTGATGCAGTATGTGGCGTATGGTCTGAGCACTGACAGGCTGACACCCACCCCTTCAACCTCTGCAGCAATGCAATGCAGCTGGCCTATTTCCCAAAGACAACCTCTGGATATGATGCTGAGCACGTGCACTCAACTTCTTGGATCGACCACTGCGAGGCCTGTTCTGAGTGGAACCTGTCCTGTTAAACCATTGTATGGTCTTGGCCACCGTGCTGCAGCTCAGTTTCAGGGTCTTGTCAATCTTCTTATAGCCTAGGCCATCTTTATGTAGAGCAACAATTCTTTTTTTCAGATCCTCAGAGAGTTCTTTGCCATGAGGTGCCATGTTGAGCTTCCAGTGACCAGTATGAGAGAGTGAGAGTGATAACACCAAATTTAACACACCCACTCCCCATTCACACCTGAGACCTTGTAACACTAACGAGTCACATGAATCCGGGGAGGGAAAATTACTAATTGGGCCCAATTTGGACATTTTGTTGATGTTGAGTTATTTTGAGGGGACAGAAAATTTACACTGTTATACAAACTGTACACTAACTACTTCACATTGTAGCAAAGTGTCATTTCTGCAGTGTTGTCACATGAAAAAATATAATAAAATATTTACAAAAATGTGGGGGTGTAGTCACTTTTGTGAGATATTGTATGTATATATATATATATATATATATATATATATATATTTTTTTTTTTTTTTTTTTTCGATTAGATATGTATGTAGAGGGGATTTTAAGCTTCTAAAGGGATCACACAGGCATAATAAATGCATAGTTGCATTGGTCCAATCTGGTCCAATGTAACCTTGTAAAAAAATTCATACCTGGAACTCTTCTTTACATCCATTTTGACAGTTTCCATTTTCCATTGTTGGATTTATAAAAGCATATTTTATTCCCCAAGAAGAAGACTATTGTCCATTTCTTGTTTATACATGGAGAACAAGAACAAAGAAGTAATTGATTATTATAAACACTGCCCTGATTAGAGGTTGCAGTACATGTACAGTAGCATTGTGATATTTTGTGCTTTGACAGGTATATTGGTACATATAACATTTAAAGGTATAAATATTGTACATTAGAACATAAGACACCCAGTTGTTTGGGACTTTTTACCTTACAAAGGTATATGGTTTTAAAGTTTTTCAATAGAAGATTAAACTCAATCCTTTTTGTTGAATAGATACTTTCTGTGTATCCTTAGGTTTGCCTTATTGTGGGTCCATTGGAGTCCACAAGTCAGGGATTTTTTTGAGATTTACAGCCTGAATTTGACTTTGTATCCAGTCAACTAGGCCCTTGAAGTCCACAGTTGTTAGTAAACCAAAAATAGTTTATACTAGTGTATGGTGAGCATTAGGTGAACATATCATTTAGGTGAATAGAGTAAGTGATAAACTAGTTGAAACCTTTGTCTTTACAAAAAAGGTTTACACTATATAAATAAAAGTTGACCCTTGTAAGTACTCCTGGAAGTGTTATATGATTTTTCCCATTACTTTAACTGCCATTTCTTTCTTTCTTTTTTTTTTTCATAATAAAAGTTGATTGAAAATAAATGGTTGAATACATACATGGCATAGTATGCAAGATTCAAAAGAAAATAAAGTAAACAGAAAAATAATATAGATTGAAATTAATAATAAAACAAATGTCAATATATATAGCATTATGAAAATGTCTTACATAGAAACAATGACATGCATAGTAGTATTTGTAGGAACATTTTTACATTGTTGTTTTGTAATGAGCAAGATTAATTCTCTTAAATATGACATACTTCTGGTTCATTAGCTATCTCTCTTTAAATTATTCAAATATTATTAAAAGGTTTGTCTATGGAGTTAGTTTAGAAGGCTGGAAATGTTATTTCTTAGTATGTAGTCTAAAGTCAGGTATAACAAGAGTACATTTGTAACAAGAGTACAAGAGTTATTTGTTAGTATAAATGTCATGTCCCAATCAGTTTTTTGTATTCATCAGTTAAAGTAAAGAGAAACCAAGGTCTCCACAGTTTGTGGAAGTGTAAGTTGGATTCTCTTTTCATTGCTATTGTTTCTTCCATGTCATAGGTGGTGATAACTTTTTGTAATCATTCTATTATGTAATGATGACATGTAAGAGACAACAGGAAGGATCAAGTGTCAGTTTTGTATTCGTATATTGTCTGATCTGATCCAAATTGAGATTTGTTGCCAAAAATGTAAAATGGGCGGGCATGACCACCACATATGTTTAAGAGTGCCCCTTTTGAATGGTCTCTCCAACAGGTATCTGATGCTGTTTTGGACCAGTTTTAGTTTTTCCAGGTGTAATATACCATTGTGTTTCTTGGACAAGGGTACTTAGGGACATTTGTGTGGAAAAGCACCCACTTTGTGCCATTGCTCATCTGTGATTTGAATCTTAAGCTCCCGTTCCCAGATTTGTTTATATGTGTCCAGAACATCAGTATCTTGTTGTGAGAGCCTTTTTTACGCCATTGAAGTCTCTCTTCATTCTGGTTTTCTTTGAAACATATGTTTTCAAAGTAGAAGAGTGGTCTAGTCATTAATAATTTTTGTTTGTTATTCTCAAGGATATCGCGTATCTGTAAGTATAGCCAGTAATTTAACCACCTAAGCACCGGAAGATTTTACCCCATTCCGACCAGGGGGTATTTTGCGATTCGGCACTGCGTGACTTTAACGGACAATTGCGCGGTCGTGCAACGCTTTACCTAAACAAATTTGGCGTCCTTTTTTTCCCATAAACAGAGCTTTCTTTTGGTGGTATTTGATCACCTGTGCGATTTTTTGATCACGCGCTATAAACAAAAAAAGAGCGACAATTTTGCAAAAATAGCAATATTTTTCAAATTTTTTTATATGAAATTCCCCCCCAAAAAAATGTAAAAATCAAAATTTTTTAACATTTTCAGCCAATTTGTTTTATGCTACCTATGTTTGGTAAAAAAAATTGCAAAAAGCGTATTTTGATTGGTTTGCGCAAAAGTTATCGCGCTTACTAACAAAGGGAAAGATTTTTGTCATTTTTGTTGTTTTTTTTTTAACGCGTAATGGCGGCGATCTGCGATTTTTTTTGCGGGACTGCGACATTGCGGCGGACAGATCGGACCCTTGACTGACATTTTTGACACTTTTGGGGTTACCAGTGACATTACTACAGTAATCAGTGCTATACATATGCACTGTTACTGTAAAAATACACTGGTAGTGAAGGGGTTAACTTTATTTGGGAGGGAGGGGCTGTGTGTGTCCCTAGGGGCGTGCTTTCTACTGTGATTGGCTGTGGCTTCAGCTGTAAGGACACTGATCAACGGATCTACATAGTAGATCCGTGTGATCAGTGTCTTTACACCGAGGAGAATGACAGGTGGCTTGTTTACACAAGCTGCCTGCCTTTCTCCCTCTCCCCCGCCGATCGCCGAGTGACCGGCGGACATCGGGTCCGCTGGTCACACGCGCGGGGGGGTCCGTGACCACGCGGGAGAGCGCCTCCGGGGGCGCGCGCTCGCTCCCTAGACCCTCACAAGCTAGTGACGTAGCCCTACGTCACTTTGCCTGTGAGGGGCTGACTGCCGACGTAGATCGGCGTTAGGCAGTCGGCAAGTGGTTAATGGTGAGATTTTGTGTTCTGATTTAAGATTTTCAAGGGATTTAGGTTTGTTTTTAAAGAAACAATGATGTGCTAACAATGGAGTATTTTCTCTGGTGCCTGGTATGGACTTGTTTTTTTAGACCCGGAGGGAAGTCTGGATTGTCTGCAATGGCAGTATTTTTGCTACATTTTGTAACATTGCGAATGTGGCATTGATAAGTGGGTGTGTTTTTTTTTTCACTGGGTAATTTGCAGTGTCTGTCCAAGGCAGTTGTTGTGTCTGTAAGTGTGACCATGACTTCTCTACATTTACCCAATCTCTGTTACTGGATTGGCAATGTCAATCTATAATTTTTGTCAGATGGGTTGCGTAATAATATTTCTTGAAATCTGGAAGTCCCATTTCTGCCGTACTTTTGGGTAGAGTGCGTACATTTAGTTGTATGTGTGTTTTTAGTAAGTTTTTTTTAAAAACGAGGAGGGGCTCTCTATTGGGAGAGCGTGAAAGAAATAGAGAAGTCTGGGAAGTATTGTCATTTCTAAAATGGCAGCCCCAAACCCTACAATTTGTTTTGAACTCCACGTTTTTTAGGTCAGCCTCTATTCCCTTCAATAAGGTTTGGAGGTTTTACACGAATACGTTTTCAAGCTTAGGTGTGAGCTTAATGTCTAAGTATTTTAAACTTTTTGATTCTAATCTATATGGACAATTGACTTTTGTCAATTGTTCCAACTCTCTAGGGAGGCATAAGTTCATGGCTTCAGATTTGCTGAAGTTGATCTTAAAATTGGAAATGTATTTAAAATTTTGAAAAGTCTTGTTTGAGTCATCAGCATATCCTGCTATTTTGTATTCTCTACCCGCTATTGAGAAACCATGTACATCTGTTTGTGAGTTTATGGTTCTAATTAGGGGCTCTAGTGGTAGAATGAATAGTAGGGGAGATAGAGGGCATTCCTGTCTAGTCCCATTATTTATTTTGACTGGTTCTGAAAAAAAGTGTCATTCACTTTGATCCTAGCTTGGGGTTTTTTTGTAAAGGGAAGTTATCCATGACATCATTTTTCTGTTGAGGCCTATGTGCTCACATGTCATAAACATCTAGTCTCAATGCTCTCTATCAAAGGCCTTTTCTGCATCTGTTGAGAGCAGAAGGCCTTCAATTTTCATTGAGTGGACTTTATGGATCATGTTTAGTGTTTTAATAATGTTGTCTCTTCACTTGCGGGCATAAATTCAACTTATTCTGGCCCAGTTTTTGAAGAAGAGGTCTAAGTCTTTTTGCAATTATTTTAGCAAGAAGTTTTAAATCTCCAATAAGTCCAACAGTAATATTGGCCTATAATTTGCACATTCTGTGTGGTCTTTTTCAGGTCTGGGTATAATTGTAATGTGAGGTAATAGAAAATTATGAGATGTATCTGTTTGCTTTCTGAAAGCGTTGAATGTTTCTGCTAATGGTTTGGTTAGTGAAGGTGAAAATAGTTTGTAGTATTGGGAAGTAAATCCATCGGGTCCTGGGCATTTCCATGATTTAATTCTTTAATTGCTGCAGCAAGTTCTTCTTCAGAAATTAGCTTTTCTAATAGTTCTATGTCCTTAGATGAAAGTTTAGGCATTTTACAATTATTTAGAAATTCTTTAATGGTTTGCTCTCTGTTTTTAGATAAATAAGTTTGTTTGTGTTAGGGAGGTAGATTGTACAAATTTGTGCAGAAGTTGTAAACTAGTTTTCCTTCTAAATTACGTATATAATTGATAGTAACAGGTCTTTTAGGGTTCTGGCTAAATGTTTGTCTCCTTTGTCACCATGCCCGTAATATGTCATTTTTTTTTTAAAAACAGGGATCGTTTGGATTTTAAATCTAAGATCTGCTTTTTTTTATTGTTTATCAGTTCATCGTCTTATATTTTTGATAGGGAGTGCTTGTGTATTAGTTCTAATCTCGCTATGCCATTTCTTTTTTTTCTAACAGTTTGGCCTGTATGTCAACGTGGACAAAAATCTGAATAAAGGCATACGAAAAAAACAGACTTAGTTGATCTGACTGCTAACTGCCTTTGTGGCTCATTAGAAGTTTCTGGATCGTGACCCTCAAGCTCACCTTGGGAACCATATCTGGATCCCATATCACAGGGCTTGCCTATAATGTTTTCTACAGGACTTAATCCTGAGTTAGGCACTCACCTCAGGATGTGGTGCAATAAGTGTAGTTAGAAACATGGTGCTATACAGATCCAAAGGGTTAGTCCATCCCCATGGCACCCAGACCGTGATGGGCAAAGCCTGGATCCTGGAAAGGACTGGAAATTTTCCCTGATCTTTATTTTGCAGTATATAAAGTACCTCAGTGCTATGCCCACAGGCATCTCTAAGATGTGCTCTTCTGCCTCATCTCCCTCTGATTATAATTCTACTCACACTATAGAATAGCCAGACACGCAAACCAAGAGGGGTGCAGTCTTTCCAAAAGAGGCATCTCAATATTTCTCTCCTGCACTATTTGAGAAAATTACTCTCTCATCCTCATATGTTGCCATATTTTGGTTATTGTGGATTCATTGATTGTGGCAGTGTGTACTAATCTCTGGATATATACATCTTAACATTTCAACTTTAACCTTTAACCCTAATATGCTACGTGGATGCAGTTGAGTATCTGATTTTTCAGATCTCCTGAATGTTCATATAAGCTTAATCCTATGGCTCAAAGTCTGGGCCACTGATCCAGTGCAGAAAATATGCCTTTTTCACATGCCTTCCAAGAGCAAGCTTCTCTTTGGCAAGTCCCTCAACGAATACCTTAAAGTAGCTAATGATGGTAGGATTTCAGACCCTATTATCCAAGATTACAATTTGATCTGCATTATGTATCTCCTACTGTGCACTTTTCAACAATGTATGCCTCTCAAACATATTCATCTACTGTGGGGGCTTCTGGTCATGGTAAACTATCTTTCTGAGCCCACCAGAGCTGCTAAAGGGTCGCCCTCTTATGAAGGGGATGGCATATTCTGTGAACACCTACCCCAACCCTGAAAAAGAGATTTAAGAAAATCTTCTCTAACCTAAATTTTCCAGGGGATGTACAATTAATCCTAATTGCTGTTACCTCTCTAGCTTCTATTCGCTTGGGTTGAGAGCAAGATTCCTTAACTCTATTCTCTCTTTATCATCACAATGGGTGTTCACCTCCATTTACTACCAAGGTAAATATTTTAGGGCTTGCAAACCCCCACGTTGGAACTTCTGTTCTTGATTATTTTGGTGGTAAGGTTTCAACAAGGTACCCCCTGACACAGCCATTTGTCTAATCTGAAGTTAGACATGTAAAGACTCCTGTACATCTTCATCCAAATCTTTGATACCAGAGAATTTCTCTTTCTTACTGATATGAATGATTACTTCTGTGAGGTGCTAGATTATTGGAATTATTCTCAACCACTGGGATAACCAGTGGAATTCTATCATCAAAACATTTTCTAGGTACTAACATCTTTTCAGACACCTCAGTTCATTAAAAAACAATTGTGTGATCTTCTTCCGGGCATGATTATGCCCTTTTATGAGATGGGTCTTTGCTCTTATGTATATTCTCCTGAAGGCAACAAAGGGGTAGTTCTTTTCTCTCAGGTGATCCCTCTATTAAAGGAGGGTATTTACACAATCTGGAAGCTAGCTACCTCACTCTGCCATGATAAGATCCCCCTGGCTTTTCCCTCAGGCCTTGTTCTGAGTTCAAACACCTTTTTTACAATCCCTTCCATAGCTTCACTTATCCAATTGTGGTTTCCATGTTAAGTTGTTTAGTCTGCTCTCCTCTGCCTAGGTCTCAGCCTCATTACTGAATACACCATTGCTAAATTGTTCAAATCCCCCTGTTTTCAGGTTTCTTTAGTGGTTCCATATTTTCTCCACCTTTAGTGTACAGCAGCTGCTTGCCTAATGTACTTATTCATCTTCTCTAACCTATTATTGCAAGACAGGCAATTTCCTAATATCCATACCACTAATCTCTGGCTGTTCTATTGTTTTCCAAACACCCCTCACTGTTTCTAAAATTGTAGAAAAAGAAAGTACTGTCTACTGTCCTTACATATATAAACTACATACAGTTCTCAGAATACAATATATTTTTTAAATAGTTATTTATCCACTTGTTACATAGTGTGAAAAAACAGTATGTGTAAACGCGCCTAGGTATTTTGATATTAAGAATGAATTTTAAATTATTTGTGGGAACTGCTAATATTAAATTAAGATAAGTGATAACTTTTTGAGCAGCTAGTCAAACAATAAAAAATTGTGATAAATGCAATACAAGGGGACAGCGCTCAAGATAACCTAAACAACATATTATCAAACAATGATCCAAAAACCATGTGCAACAATATGTGCTGAGAAAATTAAAAAGGCTGTGCTTAAAGTTAAAAAATTAAAAAATGGTTCCTTTAAGTGCCAAGTGCAAATAAATTCATAATAGTCCCAAAACTATGTGCAACAATATGCAATGTGCTGAAAAGGATAAAGTGGCTATGCTTAAAGGTACAGATAAATTGTAAACAAATGCTTTAGGTGCCTGGTGCAAATGATATTGCCACAATCCTTAGTGCCAAAAAGTGCAAAAAAAGTGCTGATGTGAAAAGATCTTCACTATTTATTGAACAATCCTTATATGTGTTCTCTGAAAAATGCCAGTGCTCAGTAAAACACGATTCCGCATGCAGACTTAGGGAGGAATCCTTCACCAAATGTGCAGCCCACTTACCAGACGACCCTTTGGGGTCTAGCGTGGGTAAGTGGTTCCTTAGACTGGTCACAGATCCCTTGTGGGCTTTTAGGGTGTGTGTCACAGGATCCAATCCACTGTAATGAAGGGGCTGTATAGGTGTCCTCTAAGTATTCATCGGAACCCTGGTGGTCTCAGTGAGCCGCATAAAACATAAAGGGGAGGCTCATAGCGTAATATGCAAAGTAATTTTAATAAAAATAGTAGTCACTTACATAACAGAACTGAAGTAACGGCTGGTGCATGGATATCAGCGTTCCAGATTGCATTCCGGAAGGCGGAAGTGACGTTAGGGCGTAGCACGTGATCCAATGCGTTTCGTCATCAACGTATGATGTCATCACGTCCTCCAGAATGACTCTACTTCAGAGCCCTCCCCCCCGTATCCTAGTTTAAAAGCCCCTCCAACTTGGTGGCCATCTTGCTCCCCAAAAGAGCTGTACCATCCCCATTAAGGTGCAGCCCATCCTTACTAAAGAGCCGGTAGCCGACTGAGAAGTCAGTCCAGTTCTCCAGGAACCCAAACCCTTACTTCCTACACCAGTTCCTTAGCCACTTGTTAAGTTCCCTAATCTCCTTCTGCCTCTCTGGTGTGGCTCTAGGTACCGGCAGTATTTCAGAGAAAACCACCTTGGAGGTCCTATTCCTCAGACTATTCCCTAAGTCCCTGAAATCGTTCTTTAGGATCCTCCACCTTCCTCTTACTTGGTCATTAGTGCCCACGTGCACCATGACCGCTGGGTCATCCCCAGCCCCGCCCAATAATCTGTCTACCCGATCTGCGATGTGCCGTACTCGAGCGCTCGGTAAACAACATACTGTCCGGCTACAGCGATCTTTTCGACAGATTGCCCTCTCTGTCCTCTTGATGATTGAGTCCCCCACTACCACAACCTGTCTAATCTTTCCTGAGTCTCGGCCCCCCTTCTTCCTGGAGCCACCACTCCCCTGGCAGCTGGGGGAGGGCGCCTGCTCCAGCACTGCCACCCCTGAGCTGATATCCCCCTCAACCTGCAACTTGGCAAATTTGTTAGGGTGTATCAACTCAGGACTGGCCTCCTTGGCATTCATCCCTCTACCCCTCCTAAAAGTCACCCAACTGCCTACCCCTGATGCCTGCGTCTCCTCTACTCCTCCCACCTCTAAGCTGGCCCCTGCCAGCGCCTGATGGGTAATGTCCAAGCTCCTTTCCAGGTTGTTGATGCTACGCAGTGTTGCCACTATGTTTTCTAGATCCAGGATCTGGGCTTCCAGAGAAACAATTCGCACACATCCTGCACAGCAGTATTCGCCCTCGATTGGTTCATCAAGGAACGCATACATGGAGCAAGAAGTGCACTGAGTGGCATCCCCATTCCTGTCGGACATTATTACCCTCTACTCTATGGGGATAATTAGTAAGGATCTGCTATTCCTTACCTACACTCTCTTTATCTCCCCTGGTACTAAACATGGGGTACTCACCAGTCGCTAAGATACTCACCAGTCGCTAAGATACTTACCAGTCCTCCCAGGCACTCAGTCAGTCGCAGGGCACAGTCAGTCATGGGGCACAGTCAGTCCCAGGGCATAAACGAAAAAAAGAGAGAAAATCGCTCTAAGTGCAGACAATATTTATTCTTAGATAAGGCATAAAATGTAGCAACTCACTAGAAGCCACGTTATACAGGCAGTGTAAATTCAAAGATTGTAGGTTTTTCCTCTGGAGGGTGCCGTCTATCCATACATGAAGCAGTCCATGGCTCAGCGGTCCACCACAGGAGAGAGGGAGCCAGCTAACTCCAGCGGCGGTTTGCGGTTGGCGTCCGGAACAGCCGCTGCAATGTACAGATGAAGGGTGTAATGCGGCCACGTCACCAGGGAGACTGGAATGCTAGGCGTGCATGACGCGTTTCTGAGCATGCGCGAGGTCCCGTACGGACATGCGCGCTCTTTCATCAGGTGCTAAAGTGCCGTGATTCTCATAGGGTTTTTATAAGACAGGACTATTTTACTAGAGGACAGCCCAGGGGGAGAAAAAGACTGATAACCTAAAGATTCATATAAACTAGAACAATCATATATAACACCGCAATAGCACACATTAAAAATTATATAATATATTAAAAAGACTGATATATATGTATATATATATATAAAATAGCAAGGCTGGTTAATCCAATACAAAACACATAGATAATAAAAGCAGGGGTAAAACCAATCACCCTAGAAAGAAAAAATGATGGTATATCCCACCAAAGCTTTATATAAACAGGCAAGCAATGCAGGGTAGACACCATCATTAAACATAGGTCTATTGATGTAAAAAAGAAACAGTGAAACAATATAAAAAAATTACAAAATGGTATGTACATCTAGCTCTTCATTTAACCCCCGAGGTGAAAGAGCATCCAGGGTATAGATCTAGAACGTTTCTCGCATACAAAGTTTTGAGAAACGTTCTGCTTCTGACAATTGTTTTAGAATATATTCGATGACCCAAATTTTTAAGCCATCAGTAGACTTGTCATGGATTTCTGAAAAATGTCGCGGAACGCTATGGAGATCACATCCACCTTCAATGAGGCGGCAATGCTTGCCAAACCTCTGCCTCACCGGTCTAATGGTGCGACCCACATAAAGCAGCTGACACGGGCATATTAGACAGTATACCACATATTCGGTTGAGCAGTTATAAAAGCCTTCCAAGACATAAGTTTTATCTTTATGTGTAAAATCTTTTTGGCCATGTTGTACAAAATTGCACATTTTACACAACCTTTTACGGCACGCATACATGCCCTTAAGGGGAATCATCCATAACAGGTTATTAGTGGTCTTAATATTTTTTAATTTACTTGGCGCTATTTTGTTTTTAAGGTTTGGAGCCCTCCTGTATGTCACTTTAGGTTTATCACAGACGACAGAGTTTAAATGAGGATCTTGTTTCAAGATGTCCCAATGTTTTCTTTTCCATTTTTTTATATTGACAATGAAACCTGGTGACAAACCGCACCGGGTGATTCTCAGTAGTGACCCTAGAGCTGGGAGGTTTACCGGGAAGGTAGTCCTCATAGGCTTGACTTACCAGATCTTCCGGATACCCTTTTCCGAGAATTTTAACTTTAGATGTTCACTTTGGGCTAGATAATCCGAATCTCTAGTGCAATTTTGTCTTAGACGACAAAATTGTCCCTTGGGTATATTTTTAGTCCATTGGGGGTGATGGCAACTATTGAAATGAAGGTAAGAATTACCACCCGTAGGTTTAATAACCCGTAGGTTTAATAATTTTGTTTTTACTTCAGATTTCCTCTTTTCTGTGGAGAGCAGCTCAGTGCCATTGGACTTTTCACATCTAAGACTATACATCAATGATCTTTGTGGTATTTAATTTTATATTTTAGTATTGTCCATTAGTTCTTGTGACATTTCCCATCCCCCATTCCCCTCTCCCTAATTTAATTGTCTCCCTTTTACCCTTCATATGCTGGCGGTTTTAGCGCTCTTACATAGTCGTTTTTTTTAGTCCCAGGACATAGTCAGTCACAGGGCACAGTCAGTCGCAGTCAGTCGCTGGGCACAGTCAGTCGCGGGGCACAGTCAGTTGCAGGTCACGGTCAGTCGCAGGGCACAGTCAGTCACAGGGCACAGTCAGTCACAGTCAGGCACGGTCAGTCGCAGTCAGGCACGGTCAGTCGCAGTCAGGCACGGTCAGTCCCAGGGCACGGTCAGTCGTGGGGCACGGTCAGTCGCGGGGCACAGTCAGTCACGGGCACAATCAGTCGCAGTCAGGCACGGTCAGTCACAGTCAGGCACGGTCGGTCGCAGTCAGGCACAGTCAGTCGCAGTCAGGCATGGTTAGTCGCAGGGCACAGTCGGTTGCAGGGCACGGTCAGTCGCAGAGCTTCTGTCTGTTGTAGATAAATGGGTTTACAGTGCAGCTAAGTGGGTGGGAGGCCTTTTTAGATTTGCCTTTTTTAAGTGCTTTTTGCACAATGTCTGATGTGTGTATGAGCATTACAATATGATGGCACTATCCATTGGAAAGTGCAACTTACCAAATGAATGTATAGACCCAGTACACAGTAAAACATAAAAAAGTGTAACCACTGCAGTATACTGACTTACATCCCTCTACTGTCACCACCCCTCTACAGTGTCAGTCCCACCCTGTCCCTGATCTGACCTGTATATTAATCTATCACCTCCCATTTCCTGTGCATCTGAACATTAACCCCTTCATCTCCATCCTCCCGTGGTATGTGACCTGTGCATGAACCCCATTCACCTCCTAAACCTTCTGTACATGACCTGCTAAGGTAATGTATCTAGTAGAGTATTACCAAGCTTCATATTTTATCTCATTTAACACCATCATATTTATTAATTTTCTAAAAATTCGGGCAAAAAATCAGATCAATTTGGAGATTCAATTTGGGTTAGTTCATACTGTGTTGTTATTTTTATATGTTTTTTTTTATAACAGAGTATTTCTTTCATATTTTAGTGTTTTTTATTTATATAGTAAAAAAAATAAAAAATCAGTAGGTGTTATGTATCATTAAAAAGCTTGATCTGTCTAAAAAAAGAAAACATTCATTTGGGTTTACATTACCAAATTATTGTCAGTCAATGTATCTCAAGCACCAAAAAGTGAAATATGGCCTGTACAGGAAGGGTGTTTAACATGTTGGTCCTCAAATAGTTATGATCTAGCAAAAAAATACATTACCAAATGTGCTCTGGAGTGCTCTGTGCCACTCTAGGTCACATTCACCGTTGACTAAAAAGTAGTTTTAAAAAGAGTGCTTGAAGCAATGGAATGAAATCTTTTTCCTAAGAAAATGTATTGTAAACTTACTATCTGCTCTATACAGATGAGTCTGCAGTGAGGAAAAAAGGTTGTGTGGTTTGGGAAATTGATTGACAAACTCTGAATTGATTTCGACCTACTAGCAGAACCTAACATGTGACTCTTAAATTGAAAAATAACATACAAAACATTAAAGCGGAGTTCCAGCCACAAAAAAAAAAAAATGTCAACATACATACCCCCGGGACAGTCAGGGCTAGTACATTCCACAATGGCTAGCCTCTGATCTGTCCCGGTTCGCAGTAACCTTTTAGAAGAAATACTTACTTTTAAAATTTCTTCTCCAGCGCTGCCATCTCAGGTGTGGGCAGCTTGAAGCCAGCGCGATCCTCTTCTGCATCTTCTTCCGTCCTCTTCGGTCCCACGATGCACTGCGCCGGCCCCGCCGTCACTTCCGGGTCTGCAGCGTCATCCCTGCACAGCTTCTGGGCATGCCCAGAAGCTGTTTAGCAAGGTATGACGTGCCTACACTGGAACTGACGTCGGGGCCGGTGCAGGCGCATTGATTCCTGGGAGCGATGACGTTCAGCTCCCAGGAATCATTGCAAAGCGGAAGTGACGGTGCGGGCTGCGGCCGCCGAGGGAGGAAGTTGAAAAAAGGTGAGTATGTATTTCTGCAATTACATGGTAAGTAAAAAAAAAAACAATCGTAATTATCCATTTCTGTTTCTGGTGAGCTATAGCAAGCGGATGGCCCAAAATCGACTATGTCGATTTTGTGGCTGGAACTCCGCTTTAACGCATTAATAGAGATCTACAACTTTTTCTAAAATCCTAATGCTGTTGTCCTTATTTTAGACTTGGGATTGTTTCAGTTAAAGGAGAAGTTTAGGATTTTTAGAATGTAGTGCTACCACTGCAGGAGCCACTGGTGAATTTGGGTCTCCTGCTTTTGTCCAGCCCTACGTAAGGCCTCAACCTTACTGACTCCATCAGTATACCTTTCTGTAAACCTCACACAGGCACACAAGAATTAGACTCACATAAAAGAATAAGAGACTATTGGCAGAGTAAAGTCACAACAGTATCATAGAGTATATTGGCGTGCTAAGGTCAACTAGCATGAACACAATAATAAATGTGGAATTAGCTTCACCGAGTCCTTTACAAGGCTACCGATTTCAGCATATACTGTGACCCCCAAGGGCATAAACATTAGCTCTCTGTATGATATAAATTGCCCCAAGTGACCAACAATGTAACAATGTAGAACAACTATGTCACTTGAGAGCTCTCAAAAGAAAGATCTATGTATAAGACTGAGATAAAAGGATATCAAGTTCAGCACAGATCTGTCCTCAGGATAAAGTGATCTTATTATATACATATATGTCAAATAATAGAAGATGCAATCCAATTGTTGTTCCAAATATCCTTTACTTCTGATATTCATGCATATAAGTAGACATACATTTACAAGCGACTGCACAGTTTCGGACATGCATATGTCCTTCATCAAGCTGCATGTGTAGCACTAATCCTCAGTACAATCTTTTATCTCTATTCCCTCAGTGAGTCCAGCCTCCCACTACACAGGTGTATCTCCTTAATTACAATTTCTAATCAAATCCACTTTAACCTATTTATTAACAACAATCTCAAAACGATCGATAAATTATCACACCTCCACATAATACCCCCCATAGCTAACTGCAATAATTTATTACTAATCTTCTATATCAAAACCACATCATTGTTTCGTATTATTTTCATTAGACGTGGAGATCGGGCACCCCAAAGCCAAGAGCACGCAGCCCACACGTGCATGTCGGCAATAGCAGACTCATCACAAAATTACCAAATTCTGAACTGTTTACCCAATCTATTCAAGATCTCTCCTTAAACTTCTCATATATCAAAGGAAAATATGTACCTACTACCAATCAATATTCAAAAACCATAATTATTATCATCCTATTCACAAGAATAAATAACCCATCAGGGCAAAAACAATTTAACTGTTTATTCCACCAAAATTCCCTCTGTCTCAGCCTCAAAATTCTATCTCCTCCTCTCCTGTCTTTTTTTATTTCTTCCAAAATCATGAATTGTATTTCAGAATCCTTATGATTATGCTGCATACAATGTTTAGGTACCGGTTTACTCCTAATTGAAGATCGGTGTTAAGACATTCAATCTTTCATTTTTTGTGTGGTTTCACCAACATACATCAGCCCACACGGGCAAATGAATGCACAAGCCACATATGATGTTTGACATGTGTAAAATCCTTGAATTATGTATTTTTTCCATTGTCCATATTGTATACAGCTAAGACAAGGAAATGATCCATTTCAATCTTTCATTTTTTGTGTGGTTTCACCAACATACATCAGCCCACATGGGCAAATGAATGCACAAGCCACATATGATGTTTGACATGTGTAAAATCCTTGAATTATGTATTTTTTCCATTGTCCATATTGTATACAGCTAAGACAAGGAAATTATCCATTTCTCTTAGTTTCCAAAAATGTCAATTTTTTCCATAGGTTTGTTTATTTTTTGATGATCTGAATGTACTAATATATCTCCTATTGTCCTGTTCCTTCTATATGCTTTCAATGGTACTTCCTTAAAATATTCTATCTCAGGGTATGCCCGTTGTAATAAACTCCAATGTATTTTAACCACTTCCCGCCCACCTTATAGGCAATTGACGGCAGGAAGGTGGTTGTATTATCCTGACCCGCCGTCATATGACGTCGGGCAGCATAAAGCGCTCTGAGTGCCCCCTGTCAGGAGTGCCGATCTTTGGCTCTCCTGACTGGGGGTCTGTGCTGGTAATCAGAGCATTGATTACCTGTGCAGACCCTTGGGGGGTGCCACTAGAGCCACCAGGGATGCCCACCCATGGCCACCAGGGATGCCCACCATGACCACCAGGGATGCCCACTATAGCCACCAAGGATGGCAATCAGGGCTCAGGGTGCCTGCCAGTGCCCTCCCAATCAGTGCTGCCCACCATTGCCATCTATCAGTGCTGCCCACCAGTGCCCAGCATTGCCATCTATCAGTGCTGCCCACCTGTGCCCATTATTGCCCACCTGTGCCATCTATCAGTGCCCACCAGTGCCCATCAGTGCGCCTATCAGTGCCGATCAGTTTCGCCTATCAGTGCCCATCAGTGCCACCTATCAGTGCCCACCAATGCTGCATATCAGTGCTACCCATCAGTGCCACATATCAGTGCCCATCAGTGCTGCATATCAGTGCTACCCATCAGTGCCACATATCAGTGCCCATCAGTGCTGCATATCAGTGTCGCCTATCAGTGCCCATCAGTGCTGCATATTAGTGCCACCCCATCAGTGCCACCCCTTCAGTGCCACCCCCATAAGGGCCTCCCTATCAGTGCCTGTCAGTGCAGACTCATCAGTGTTTATCAGTGCAGGAATAAACCTTGCAGTGATCAAATACCACCAAAATAAAGCTCTATTTGTGGGGGAAAAAAATTACATAAATTTGGTTTAGGTACAGTGTTGCATGACCGCTCAATTGTCATTCAAAATGCAAAAGCGCTAAAAGCTGAAAATTGGCCTGGGCAGGAAGGGGGTGTAACTGCCCCGTATGATTTTAAATATTCTTTCACTAGAACTATTGTACTGCAGGGAAAAAGGAAGACATTTTGATGTAATTTTTTTGTATTATTTCTCATGGAACTCTTTTCTATATATCTTAATCTCCCCAATTCCTGCTGCACCAAGTTATTTGGGTATCCACGGTTCCTAAATTTTTGACACATTTCGTTTATTCTTAATTGCTTTCTCTCCTTAGTGTCCATTCACACTGGTACGACTTGTCAGGCGACTTGGTCAGCCTGACAAGTCACGCACCGTCGCATCCCATAGTGTAGTACAGGAACGGTTCTAATAGGAGTGTCACAAGTCGCTCCGACTTAGAAAAAGGGTCCTGTACTACTTCGGGGCAACCTGGAGCGACTTGCATAGACATTCATTTATGAAGTCCGTGCAAGTCGTGCCGAAGTCGCGGTGCACGTGACTTCACAGGTCGCCCCGAAAGTCGTGCCGCTTCAGTGTGAACCGGCACTTATTTGCTGATGATTCTTTCCACACTAATCAATTGACTTCGTAAAATTGATCTGAACACATGTAGCGGATGAAAGCTATCAAACCCCAATTGTTTTTTTCTATCTGTGGGTTTGATATACAAATCAGATTCCACTTTTCCATTCTCAGTGTAGATCATAGTGTCCAAAAATGACACTGATTGACCACCAACACACATCCTAAATTTTATATCTGTGCTGAACGAATTCAGCATATCATTAAACATATATAGATTTCCAATGTCGCCCCACCATACTGCAAATACATCATCGATATAGCACCACCAAGTGGTGCAATGTTTCTGAAAAAGTTTGTTCTTAAATATATATTTATCCTCAAATTTATGCATAAAAGTGCAAGCGACTGACGGAGCGACATTGAAACTCATAGCAACACCCTTTAGTTGTTGTATAAACATTTCCTGAAAAAGAAAATAATTATTCTTCAAAATCAAAACCAATAATTTTTCAAAAAGCCTAATTTGTGCAGTGGAATATAGTCCACTTCAATCAATTCAATCGCTGCTGCAATTCCATCATCCTGCGGTATGGCTGTGTATAAACTATTCACATCCCATGTTACAAGAATGTCCTCCTTCTTCATATCAGGTAAAGATTTTAACTTCTGTAAAAATTATTAGTGTCCTTAATATGGGACTTACAGTGCCTTGCAAAAGTATTCACCCCCTTGACTTTTTACCTATTTTGTTACATTACAGCCTTAACCACTTTGCCTCCGCTCACATTGCTGCTACTGCAATGTGGCTCGTTATCTTCCAGCGACGTGCCGCCGGAGGCTTGCTCCCACTGTGTTCAGTCACAGCGGGAGTCGGGCCAGGGGAGGAGCAGCCGTGATCGCCGCCGCTCTTCCCCGGTCTTCGGGGAATCTAGTTTGGAGATCCGCCCGCTTGTGTAAACAGAGCGGGCGGATCTCCTAAGTGACAGGGAGTGACAGATCGGAGTGTTCAGCATAGCTGAACATCCGATCTGTCCCTGACTCACACAGTCACCTCCCCCTCCACACGTCAGTAAGCACCAGGCATACATTAACCCCTCCCTCTCCAATAAAATTAACCCCTTCCCTGCCAGTGTCATTTTTACAGTAACAGTGCATATATATAGCACTGATTACTGCAGTAATGTCACTGGTACCACCAAAAGTGTCAAAAATGTCAGTTAGGGGTCTGATCTGTCCGCCGCAATGTCGCAGTTCCGCAAAACAAATCGCAGATCGCCGCCATTACGCGTTAAAAAAAAAAACACCAAAAATGACAGAAATCTTTCCCTTTGTTAGTAAACGCAATAACTTTTGCGCAAACCAATCAAAATACGCTTATTGTGATTTTTTTTACCAAACATAGGTAGCAGAAAACAAATTGGCCAAAAATTTAAAAAAAATTTAGATTTTTACATTTTTTGGGGGGGAATTTCATATAAAAAAATGATAAAAATATTGTTATTTTTTCAAAATAAACGCTATTTTTTTGTTTATAGCGCAAAAAGTAAAAATCACACAGGTGATAAAATACCACCAAAAGAAAGCTCTGTTTGTGGAAAAAAAAGGACGTAAATTTCGTTTGGGTACAGCGTCGCACGACCGCGCAATTGTCAGTTAAAGTCGCACAGTGCCGAATCGCAAAAAGTGGCCTGGATGTAAGACAGCAAAATCCTCCGGTGGTAAAGTGGTTAAATTCAATGTTTTGTTAATCTGAATTTTATGTGATGGATCAGAACACAATAGTCTAAGTTGATGAAGTGAAATGAGAAAAATATAAACATAAAACTATTTTTTAGAAATGGAAAACAAGAAATTGGCATGTGCGTATGTATTCACCCCCTTTGTTATGAAGCCCATAAAAAAGCTCTGGTGCAAACAATTACCTTCAGAAGACACATAATTAGTGAAATGATGTCCACCTGTGTGCAATCTAAGTGTCACATGATCTGTCATTACATATACGAACGTCAGACACAAATTTTCTCAAAAGTCCACGAACCGCGAGTTCGCGGCGGGCCCCATTGACTTTATTGGGAGGCGAACTTTAGAAACCTTTAGGTCATATTTGCAGCTACAAAAGACTTACTAGCTGTGCACAAATAGTCCCAGCACATGGACAATGTCATAACAGAAGTATTGCAATTGGAAAAGTTGCCCTAAACATTTTTTTTTTTTACAGCAAATTTTTTTTTTTTTCATAAATCAGACAGAACTGACAGCAGCCGGTAAATACATGTCAAATACATATAGGGTCCATTCAAACATCTGTAAAATGGGTCCGCATCGAATCCACACTTTGGCGTATCCTTTACAGACCCATTGATTTTCAATTCCAGTTTGAAAAATTAGGCTTTCACAGGATACAGAAGTAAGTGTCAGCCATGAAAGGCCCCAAAAATTAGCCCACATGCATTTACCTGACAGCTAAGAATGTAGTATTTGATGGCTGGAGGTACATTAGGCATTCACAGGATACAGAAGTCAGTGTCGGCCAGTATAGGCCCCAAAAATTAGACCACATGGGTTTACCTGACAGCAAAGAACGTAGTATTTGGTGGCCGGAGGTACATTAGGCATTCACAGGATACAGAAGTAAGTGTCGCCCATTCCAGGCCCCAAAAATTAGAACACATGGGTTTACCTGACAGCAAAGAACGTAGTATTTGGTGGCTGGAGGTACATTAGGCATTCACAGGATACAGAAGTAAGTGTCGCCCATTCCAGGCCCCAAAAATTATACCACATGGGTTTACCTGACAGCAAAGAACGTAGTATTTGGTGGCTGGAGGTACATTAGGCATTCACAGGATAAAGAAGTAAGTGTCGGCCAGTATAGGGCCCAATAATTAGCCCACATGGGTTTACCTGACAGCTAAGAACGTAGTATTTGGTGGCTGGAGGTACATTAGGCATTCACAGGATACAGAAGTAAGTGTCGGCCAGTATAGGCCCCAAAAATGAGACCACATGGGTTTACCTGACAGCTAAGAACATAGTATTTGGTGGCTGGAGGTACATTAGGCATTCACAGGATACAGAAGTAAGTGTCGGCCAGTATAGGCCCCAAAAATTAGCCCACGTGGGTTTACCTGACAGCAAAGAATGTAGTATTTGGTGGCTGGAGGTACCTTAGGCATTCACAGGATACAGAAGTAAGTTTTGGCCAGTATAGGACCCAAAAATTAGCCCACATGGGTTAACCTGACAGCAAAGAACGTAGTATTTGGTGGCTGGAGGTACATTAGGCATTCACAGGAAAAAGAAGTAAGTGTCGGCCAGTATAGGCCCAAAAAATTAGCCCACATGGGTTTACCTGAGTGCTAAGAACGTAGTATTTGGTGGCTGGAGGTACATTAGGCATTCACAGGTTACAGAAGTAAGTGTCGGCCAGTATAGGCCCCAAAAATTAGCCCACATGGGTTTACCTGACAGCAAAGAACGTAGTATTTGGTGGCTGGAGGTACATTAGGCATTCACAGGATACAGAAGTAAGTGTCAGCCAGTATAGGCCCCAAAAATTAGCCCACATGGGTTTACCTGACAGCTAAGAATGTAGTATTTGGTGGCTGGAGGTACATTAGGCATTCACAGGACACAGAAGTAAGCGTCGGCCAGTATAGGCCCCAAAAATTAGACCACATGGGTTTACCTGACAGCAAAGAATGTAGTATTTGGTGGCTGGAGGTACATTAGGCATTCACAGGATACAGAAGTAAGTGTCGGCCAGTATAGACCCCAAAAATTAGCCCACATGGGTTTACCTGACAGCCAAGAATGTAGTATTTGGTAGCTGGAGGTACATTAGGCATTCACTGGATACAGAAGTAAGTGTCGGCCAGTATAGGCACCAAAAATTAGACCACATGGGTTTACCTGACAGCAAAGAACGTAGTATTTGGTGGCTGAAGGTACATTAGGCGTTCACAGGATAAAGAAGTAAGTGTCGGCCATGAAAGGCCCCAAAAATTAGCCCACATGCATTTACCTGACAGCTAAGAATGTAGTATTTGATGGCTGGAGGTACATTAGGCATTCACAGGATACAGAAGTCAGTGTCGGCCAGTATAGGCCCCAAAAATTAGACCACATGGGTTTACCTGACAGCAAAGAACGTAGTATTTGGTGGCCGGAGGTACATTAGGCATTCACAGGATACAGAAGTAAGTGTCGCCCATTCCAGGCCCCAAAAATTAGAACACATGGGTTTACCTGACAGCAAAGAACGTAGTATTTGGTGGCTGGAGGTACATTAGGCATTCACAGGATACAGAAGTAAGTGTCGCCCATTCCAGGCCCCAAAAATTATACCACATGGGTTTACCTGACAGCAAAGAACGTAGTATTTGGTGGCTGGAGGTACATTAGGCATTCACAGGATAAAGAAGTAAGTGTCGGCCAGTATAGGCCCCAATAATTAGCCCACATGGGTTTACCTGACAGCTAAGAACGTAGTATTTGGTGGCTGGAGGTACATTAGGCATTCACAGGATACAGAAGTAAGTGTCGGCCAGTATAGGCCCCAAAAATGAGACCACATGGGTTTACCTGACAGCTAAGAACATAGTATTTGGTGGCTGGAGGTACATTAGGCATTCACAGGATACAGAAGTAAGTGTCGGCCAGTATAGGCCCCAAAAATTAGCCCACGTGGGTTTACCTGACAGCAAAGAATGTAGTATTTGGTGGCTGGAGGTACCTTAGGCATTCACAGGATACAGAAGTAAGTTTTGGCCAGTATAGGACCCAAAAATTAGCCCACATGGGTTAACCTGACAGCAAAGAACGTAGTATTTGGTGGCTGGAGGTACATTAGGCATTCACAGGAAAAAGAAGTAAGTGTCGGCCAGTATAGGCCCAAAAAATTAGCCCACATGGGTTTACCTGAGTGCTAAGAACGTAGTATTTGGTGGCTGGAGGTACATTAGGCATTCACAGGTTACAGAAGTAAGTGTCGGCCAGTATAGGCCCCAAAAATTAGCCCACATGGGTTTACCTGACAGCAAAGAACGTAGTATTTGGTGGCTGGAGGTACATTAGGCATTCACAGGATACAGAAGTAAGTGTCAGCCAGTATAGGCCCCAAAAATTAGCCCACATGGGTTTACCTGACAGCTAAGAATGTAGTATTTGGTGGCTGGAGGTACATTAGGCATTCACAGGACACAGAAGTAAGCGTCGGCCAGTATAGGCCCCAAAAATTAGACCACATGGGTTTACCTGACAGCAAAGAATGTAGTATTTGGTGGCTGGAGGTACATTAGGCATTCACAGGATACAGAAGTAAGTGTCGGCCAGTATAGACCCCAAAAATTAGCCCACATGGGTTTACCTGACAGCCAAGAATGTAGTATTTGGTAGCTGGAGGTACATTAGGCATTCACTGGATACAGAAGTAAGTGTCGGCCAGTATAGGCACCAAAAATTAGACCACATGGGTTTACCTGACAGCAAAGAACGTAGTATTTGGTGGCTGAAGGTACATTAGGCGTTCACAGGATAAAGAAGTAAGTGTCGGCCAGTATAGGCCCCAAAATTAGCCCACATGGGTTTACCTGACAGCTAAGAATGTAGTATTTGGTGGCTGGAGGTACATTAGTGTTATATTCTCCGTGTTGTGAGAGACACAGAACTCTGATCTGGAACAACGGATGTTTATTCAGTACTCACTGTACACTCCAACATGCATTACAGGACAGCTCTGTATATCAATGCATCTCTTACATGTTTCTAAGATGGCCATTCTGCCCCTTGACCCTTGTCATCACTCCTGGGTGGAGCCAGCCTTAAAGTAACAGTACATGGGAAACCCTTCAGGTATAACACCTTCCATCCATCCCTAAAAAAAACAAAAGAAAAAGCAACAAAACGAGAACAGGCATAAAACAGTAACTAATAATTGTCCAATACAGTCCTCCAACTCAAAAGATTTACATGGCTTCTTCCACGTCCGGATGTGAGAACAACTTCCAGGAACGCTACGGGGAGAACATGGCAGTGGATCACTTTTGGCGGGCCCGTTGAAAGTCACGTAACCGGTCTTGCAGCTGAAACCGGTCAGGAGGGCGACAGCGTCGTTGAGGCCGGGCACCCAGCTACTCTGGGCCGGAGGAAGCAGGGCTGGCCGGAATGGACACCGGCGGGGCCAAGAGGGGATCCCCTAGCTCAGAGGGTGAACAGACATCTGGACCAGGGCTGGAGGGCTCTGTTGGAGCTGAGTTCAAAAGTACAGAGTCCCCCCAAGCATCAGTCTCAATGCCTCCTGATCTGGTAGGAGCAGATCCTTGAGACACTGGAGGTGCAGCCGATGTCAGGGATTCGGGCAGCTGAGAACGAGTCCGCATGCCGTCTTCAAATGGAACCATCTTCCAGGCAGACCCTATACATTTTGGGTCCCAAAGTCTCTGCGATGATAGCAGGAAGCCAACGAGTGTTGGAAGCGCCATAAGATCGGGCCCATACCCTTTGCTGGGCTGTAAACCGGGGAATCTCGTCGCGTTCGACCCTCTTGTCTTGGGACTGCCGTACATGTTCCTGGACCGTTTGAGGGTGGAGCATGTCCAAAACAGTCCATGGCTGCCGACCCAAAAGAAGTTCAGCTGGAGTTTTCCCAGTGGTTGCATGTGGTGTGTTTCTGTAAGCAGAAAGGAAGGAGTCCAGCTGCTGGGGTGACAGGGACTGTTGTTTACTTGTAGCCACAGTAGCTTTGAAATAGCGTTTGAAGGTTTGTACAAACCTTTCTGCTTGACCATTTGTAGCCAGGTGGTAAGGTGCGGTCAACTTGTGTTTGATGTTGTGGGCAGTCAGGAAACTCTGAAACTCCTGGCTTGTGAATTGTGCACCGTTGTCTGTGACAATTTCTCTGGGGTATCCAAACGTAGCAGCGAAATGTAACAGTATGGAAATCGTCGCCTTAGTCATCGGCTGGGTAACAGGAATGACCTCAGGCCACTTTGAATGGGCATCAATTATGATCAAAAAGGTGTGTCCTCTGATCGGGCCTGCAAAGTCCAAGTGTAGGCGAAACCAGTGAACCTTGGGCCAAGTCCAGGGCTGGACGCACCCTCGAGGAGGGTCTCTTGCAGTTTGTGCACATCCAGCACACGCATTCACATATGTCGTGATATCTGAGTCTAGGTTCGGCCACCACACATAGCCTCGGGCCTTTTGTTTCATACGTGTGCCCCCGGGATGACCAGTATGTAGCAAGTCCAGAATGTGTCTCCGGAGGGTCTGGGGAACGATCACTCGGTCTCCCCATAAAACACAGTTGCCAGCCACAGTTAATTCCAGACGCCTACGGAAGTAAGGTTCATAATCCTGTGTGACAGTTGCAGGCCAACCGTACCGTACCCAGGAGAGTATTGTCTTAAGGAAGGTATCCTTGGCTGTATGGGCCGCTACCTCCCCAGAAGACAAAAAGGACAGGCTGGTGTAACAACAACTCTTGACTGGTGCAGAAGAGTCTGTTAATGTCCTTGTCAGACGGGACATGGCGTCCGCAATAGCATTGGCATCATGGCTGCGATACTGGATTTTGTAGCTATATGCTCCCAAGAATAGGGCATAGCGTTGAAGATGGGCCGCAGTCATCTGGGAGATGCCTTTGTCAGGGCTAAAGATCTGAAGGAGTGGCTTATGGTCTGTCATTATGGTGAATTCCCTACCATACAGGTAAAGATGAAACTTCTTAATTGCCCATATGAGCGTCAGAGCCTCTTTGTCAACGTGAGAGTAATTGCTTTCTGCTTCTGTCAAGGACCTGGAGGTGAATGCCACTGGTTTCTCTGACCCATCTGGTAAAACGTGAGATAGCACAGCCCCGAGACCATAGGGTGAGGCATCACAAGCCAAGGTCAGAGGCTTTTGGAGGTCATAGTGCACGAGCATGTGCTACGCCAACAGTTTTCGCTTAGAAACTTCAAAAGCACGTTGGCATGCAGCCGACCAGTTCCATCTGGAGTGTTTCTCCAAAAGCTTGTTTAACGGAAACAAAGTGTGTGCTAGATCTGGAAGGAATTTGTGGTAATAGTTCAGCAAGCCCAGGTATGATCGCAGCTGTTGGACGTTGGTTGGGGCTGGAGCTTTTACTAAGCATCAACTTTGGCTTCCGTGGTGTGTATACCCTCTGCATCCACAAGGGGGCCACAAAACTCCAATTTAGGTACCATGAATTGGCATTACGCTAAGTACACTTTTAGACCCTGCTCTTGGAGTCTCGTCAACACAAGCTCCATGTTCCGCTTGTGTTCCTGGTCCGTCAGGCCCGTGATGAGCATGTCCTCTAACAGGCACTGTGTGAAAGGTATGTCCGCCAAAATCTCATCCATTTTGCGTTGCCAAATGGCTGGGGCGGAGGCTACACCAAACACCATCCGATTGTATTCATACAGTCCCTTGTCAGTGTTGATGGTTAGAAACTTGCGGGACGAAGGGTGGACCTCCTGCAAGAGAGGAAAAAATGTCATCTACTCTGGGTAGGGGATACTGGTCTATCTCCAGTTGAGAATTTAGTTCCATGCGGAAATCGCCACAAATGCGTAAGTCCCCATTCGCTTTCATTACTGGTACAACTGGTGATGCCCACTCACTGTGCTCTACCTTTGAGATGACACCTTGTTCCTCCAGCCGGCTTAGTTCAGCTTCCACTCCTGCTCGGAGTGCGAAAGGTACCGTCCGAGCTTTGAAGAACCTAGGCTGGGCGTTGGGTTTCAGCCTGAGTCTCACACGGTCATGCTTTATTTTCCCCAAATGGTTAACAAAGACTTGTGGGAATTGCTGTTTCGGGGATTCCACCCATCCCTCTTTATCTCCTGATGGGATGGTCACGGTGTTGCAGGGGTTTATGGCGATGTCTGGAAGCCAAAGTGAGCAATCCAGTCACTCCCAAAGAGAGGGGGTCCCCCATGTTCTATGATATATAATGCCATTCTCTTCGTCTGACCCTTGTAGGATACCTGTACTTTCACGTAACCCAGTGGGTGGAGTATCTGCTTTGAGTATGTCTGCAGTTTGATTGGTGTTGGACAGACAGTTGTTCGGATCAGAAGTTTTCTCCATTGTTTCCAGGTGATAACTGAAACTGCTGCTCCTGTGTCTACATCCATCTTGAGTTTCTTTCCTTCCACGGTTACCTCTACAGTCATTGCTGAGGGTGCTGAATGCATATGATGTATGTCCAATCTGTGGAGCACCTCCTCATCCTCTGATTCAGATGACGATGTATATCTTCCCACCATATATGCCTTTGTCCTGGTGTTCAGAGGTTGTTTATTTCGCACCATCTTACTACAGCAGACTCGTTTCAGATGGCCTGCCTTACCACAATTATGACAGAACTGATCCTTAAACCGGCAGACTTTGTGATCATGGTCTGTATTCCCACAATGGTAGCAAGATGACTCCTGGCTTGGTGAGGGTCTATATTTCCAGTTTGCTGCTGTTGGCTTGACTGCTGTTCTGAAAACTTCCTCTTTAACCTCTTCCTTTCTGCTCTGGGGGTTCAATGCCTCTGTATCTTTCACAGCCATTTCCATCACTGAAGCTATCTCAATTGCCTTTGTAAGGGTAAGGTCTTTCTCTGTTAACAGTTTTTTTTGGCTAGACTCACTATTTATTCCCATGACAAACTTATCCCTCAGTGCAGTCGGTAAGTACTCCCCAAAAGAACAGGTTGAGGCTAGTCTGCGAAGGGCGAGCACATAAGCCTTAATATCTTTACCCGGCTGTTGCTGCCGCTGATAGAACCGGAATCTCTCTGCAATCTCTAGTGGTTTAGACTGGAAGTGATTCCCTAACAGTGTCAGGAGCTCTGCCAAAGTCTTAGTTGCTGGTTTTTCAGGGAAAAGGAGATCCCTAAGAATGTAATATGTCCTAGCACCAACCACTGTCAGAAATACTGTTACTTGCGTGTCGCCTGGGATGGCATTTGCACCAAAATACTGTTCCAGTCCCTCAACCCAGGAACTCCAGGATGTCTGTTCTCCATCAAAATCACTTAATGTCCCGATCAATGACATTTTCCTGCTGGGCTCTGTGGGTGTTTGTATCCAGGTGACAATCCAGAGTTTTTTTTTTCTTTTCTTTTCTCACACGGATAGTAACCTTGTAAATCCCATCCTCATTGCCACTGTTATATTCTCCGTCATGTGAGAGACACAGGACTCTGATCTGGAACAACTGGACTCTGATCTGGAACTCCAACAGGCATTACAGGACAGCTCGGTATATCAATGCATCTCTTACATGTGTCTAAGATGGCCACTCTGCCCTTTGACCCTTGTCATCACTCCTGGGTGGAGCCAGCCTTAAAGTAACAGTACATGTGAAACCCTTCAGGTATAACAATTAGGCATTTACAGGATACAGAAGTAAGTGTCGGCCAGTATAGGCCCCAAAAATTAGACCACATGGGTTTACCTGACAGCTAAGAACGTAGTATTTGGTGGCTGGAGGTACATTAGGCATTCACAGAAAAAATAATTGTGGGCCATGAAAGGCTCCAAAAATGTGGCATTCCATGGACATGAAATGCCTTTTATTTCAACAACAGACGCAGAACAGCATGGCAACGTCTCACCTTTCATGTGGAATAGGTTCTGGGGATCTTGGGTGGCACAGCGGAAGAGACGGTAGAAGCGTAAAAGGAGGAGTCAGCCGAGGAGGAGAGGGAGGATGGAGGAGGAGGAGGAGAAAAAGAGGCAGGCCTGCATGCAATCCATGGCTGTACAACCAAATCCACACGGGTGCCACGGGTTACATGCTTGACGGCCGTCAGAAGGTTCACCCAGTGGGCAGTAAAAGTGATATACCTTCCCTGCCCGTGTTTGCTAGACCATGTGTCTGTGGTCAGATGTATCTTGGCACCAACACTGTGTGCCAGAGATATATTCACTTGCCGCTGAACATGGCCATACAGCTCTGGAATGCCCTTCTGCGAGAAATATTTCCTGCCAGGGACCTTCCATTGTGGTGTTTAAATGGCCACAAATTTCCGAAAGGCCTCCGAGTCCACCAGTTGATATGGCAGTAGTTGGCGGGCTATCAGTTCCGACAAGCCAGCAGTCAAACGTTGGGCAAGAGGGTTATCCGGCGTCATCATTTTTTTCCGCTCCAACATTTGGGCCACAGAAGCCTGCCTTTTTCCAAAATAACATGACGACGGCATCATGGAAGGTGGAGTGGAGGACAATTGTGAGGAGATAGGAGAAGGAGAAGGAGAAGAGGCTGGACGGTGAGAGCCTGGAGTGTGACTTTGTGGGTTCTGACAGTGTTGCTCCCACTGGGCTTGGTAATAGGAGTTCAGGTGCCTTCTTAAGGCGGTTGTCCCTAGCTGAGTGTTGGGCTTACCGCGACTTATGCATTGACTGCAAAGGCTGCAGATGGCAACACTGTTGTCAGCAACGGACACCATGTGCCGGCGTCCTGGGAGCGCCAGATGTGACTGTACATGGTTGATGGCTCGCTTTTGATACATTTGCAGTCTGCTTTGTACCTCTTGTGCAATGCAAGTTCTGCCTGCCTCTCCTCCCTATCTGCCAGTCTCTCTCTCCCTCTGAACTCCCCTCCTCTTCCTCTCTTGTGGCCACCCACGTGACGTCCATAGACACGTCATCATCCACGTCACCTTCCCCACCACTAACATTCGAGATCTCGGAGTAGGCAGCAACAGCGGGGACCAATCTCCTTGGGCTGATCTGGGTACTGTGGCGGCTGTTGCTACCTCCTCTTCCTGATCCGATGCCAAGAATGGCTGCGCATCGCAAATGTCTTGTGATGGATCGGAAAATAATTCCAGTGACTCAAGCGGAGGGTATGTGGTGGTGGTGGTTGTGGTGTTTGTGGTGGTGTCTTTGGGGGTGCACACAGCAGAGAGTGAAGAGGGTGCAGATAGAGAGGATGAGGAGGGTGCAGAAGAGGAAGGCTGAGTGAGCCACTCAACCAAGTCTGGTGCGTCCTTTGACGTAATCGAACGTACCTTCTGAAACTTCACACTTTGGCTCCAGCCTACTGCTCCTGCCCTACCCCTACCACCCCTGCTTAAGTGTCTGCCTCTTCCTCTGCCTGTCATGTTTTTAAATTACCCTGTGACAAAAGTCTCTAGAGAATCGCAGTATATCTGGAAAAAGGTATATAATACCCCCGCTTCAATCTGTGGTATTGGGGGGCCACAGGTTTATCACACCAGTTCTACAAATAATTGGCCAGTAACTGTTGTCACTGTGTGTAGCACAGTTAACACAGCAAAAGAGGCCAAATGTTTGCAGGACTAAAATACAATCTAAGAAAAGTATACTGTTAAATAACACCCCACTTCAATATATGATATTGGGGGGCCACTGGTCTATCACACCAGTTGTTCAAAAAATTGGCCAGTGAGTTTGGCACTGTGTGTAGCAGAGTTAACACAGCAAAAAAGGCAATATTGTTGCAGGACACAAATACACTTGTAAAAGTATACTCAGATAACACCCCACTTCAATATGTGGTATTGGGGGGCCACTGGTCTATCACACCAGTTATAATACATTAAAAGTGCTTTTATCACTGTTTGTAGTATTGCTGCAGCAACGCTCAGTCACCACACCAGTCACAATGCTGCACAGTGCACAATACAAATCCACTATAATATGCTTTCTATATTACAAAGTATATTATACCATGGATTACACCCCTATATAGTGCACTGCACACCTATACCAAAAAAATAGCAGCCCTTGAAATGACTTTTGTGGACATTACATAGCAATTTTTGTCACTGCTGATCTCTGTCCCTGGAGCACACTGGATACCTGTCCCTAAACTGAAAAACTGCACACCTATACTTAATATATTGCAGCCCTTAACATGACTTTTGTGGACATTAACAGAGCGATTTGTGTCACTACCGATCTGTCCCTGATGAACACTGCATACCTGTCCCTAAACTGAAAAGAGACTGCAGACCTATACCAAATACCAGCCCTTAAAAGGACTTTTGTGGATCTTAACAGAGCAATTTGTGTCATTGCCGATCTTGATCTGTCCCTGATGAACACAGCATACCTGTCCCTAAACTAAAAAGAAAGTGTAGTAGACCTATACCAAATACCAGCCCTCAAAAGGACTTTTGTGGATCTTAACAAAGCTATTTGTGTTTGTCAATCTGTCCCTGATGCGCACAGCCAACCTCTCCCTATGCTGACAAAAAGCAGAATGTGAAATGGCTGCCAGCTCTGGTCTATTTATAAGGTAGGGGGCATGTCCATGTGCTGAAATGTTTCAATTGGCTGTCCCGTTCCACCTGACGGCTGTGTCATGGGTCAAATTCCCCCCCCCCCAATGTAAACTAATATGGCTGCCACGAAGAACGCCATGTGTTCGCAAAATTGGCAGGTAGTGGACAAGCAAAATTTGCCTCGAACCGACAGCCGGGTGAACCGCAAGGCCATCCCTACCCAGAGACTGCAACACTTGAGCAAGAGGTGCCACTAACCAAATAATGCCATGAAGACCAAGGAACTCTCCAAACAAGTGAGGGACAGTGTTGTTAAGAAGTACAAGTCAGGGTTAGGTTATAAAAAAATATCCAAATCTTTGATCATCCCTAGGAGCACCATCAAATCTATCATAACCAAATGGAAAGAACATGGCACAACAGCTGGTCTGATGAGACTAAAATTGAACTTTTCGGTCATGAAAGAAAACGCTATTTCTGGCGCAAATCCAACACATCACATCACCCAAAGAACACCATCCCCACAGTGAAACATGGTGGTGGGAGCATCATGCTTTGGGGATGTTTTTCAGCAGCTGGGACTGGGAAACTGGTCAGAGTTGAGGGAAAGATGGATGGTGCTAAATACAGGGATATTCTTGAACAAAACCTGTACCACTCTGTGTGTGATTTTAGTCTAGGACGGAGGTTCACCTTCCAGGAGAGCAATGACCCCAAACACACTGCTAAAGCAACACTTGAGTGGTTTAAGAGGAAACATGTAAATGTGTTGGAATGGCCTAGTCAAAGCCCAGACCTCAATCCAATAGAAAACCCCAGTGGTGAGATGTGGCAAGCTCATAGGGACTTATCCAAAGCGACTTGGAGCTGTGATTGCCACAAAAGGTGGCTCTACAAAGTATTGACTTTAGGGGGGTGAATAGTTATGCACATTGTCTTTTTCTGTTATTTCGTCCTATTTGTTGTTTGCTTCACAATAAAAAAAAAACCATCTTCAAAGTTGTGAGCATGTTCTGTAAATTAAATGTTGCAAATCCTCAAACAATCCATGTCGATTCCAGGTTGTGAGGCAACAAAACACAAAAAATGCCAATGGGTGAATAATTTTGCAAGGTACTATAGTTCCCTGTATAAGAGGAGATCTTATCCAGAAATTGTGAGGTAGGGACAAAGATAGAATCACTATCCGACACAATCAAGTGTCCCGGGGGGTGTTATCCCTATCCTTATGGATTTTTGGCAGGGTACCCTTACCTCCTTCGGAGAGAGTGCTGTCATGGAGATGTTATGTACTAGGTTCTCTGATATCCGTTTTGATTGTTCCGTGTATTGCGGCGTGGCAGATACATAGCTGTGGCTCTTTCTCTGGTGTTGTATGATCTGGTCTGCATGCGAGACCTGCCTTCCCACTGTGTTTGATCCAAAAAAACAGTGGGGGAAGAATCACTAATGAAGAATCCGATGCACCCTCTCTTCTCATAGTGCCTGGTAATCTATCGACGACGTGTATATAAACGGGGCCATCTATAAACTTGATTCCTTTCGATAATCTTCACTATCTCGGTCAAACTTCCGTTTTTTCAGCTCCAAATCTGTACGATATTTAATCATATTTGCATCCAAACTTTCCTTTAGTTTTGTAAATTCCTCAGAGGTCCCTGTGGATTTTAACTTATTTTCCACTTTTACAATTGTTCCGATACCACCTCCAATTCCCTCCGTATATGTGAGATTGTTAAAGTCATTAGATCGAACGAACATTTATTGAGGATCTGCATAAATGTAGCCTTATACTCTTTATTATCACTAAATAAAGTGAGTGCCAATCTTAGTCCTAATCCTCTGGGGATCCGCTGTACCCCATGGTATTCTGCCAAAGTTAATCCATGTAATTCTAAAGATGTATGTCTCTTTTGCAGCTTTTCCCATTACCGGGTATTATGTACTGGAGTGTTTCCAGTTACAAAATCTCTGGATCAAACCACCTGAGACACAATCTGTGTGGCCTCCTCATTAGAGAATGAAAACGTAGTTCCAGAATTTGATTCCATTGTAGAGAAGTGTAGAATCCCAAACAGAGTATTAATACAATTTCAAGGTGAGACACCTCTGCTGTGTAGATCTCTTTGCACACAGATTACATACAGTATATTGTGGCACTCCCTTCTTTCCACAAAGTATCCATGAAATAATACAAGATGCAATCCAATTGTTGTTCCAAATATCCTTTACTTCTGATCTTCATGCATATAAGTAAACATACATTTACAAGTGACTGCACAGTTTTCGGACATGCATATGTCCTTTATCAAGCTGCATGTGTAGCACTAATCCTCAGTACAATCTTTTATCTCTATTCCCTCAGTGCGTCCAGCCTCACACTACACAGGTGTATCTCCTTAATCACAATTTCTAATCAAATCCACTTTAACCCATTATTTTCCAACAACCTCAAAACGATCGACAAATTTCCACACCTTCACATAATACCCCTCATAGCTAATTGCAATTATATATATATATATATATATATATACAGTATATATATATATATATATATATATATATATTACCCAAAGTATTGGGATGCCTGTCTTTACATGCACATGAATTATAATGGCATCCCAGGGTTCAATACTGATTTGGCCCATCCTTTGCAGCTATAACAGGTTCAGGTCTTCTGGAAAGGCTGTCCACAAGGTTTTGGAGTGTGTCTATGGGAATGTTTGACTATTCTTCCAGAAGCGCATTTGTGAAGTTAGGCACTGATGTGGACGAGAGAGCCTGGAAGGCAGTCTCTGCTCTAATTCATCCCAAAGGTGTTCTATCGGGTTGAGGTCAGGACTCTGACTGTGCAGGCCAGTCAGGTTCCTTTACCCCAAACTCGCTCCATTCTTTACTGACCTTGTTTAGTGCACTGGTCCAAATCATTTGGTGGAGAGCAGATTATGGTGTGGGGTTGTTTTTTTAGCGGTTGGACTTGGCCCCTAATTCTAGTGAAGGGAACTCTTAAAGTGTCAGCATACCAAGACATTTTGGACAACTTCATGCTCCCCAACTTTGTGGGAACAGTTTGGAAATGGCCCCTTTCTGTTCCAACATGACTGCACACCAGTGCACAAACCAAGGTCCATAAAGACATGGATGGGTTTGGGATGGAGGAACCTGACTGTCCTACATGGAGTCAAGATCTCAACCCAATACAATACCTTTGGATGAATTAGAGCGGAGACTGCGAGCCAGACCTTCTCGTCCACATCAGTGCCTGACATACTAAATGCACTTCTGGAAGAATGGTCAAACATTCTCATAGACACATTCCTAAACCTTGTGGACAGCCTTCCCAGAAGAGTTGAAGCTGTACTTGAACTGGAACTCAGACCTTGGACATAATACAGCAGGTGCACCTCCATCAGTAGTAAAACAAAAGGTAATTGCATAACCAAATCACAGTGAATCAGTGAATAAAGGGGTAATTTCATGAATAAAGGTGCTAGAATCGTATATTAGGCTTCCCCAAAAGAGACCCAGGAATAATAATCTATAAGTCAATAATAAGCAGCACTCCAAACAGCTTACATTTTGATGTTCATATATTTATAAAATAAGACAACATATACAGCCAAAACAGTAAACAAGAGTACATGCATAAGTCCTACCCGCAGTTCTTCTATCTAGGCAAAGACAAACTCTTAACTACAAGCATCATAGCAAGCATTTTCATTAGAACAGGGAGGAGTTCAGAGCTAATAGTACAGTACAGTTATTATTAAATACCAATACACATAGATAAATCCCAGAAAAAAACCTTTATCTGACACGTGGACACATGTCAGCTGACACAGGTGGGAATCACAACATTTTTTAGAGTAAAAACCCCTTTTGTCAAGGGAGATCTACCTGAAAAAAAATAATTCCACCTGTCTCCAGGCAGAGTTTCCCAGCTCACTATTGCAAGTCAAGGTGGGAACCAAATTCCTGCAGCTTATACTAACAAATAAATATTTTCTTTTAATTTGGCCGCTAACATGTATTATGCTATACAGCATCACTACCCCTTTCCACTCCTGCTGGGGTGTTATCCATAAAAATCTCCTACCCATTGCTGCTAGGGTGCCATTTATTATCATCTAATGCCACTACTGCAGACCTGTCAGCATTACCATCACATGCTGCTCCTGTAGCTCTGACCCAGTTCTTTGGCACTGTCCTGGTGACACACCTAATTTGTACCCAGTTGTTTCCCAGCTGCCAAACTTATGCCATTTTTTTCTGCATGGACATTCCTGCTTTCCTTCTCAATATGTGGTATAAGTGGTATAGTGGCACTGTCAAGGTATCACACTTCATTTTTACTGAACTTATTATTGAGCTGCAATAATTTGGATAAATCTGCCTTTTCTCTCTGACATAATCTATAATAATTTTTAATTCACTTCAAAACCAGTTTTTTCTCTCTCTCTCTTCATAGTGGCCTACTAAAAAGGCTCATATGATGTGCAGCATGTCAGTGCAATATTTCTGCCTCTTGTTTCTGACACAATCCATTATCAAGTTTAATTCACATGAAAACCTTCTCCCTTTTCAAATGCAGCCCACTAAAAAGGCTTACCTAATGTGTAGTATGTCTGTGCTAAATTTCAGCCTTTCTGAAATATTTTATTGTTATGTTTAAACCTGCCTTCTACCATCTCTCCCTCTTTAAATATGGCCTACAAAAGAGCGTACATGATGTGCAGCATGTCTTTGCTATTTCTTGGTTCCTGTCTATCACATAATCCTCTATACCTTTTATTCAAATTAAAACATTTCTTGTCTCTCCCACTACAAATGCAGCCTGGTAAAAATGCTTACATAGTCATACTTCTATGACTTTATTAAAATATGCAATATGAAATTTTTTTGACAAGTTTGCTGAACTTCCCATGAATCTAACCTGGACAGATTCATCCATCACTACCAGTGATCCTCCCAGTTGATTTAAGTTTCTTTCTCCTTTTGGCAATGCTCTGCAGCCACAGCAGCATCGCCACCAGTGTACACATGTTGCCATATACACTTTTCTATGCATCTACCTGCTGCCCACATCTGACACAGGGACACCTGATAGGGTGGTTCTAGCTAGGTAAATGACATCTGATGAAGTCCTTCGTGCAGCAACACAGTCTAGACAAATGTTGTGTTCACCCCTGACAGAATCACATATGTTTGCATATTTAAAATAATCTAAAATAAAGGGAGTCTAAGATGGCGCCGGGAGCAGACGTGCAGTAACTGAGCTCCCGACTCCGGCGTGTATCCTGACAATACACCCAGCTTGATCCCCCTGGTGTTCGGCCGCTTCCACTTTCTGATGTCGGTATCCTGAGCGTTGGGATAGGTGGAGGTCGGGCTATCCAGCGTCGGGCAATCCAGCGTCCATTGTGTTGACTGGTGCCGGCTGTCTCCTGGTGTCTCCTGGTGTCTTCTGGTGTCCTGGCGGGCTGTGCTGGGCGGCTCATCTGCTCCGTCGTCCCCTTCGCGGCTGCTCTGAGGAGCTGGATGCCGCAATATTGGCTGAGACCAGAGACCGGAGGGACGGACTGCAGCAGTATGAGCGGTGTGAGGTGCACGGACTAAACGTGCACTGGACAGCTGGGGTGCTTGAGTGGATCCGTTGGTAGATCCTTGGACGCCGCATCGGGGGAAAGTAAAGGGAAAGTAAAGAGGAGCTGACTTGGCTGGTAGTTACCGGACTGCTGGTACTGGCCGGTCTTCCTATGCTCCTATGCTCCTATGCTCCCTGTAGATGCCGACAAGCTGGTAATCTATGTGAAACCTTGGTTAAAGGAAAAGCAGTGAGTAAACCCTGGTCAAAGGAAAAGCAGTGAGTAATACTCAAGTTGCAATACGCAAGTTGGATCAAGCTCCTTCATTTATTTAAATGACCTTTTTTTTTTTTTTTTTTTTCTCCTCAGCCCTTTTTTTTTTTTTTTTTTTTTTTTTTTTTTTTTTTGCAATTTAAGCACATTCTACCGCATATTGCTGCATACTGCCAGCCTGCCACACTAAATACCATCTATTCTCTGGCCACAGTATATATGTTTATGTAGTAAACTATTAATTACATAAACCCCCCCTTTTTTTTTGCCTCCCCTTTTACCCCCCTTTTTTTTTTTTTTTTTTTGGGAGGAATGCCCAAAAATAAAGGGGGTGTACAGACACGCCGTGCAGTCGTGACATCACCGTCTAAGTCTACAGTAACTATGGCGTCTCAAACCGAACAGACAACAGTGATCAGGGAAGTAGAACCGCCTGCAAGTTTAGAGACACTCATGCATGCCATAGTAGACTGTAAGACGGCTCTGACTTCTAAAATTGATTCTGTACAATCAGATATTGGACTTATCCGTAAAGATATGGACAATTTCCGAGATAGAGTTACCGAGATGGAAATGCGGGTTTCAGAAGTAGAAGACACACAGAAAGGTTACAACTCGGATGTTCAGCTGCTCAAAGCCAGGGTTAAGCAGCTGGAAATACGAGCAGAAGATGCAGAAAACCGCAATCGTAGGAACAACTTACGGATTATAGGTCTTCCGGAGGGATCCGAGGGTGCAAACCCGGTGACCTTTATTGAGCACTTACTTCCAACTATTCTTCCAGAAGCTAAATTTTCTGCTTTTTTTTCAGTGATACGTGCACATCGGATACCAGGGAAGCGAGGGCCTCCTGGCTCTCCTCCACGCACCTTTATTTTGAGGTTCCTTCATTATGGTGACCGAGATACTGTGTTACGAGCAGCCCGCTCTCAGAGTGAAGTGAAATACGAGGGAGGTAAACTTTTTATTTTTCCAGATTATTCTGTTGAAACACAGCGTCAGAGAAAGTCATTTGATCAAGCCCGTTCTAAGTTAAGAGAAAGGGGGTTGAAATATAGTACTCTGTTTCCAGCTAAATTGCGGGTACAAGATGGTGAACATGTGCGTCTCTTTTCTTCCCCAAAAGAGGTATTATCCTGGCTTGAGACATACAAATAAGACTGAGACTGAACCCTTTTTTTTTTTTTTTTTTTTCTCCTTCCTCTTGGTTTGTCATAGTTTGCTTTCCCAAATTCTACATGACAGCTGGGTGAATTAAGATATAAGTTTCTCTTTTCCTTCATCCTTTTTGAACGCCGGAGTCTTCTCCCCCCCCCCTTTTTTTTTTTTTTTTTTAAGGGGGGGGGGGGTAATATAGCGCCTTCTTTTTGACACTTACCCCCTAGGGTGGACTATGAGGTCCGCGGTGGGTGGGATACAAACCCTCTCCAATTTTGGGGAGATGGGTGGGGTGGGGGGGATGGGGATGTTTGAATCATTACTCTGTTATTGTATTTATTGTATTTTTCAGTTGTTTTTCCCTTTTTTTTTTTTTTTTTTTTTTTTTTATATATACTGTTATTATGTTGTATACATTGCTTTTTGAGTGGATATGGAATCTTTAAGGGTGATTTCTTGGAACACTAGAGGTTTGAATTCCCCGCAGAAGCGCTCTCTAGTGTTTCAATATTTAAAAGCGTTTAATCCCCACATATGTGTCCTGCAGGAGACTCACTTGTTGGGTACTCGAACGCTGGCCCTTAAGAAACCATGGGTTGGGCACCATTACCACTCTACATTTTCTACGTATGCTCGTGGAGTCAGCATTCTTATCCACAAGTCTCTCCCGTTCAAACTAATGAATCTTTCCCTGGACCCGGATGGACGATTTGTTTTGCTCAATCTGCAGATATCATCCTTTACTTTATTGCTGGTAGGGTTATACATACCTCCGCCGGCTTCAATCAGGCTGTTATATAAAATTTTTAAAGAAATTGCAAAATATGAGAATGATAACATACTTATTGTGGGTGATTTTAATATGGTTCCAGATCCGAACATGGATAGAATGACTGGAGATTCTTCCACCAGATCGGATCTTGCTGAATGGGCTGAGATCTATGGGTTGACAGACCTATGGCGTTGGCACCACCCCCATGCTAGGGAATATACCTGCCACTCCGCCACTTATAAAACCTTTTCTCGAATTGACTTAATGTTTGCAAGTAGGTTATTACTATCTCGGGTGCGGGAGATTCGGGTTCTTCCTCGTGGGATCTCCGACCACGCTCCACTTCTCTTAAATATGGAATTATCTGGTAACCCCTCTCATAGATTATGGCGTTTATCCAGATATTGGATCGCTGATTCTGATATAAACCCTTTAGTCGAACCCCAGATAGCGGCCTTTTGGGAGATAAATCCGGGCACGTCATCAGTGGCTATGGTCTGGGACGCTTTTAAGGTTTGCACCCGGGGGTATTATCAGACAGCTATTGGGAAGATCCAACGATATAGGCGAACAAATCTATTGCAAAAAGAAAAGGAAGCTAGAGATATGGAAAATCTATACATACAAACTAGAGACCCCACCCATTATACACGATTTCAATCCTTGACTAGGGAGGTAATGGGAATACGCACAGCCCTTACACAGAAAAAACTGCTCTCTCAATCCCAACATATTTTCGTACATGGAGAGTATAACGGTAAAATGCTGGCGCAAATTTCTAGGGAACAGACAAGTGGCTATAGTATAGCACATATTCAGGATCAATCGGGTACTCTTCACTCTAATCCAGAAACTATTAATCATAACTTCACTGATTATTATCGGGCCCTATATAACACTAAGGTTAATTATTCAGGAGATGAACTCGATCATTATCTACAGGCAGTGGACTTTCCAGCCTTAACTGATAGAGATAGGGCCAAATTAGATGCCCCTATTACTCTTTTGGAGATCCAGGAAGTGGTGGCCTCCCTAAATCCTGATAAAACACCAGGACCGGATGGAATTCCTGTTGAATTCTATAAGGCCCATATGGACCTTTTGGGCCCGCATTTATTAGCCACTCTTCTAGGATCTCTAAATGAGGGGAAACTCCCTAAAACAATGACTGAAGCGGTTATTGTTGTGATCCCTAAACCAGGGAAGGACCCATCTTTATGTTCATCATATAGACCTATTTCTTTATTAAATGTTGATGGGAAGATCCTTTCAAAGGTCTTGGCCACTCGACTTAATAGTGTTATAACAGGCTTGATCCATCCGGATCAAACTGGATTTATACCTGAACGGGGTACTGATATCAATATCCGGAGATTGTTTACACATATGGCCCTGGCGTCGGGGGGGGGAGCAGGTGTGGTCGCCTCCCCTCGACGCCGAGAAAGCATTCGATTCTGTTGAGTGGCCATTTCTCTGGAGGATCCTATCTAGTTTCGGGTTTGGCCCTAAGTTCGTCTCATGGATTAAGCTTCTCTATGAGAACCCTACGGCTAGAGTCCGTACTAATACATCTCTATCGGATAGATTCCCTCTACGGAGGGGTACCCGACAGGGATGTCCGTTATCCCCAGCCTTGTTTGCCTTGGCTTTGGAGCCGCTCGCGATTAAGTTGCGAGCGGACCCACAAGTCCGAGGCATTAAGGTGGGGATCATTGAAGAGAAGTTATCTTTATATGCAGACGACACCTTGATCTATTTGGCGGATGCTTCCACATCATTACATAGGGCCCTACAATTATTTGACATGTTTGGTCGTTTTTCAGGTATAAGTATTAATTGGTCTAAGTCCGTCCTTTTTCCACTACACCCATCGATACCTTTAATTGATACTCAGACACCGCTGAAATGGGTACAGGATATGGTGTACTTAGGCATCAAAGTGGGTCCAACATTGGAGGTATACCAGCAAAATAACATTGACCCTTTAGTTTTACAATTAAATAAAAAGTGTGCGTCTTGGCGCATGCTTCCCTTGTCCCCCGTTGGCAGAATTAATTTAATAAAAATGAACTATCTTCCGAAATTTCTGTATCTTTTTCGTAATTCCCCCATTGATATGACTAGAACCTTTTTTTCGAGATTAGATAGTATTGTAACAACTTTTGTATGGGCCGGGCGTACTCCACGAGTCGCAAGACGCACGCTATACCTTCCTCTTGCAAGAGGAGGCTTAGCGCTTCCTAACTTTAAATTGTATTTTTGGGCGGCTGTTCTGGTGACGGTCCGGTGGTGGTTCTCCCAGCCCAAAACTAACTCCGCAGTTACACTAGAAGCAGCACTACTGGGTTCATATGCGGCCCTTAGTAATCTTGTTTTTCGGGGGGAACAGGCACATCCTCAAATAACCAGTCTGATGAAGACTGTTCTGCGGATATGGACTCGGGCGCGGGTGATATATAATATACCATTGCATATATCCCCCCACACTCCGTTGTGGGGTAATCCTAATTTAAAACATTTATATCATCTCCCTGATCCACAGTTATGGGCTGCTAGAGGGATTGTGACTATGAAACATGTTATTAAAGATGGAAGACTTCAAGGCTTTAATGTTCTTCAGTCTACCCATTCATTACCTCCCACCATGAGGTTTCGTCACTGCCAGCTTAGTCATGCTATGCGGGCTCAATTCCAAGGCCCTGTTGTCCTGGAATCAGACCCCTTGGAGAAAATGTTAACTTTTAAGGTAATAGGGAAAACTCTCTCTGCTATATATTCCATACTCTCAACAGATCATAGTCAGTCCCCTGAGAAAACCTATAATAAATGGAAGGAGGACATTCCAGATCTGACTATTGAAGAGTGGGAGGACTCGGTTAATAATTATATCCCCTCAATGATAGCGGCTAGGGACAGATTTATACAACTCAAATTCTTACATAGAGCATATTACACGCCGCAACGTCTTGCCAGGATATATCCCACGAAAGATCCTTTGTGTACTAGATGTGGGCATGAAATAGGTACATTCTTACATGTTGTTTGGTCGTGCCCTGACCTGGCAACTTTTTGGAAAGAAGTGACGGACACTATTGGTGAAATTTTTGACATCATGATTCCTTTGGACCCAAAGGTAACTTTATTGAGTAACCTTACAGAACTGGCTGGGGATAAATATGCTAAAATGTGCATTACATATACCCTGTTTTATGCCAGGAGAGAAATCCTTTTGCGATGGAAGTTACCCGAACCTCCCACCCGATTATCCTGGATAGTTGCCGTTACTAAGACACTTCCATTCTACCGTTTCACATACGGTAGTAGGAACTGCCCAAAAAAATTTGATAAAGTATGGTCAGCCTGGATTGACGCTATAGGTGAGCCGAGGTCACCTGTTCCATAATGATATAAGTAGGCACTTATTATTATTATTGAAGGAAAGGAAAAAAAGAGAAAAAAAAAAGAGGGAAATTTTTTTTTTCCCTTTTTTTTTTTTTTTTTTTTTTTTTTCCCTTTGTTCTTAAATTGGTTTATTGATATTCCCCTTCCCTTCCTCTCCCTAAGAATTTTTTTTTTTTTTTTTTTTTTTTTTGTGTGTTTGTATGTGTGGATAATATTATTCCTTGTGCAGAGTAATGTATTGTATTGGAATATTTGTGATTTTTATATGTTTAACAATAAAATAAAAATTTAACTGTCAAAAAAAAAAAAAATAATCTAAAACAATTTTGAAAAGTATAAGTACATGAGCATGGAAAAGCTACAAAGCATTTGTGATATTTTAGGGATTGGGTTAAGAGCTACTTTAATAACTCCTTAGTTTGAGATGTGGATCAAGCACACAGGTTATAAAAATTTAACCTGAACATGTTATTATATCCAGCCTGTAAATTAAGTACATACAAGTATATATACTACAATATATGTGTTTTTAGAATTAGAACTTTAATGTACAAAATAAGTTAGAACTATTCTCTGAAGAGTTATCTATTAATATCACCAGAATAATACCTAATGAGATAGATTTAACAGGTGTATTCTTTCTAAAAAAACTAGGTTACTTTAATTATCTTTCGCATTTTTTCTGTACTGAACATACCATATGTTTTCCAATTTACCTAAATAAACATGCAGCGCTGTGATTTTCTAACATCTGTTCCTATTTTATAACTGCAATGCTGCACTTTTTAAATAAACTTTTATTAACAAAATGTAGTATGTACAGCCAGGAAAACTTAATAAATGTACAATAACTCTAGCACATCCTGAACTGTATAGCAAAGGGTGCACGCTATAATTCTGAAACAATTTACATACTTCTTGACACTTGGGCATAATGAAAAAAGGTTTAGGTATTCTTGGGGCTATTCTGTGTTTTTACATTGAGAAATGATTCAGCACATTTTCCATACTTCACAAAAACGTATTTCACCCTGTATACTGTAAGCTTTTTTGGTTGAAAAATAGAACAGTCCAGTATGCAGTTTGATGTGTGATTTGATATAAGCATAGCACACTCGTAATTTTGTATAAAATGCTTGTATAAATAACCACCTTCCTGCCCAGGCCATTTTTAGTTTTTTTGAATCAGCCATGTAATACTGTACCTAAATACAAATTTTCATAATTTTTTTTGATACAGATAGATCTTTCTTTTGGTAGTATTTATTCATCAGTGTTTTTTTTTTTTTGCTATATAAAAAAAAAAGCACCAAACATTTTGAGAAAAAAAAAATAAAAACATGTTTTTCAGTTTCTGTTATAAAACTTTGCAAAGAAATAATCTTTCTTTAAAAAATTTAGGCCAAATGTAATATCCTAAATTTCTTTGATAGAAATTAAACAAAATCAATGTATATTATGCAGTCTGTGTAAAAGTTATAGAGTGCACAAACTATGGTACATATTTTTGAAATTGTTAAATCCTGATGTACTGGCTACCTATCTCATTTCTTGGGATCCTAAAATGCTAGGACAGTACAAATGACCCCTTTTCTGGAAAGTAAAAAGTCCAAGGTATTTAGTAAAAAGGAATGGTGCATTTTTTTAAGTTGTCGTTTTTTTTTCTCAATTTTTTTTAAAATTAATAAATTAATACAATTTGTATATATTTTTTTTTTTTTTACAAAGTTGTCAGTTTAAGAAGTTATGATTCACACACAGTATAGACATACTTAGAATTACACCCCAAAACACATTCTGCTATGCCTCCTGAGTAGGAAGATACAACGTTCGTGAGACTTTTTCACAGCTCAGCCACACAGAGGGGTCCAAAATTCAAGTAGCAGCTTCAGGCTTTTCTAAGGGACTTAATGTATATATCTAATTTCCTGACTACCAATTACATTTTTGGAGACATAGGAGCACCAGGACAGAGGTAACACTATAAAATGATATTTTCTAAGAGGCATGATGAGTCTTTTGAAAACTTCATTTTTTACCATAGGTTTTTTGAAAATGCAGAATGACAAAAAAATATATTTTTTTACACAAAGTTGTCAATTTAATAAGATTTTTCTCTAATACAGCATGGCCATACTTATATTTACAATCCAAAACATGTTCTAGTATGCCTTCTGAGTATGGCAAGACTTTTTCAGTGCCTGGACTTATTACAAATCAGACATTTTATCTTGTGTATCATACAAATCTAGCAATTTCATCAATAGTCACCACTATATTAGTAGTCAAGGAATATAGCTTAGTTAAGCGTCACGTATAGCAGACCTAATTCCTATAAGCCAAGCAAACCTAATCTATTGGTATGTAGCTGCCCCCAGGAATGCCATGTTTACTGTCCAGGAAGTACAGAAGGCTTAAAAAAAAGAAAAAAGGAAAGAGTTTGTGTGGTTCCAGGAGTAATGTCTTGCAAGAACGTAGTCAGTTGGACATAAGATGGGTCAGACCAGCCACAGGCAGAAACATGGTCAGCAAACAGGCAAATTAGGAACACTGATTCTAGCTACACTGGTCTGACACATGTTTGTGGCTGGCATCATGGCAATCAGAGAACTGTTTAACCACCCCCAAACTACTACCCCCTTTAGCTGCAGAGGCAGTGGCTACAGGTGTACACCTGCCGTGGCTGTGATTATTTGCTTCACAGCTGTGGCAGGAATTATACCCCCTGTACGCCCATCATTTGACCCGTTTAAGTGAATGGGGTTGCTTGTTTGGGGTCCAAGTGGTTAAAGCAGGTGGTGAGGAGGCAAAACAATGCCTCCTCACTGCCTGCCAAATGCTCTCTGAAGAGCTATCTGAACTTGGATGACTCTTCTGAGAGCATTGCACATGGGAACCAGTTCTTATGGTGACACTATGACTGCTGTGGCAGGGTTTAGGGACACTGTGACTGCTGTGGCGATGATCGGGGACACTGTAACTGGTTTGGCAGTGATCAGATACACTGGTGTGGTGGTGATCTGTGACTCTGTAACTGGTGTGGCAATGATCAGGGACACTGTAACTGGTGTGGCAGTGATTAGGGACAATATAACTGGTGTGACGTAATCACAGACACTGTAACTGGTTTGGTGGTGATCAGGGACACTGTAAGGCCCCTTTCACACAAGCGGACCATTCAGATCCGCCTGTCCGTTTTTCAGGTGAATCTGAACGGATGCCCCATGCATCTCTATGGGGCATCGGATGTCAGCAGGGACATGTCTGCTGACATCCGATCCGTCAAATCCGGACAGATGGAAAACCTATTTTCCATCCGTCTGGTGGATCAGATGGGAATGGACAGACTGTCCGTTCTCATCCGATTCCCCCATAGAGAAGAATGGGGACCTGACAGCTCTGCCTCCGCACACAGTGCGGAGACACAGCTGCCATCCACCTGCTCAGCGGGGGATCAGAGGATCGATCCCCCGCTGAGAAAAATGGAGTCTGCCGACGGACTTCCGTGTGTGAAAGGGGCCTTACTGGTGTGGTGGCGATCAGGGACACTAACTGGTGTGGCAGTCATAGGGGACATGGGATTATGTTACTGACAAAACCTCAGGGGGAAAATGAAGTTGATAGAAGCTTGAAATAAAGAAAACTAGTGTTCAGAAATCTATTCCCAATGTTCAAATATATTTATATGGATATGAAATGGACAAGCATGGCAAATATAATTGCACGTGTAGACATGTGTAGACACTCCTTATATGACTGATGCTGCTTTTCCATAAATAGTCTAGAACTTCAGAACCAGTGCCACATTGATCATATTTCACCATTAATGCAGGTTGCTAAAACTATTATAAAACTGGCGACCTTAAGCAACATGACAAATTTTATCATACTGTACCATAAGAGTTCCCTCTACACATTGATTAAAAGGATTTACCCACTTTTTTAATACTGCTCGAAGCATTCAATAATATCAAATATATTCTTTATCAGTTATACTTTATTTATATCATTCTATACTTTATTTGTACATAGAAAAGCATAAAAAAGACATATCAATAGACTAAATTTAAAAGCAAATGCACATATCTATACAAGATTTGGCCTTTGATGGCCATATACTGACAAATTGCATGTTGGTAGGTAAGTGAGCCCCCGTGCGTCAATGCATTTTGCTGATCTGCTTCCTCAGGACTGACATAGGGGTGATATATGAAGAAAACTGGCCTCACTTGCCTAGTTTGGGCAAGTGTACAAAAAAAGAGTCTCCCCTGGGCGGGCACCGGGGCAACAAGAAAAATCAAGCGATCAATACTTCACATGGTTAAATATAGTTAAAGAGTTAATGCTGCATAACAGCGTGCCTGGAAGCTCCTATCAATGTAGAACATATACAATTGAAGATATATATAAAGGCTGCACAGAAAGTAATCTCTATTTCAGCTAGTAATAGAACATTTGGTAGCCCGCTTGGAATGGCTTTGCATCAAATGAAGGATCGTTTGTATTTCATTCCTGGGAGCAAAATAGCATTTCGAGGAAAGGTAAGGGGATTTCACTCAGCCCAGATGGCGGGAACATGTGGCTAGAAGGTAACCCCAGGGGACACATTGAGTGACACACTAAAAAAAATGTTGAGAACTTTGGGTTTGCACCTTCAAAAATGTAGTTATCATGCTTTGCCTGTTTGCATTTGATAAATTTATATTTCTCTACATTTTTTAAAGTAATCCCTAACTTTTCTCTAAAAAACAAATAGGTTCAATGCAAAACAGGTGCTATAAGGTGACTAAGCTGAACTTCCATACCGTACTAATCAGCGCCAGTATTTCTGGGTATAGGGGAACACATGCCATTTTTCCTGTCTTCACAAAATACATTGTTCTGTGTCTAAATGTGGCCATTTGTCATGCCTTATCATTAATATATAGGAGCCGGTATGAACTGGCTGAGTCTTAAGCAGGATTCCCTACATCAAGTACAAACATACATATCAATCTCAGGGTCCTCTGGAGGTAGAAAAAGGAAGTGGAAATAACAAAAAAGGTTAATTTTCTTTGTATGAACAATGCATGTTCACTTTAAGTTATCGGTCATATTTTTCCTTTTATTTTTTTGCTCAGACTGTGACTTATTGTTGGGTGATTCATATTTTCTGAAAAATAATTTCCAAGGTTGCTTTCTGTAGGAAAAATAAACAAAACTTCACAACAAAGCATTCTGAAATTTATAATCACAGCAGTTATTTAAAATTAAAACTGCATTGCAAACTGTATTGATTTAGTCAAAGAGTGTTAAATGGGAATTTATTTATACCATTGCATAGCCAGAAGCACTGCATAGGGAAATTTTCTAAAATGTCTGCAGTCTATGACTTTGTAGAGTTTCTAGACATACTCCAATTTCAATTATCTCAGCAACCCAGGAACAGTGGGAATGCTGAGTACACATATATGTCTACTATTCATCTGACTTTGTAATAAGCTTCAAGGGACAAAAAGTGGCTACAAAAGTTTAGATTGTTTTAGCATATCCTTTAATGACTAGCCTGATGATGGATTACATTACAAGACTGGAAAAGGTATTCTATAGAGATATTTCTGGAAACACAATCTGGAATAGTCTGCTGCAAACAAAGCTAGAGATATGTAGACTTTTGTATCACCTTACATTATTGGTAATGATGCATACAAATAAAAAGTTTCAACTTTTATATCAAACATATTTGCTATAAAGCTATAGCAAAATTGAAAAACATAACATTGTTAATGTAACTTCTAAGTAGAATATACTGTACAGTTATAGACACACTTGCCTTTTATGTAAACTGTTTGTTGTAAAAGTCTTTATTGAAAACCAAAAACTATATACTGCTGACATGCTTTTCTATATTCTCTTGCTAACTGAATTTTGGGATTTGGGTAGACAATGGGGTTGATTTCCTAAAGATGAATAGGTTGCACACTTTGAAAAGGAAATTGCTCTTAGCAGGGGAAGTTTCACCAGAGCCTAGTGAATGTGATGATGTTTCACTTTGCAACAATTACATGCAACTAAAATAAAAAATAAAAAAATGATTTTTGTTTGCATATGATTGGATGATGGAAGTCAGCAGAGCTTATCAATATTCACTAAGCCCTTGGGATAATTCCCTCGCAAAGTGCACAGCCTATTTGGCTTTAGGGAATCAACCCCTTTATATCTATGACATTTTTTAGAATTAAAGCAGATTTAAACAAAATAAAAATTAGTGGTTAAATGGCACCTTCTGTTAAGATTCAGTCATGTCCTGTAGTCCATAACCCTGCGCTCAGTAATGTAATTAAATGAAGGCAGCCAGGACCAATAGGTAAGATTGTACACCCACAACAAAATAATGCAGTGCCAATAACAACAATGATCAGTCCTGTGAAAGAATGTCCATAAATCACAATGGATGTATCAAGAAGAGTCCCCACACCAAATGCCGTGATTTCTAGAGACGCACATCACCACTGTGAGGGAGGAGGGGGTCCTGCTTACCAGATTGCATTGACCCTCAAATTATAGAGAAGGTAATACAAATTAGTAGATGGCCAGTATAAACGATCAATGGCTGGACCAGATATCCACCCTGTCCTCTGTGTTACAACTACGGTCTACAAGCACCTCCTCTCCAAATCCTTGTTACACTCACAGCCGGGAAGCAAATGAGTGGGGCCAACAACCACACCTTAGGGATATAAAACCCCTTACATAGTGTAGTAGTTCTGAAACCGTTTAATTGGATAAAAAACGATGTACACTCACATGCACATAAAACGGGTCAATCGGTAAACAATAATGGCCGTGGCATGTAGCGTGCTTGCGTCATGTAATTCCAGCCTAAATACAAATAACATTCTAAGGGATGGGTCTGAAGTGAGGAAGATACAGCTAGTGGAGATTTATAAAAAGGCAGTTTCATTATGACAGTACAGTTGCTCACTATCTTTTAGATGAACCTGTTTCTTGCTCATGCCATCCTAGCTAAAAGACTGTATCCACCAATTTTTTATAGTTTCATGATACAGTACCAGGTTTTTTTTTTTTTAATTCTTTATTTTTTTTCTGCAGAGCACATTCAGTATGCTAATGACAAATAGGGCATTAAAATGGCAATACACATTTGTTTATACCATATTGGACAGAAATACAATAACTGAACTTTACATTTACAATGGGGATAAACCCATCTAAACTGTGAGATATAAAATACATTGATTGGAAAGATATTCCCGTCCGGCCCGGCCATTGCCTATCGTCCATTTCAGTGTGTCCCAGTGTAAAGCCCTGAGTGTGAATCTTGTCAGTCCAAGGCTTATTATGATTATATTATGTATTTGTTATCAGGGCATTTGTAAATATTGTGTCATATTTAATTTAAATAATATTTTAGAATAGTGTCATAAGAACACATTTTTAATTAGGACACCATAATAGGGACACATTTGGGCTGATTTACTAAAGCCAAATAGTTTGGTCACTTTGCAAGATAATTTGCCCTTGTCAAGTTATCTTTGCCTTATCTTAAGGAATGAAGCAAAGATCTGCTGACTTCCATTATCCAATCAAATGTTGCATTTTCACCACATTCACAAAGCTAAGAAAAATGTATCCAGTAGGGTGTCAGCAGACTGTGAGACAATCCAGTGCTGAAGTGTACAATTTTTACTGGTAGATTTGTCGATTCTATGTCACATAAACATTCACATACTGCATCTTCTTCAGAGCTGAATCACTTGAAGGCTTTCCAAAAAGCAAAGAAGTTTAACATCAGAATTAGCAGTGTTTCCACTTAAGGAGAACACTTTACAGAATGCTGCTTCCTCTTTAAAACAGTAAATATAATTAGCAAAGATAAATGTTCATGCTTTTCAAATTATGTTGTTTGTTATTTCAATTAGTTGTTTTAAAAGTGTGAGCATCAGTTTTATGAGCTTCCTTTCAATGCCAGGAGGTAGAAAGGAAGATCCATCTGTTAAATAAAAGTGAGACACCTTGAAATTTGCCAATTCCAGAATGATAGGGGTTGGTATCGCACCAACATTTCTCATTTGCACTAGCGTTGCCAGTTTAGCTTCAAGCTCCCTTTGGCTCATTTATATAATAAAGGAATCCAAATGTTATTTTATAAAGGCATTTGTGTATAATGTTGCACATGTTGTAAAATATTTAACTTGAAAATTAAAAGAAAATGTGTCATAAAATGAATAATATTTTAGTGATCTAGTGACATACATCTACAGTAATTTTACAATATAGATGAACTGCTCACTGAACCTGCTACAGTTAGTTAAATATACATATATATATATATATATATATATATATATATATATATATATATATATATATATATATATATATATATATATATATATATATATATATATATATATATATATATATATATATATATATATATATATATATACATATATATTAATTATCCTATAACAGTGACATGGAACACACACACACACAAAGCACATTTCTTTTATTTATAATGGGATTCATATTCAACTGTAGATCATAACAGAATGGCACAATCATAGAACAAAACATGGCAACAAGTAAACAAATTAAATGACCCCTGCTCAAAAGTCTGCATACTATTAGTTCCAAATATTGCCCCCTTTAGCATCATTGACAGCATGCAGTCTTTTGTAATAGTTGTCTATCAGGCCCCTGAATTCTTGCAGGTGATACAGCTGCCCTTTTGTCTTGGCAAAATGCCTCCAGGTCATGCACAGTCTTTGGTGTCTTGTATGAATCCACACGTTTGAGATCTCCCCAGTCTGCTGATATTAAAGGAGTTGTAAAGTCAGAAGGTTTTTTTTATCCTAATGCATACTATTCATTAGGATAAAAAGCTTTCTATTTGAAGCAGCTTCCCCAGCAACCCCTAATACTTTTTTGAGCCCCCTCTCTATCCACCGATGTCCATGAGTCCCTCTGCCACCTGGGACTCTCCCTCCTGAATGGCTTAGACACAGCCGTGGTGCCATTGGCTCCCACGGCTGTCAATCAAAGTCAGTTAGCCAGTCAGGAGAGAGAGGGGGTGGGGCTGAACCGAATCTCTGTGTCTGAATGGACACACGGATCTGCAGCTCAGCTCGGGTGCCCCCATAGCAAGCTGATTGCTGTGGAGGCACTTGACAGGAGGGAGGGGCTAGGAGCAGAAATAAGGGACCCAAGAAGAGGGGGATCAGGGCTGCTCTGTGCAAAACCAACTGCACAGAGGAGGTAAGTATAACATGTTTGTCATTTAAAAAACAAAAACAAAAAAAATAGAGACTTTGCAAACACTTTAAGTTCAGGAGACTGTGTTGACCACTCAAGAGCCTTCACCTTTTTCTGCTGTAACCCCTGGAAGGTCAACTTGGCCTTGTGTTCAGGGTCATTGTCATGCTGGAAAGTCCAAGAGTGTCTCAGGCACAGCTTTCGTGTAGAATAATGCAATTGTCTGCCAGTACTTTCTGATAGCATTCTGCATTCATCTTGCCATCAAATTTCATAGGATTCCTCGTGCCTTTAGAGCTCACACACCCCCAAAACATCAGAGAGCCACCATCATGATTCACAATTGGAATGTTATTCTTGTCACTTTAAGCCTTGTTGACCCCTTCACAAACCTAGCACTTTTGATTGTGACTATAAAGCTTTATTTTGGTCTCGTCACTCCCGATTACAGTGTGCCAGAAGCCGTGGGGTATGTCAAAGTGTTGTCGGGCATATTGTAACAGGGTTTTTTGTGGGACTGGTACAGTAAAGACTTGTTTCTGGCAACTCGACCATGCAACTATATTTTGTTCGAGCATCGACGTATTGTATTCCCTGAAACAAACACAAAGTCTTTTTCCAGAGCAGCCTTTATTTCTCCTGAGGTTTCCTGTGGGTTTTTTCTTTGTTTTTCTTTTTGTTTTGTTTTTTCTTGGCAGTGGAGTTTTTCTTACTCCACAGCAAAATTATAAAAATAGAGTTTATTATTCTGAAAGTTTTTAACGGGATAACAATCGGGCAGTTGTGCATTGGATAAAGGAGTTGGGGCATTAGAATCATTTTAATAAGATTAGCCCTTTCTGCTACTGAGAGGGGCAATCTGTTCCGAATCTTAGTTTTATCTCTGAATTTATGTAGTAATGGGGCTATATTCAGTAAGCCATAATCCAAGGGAGATACGGTCACATAGATCCCCAAATATTTAAATTTGTCCATAATAGGGATGGGACAAGAAGGGGTAATTAATTGATTGGGGGCATCGTCCAGTAGGAGCAACGCCAATTTGGTCCAAATAATCACCAGAATAGAATATTTACCAAAGTCACTAATGGAATTCATGACAGTCCGCTGAGACAAGTCAGTGTCACCCAGCATTATTTACATGTCATCTGTTAACAGCATGATTTTCTAGTGCATTCACCATACCGAAATCCTGTAATTAGGGAGTTGCCTCGTATAAGAACTGCCAACGGTTCAATGGCAATAGCGAAAAGTAATGGGGACAGGGGGCAGCCCTGCCTAGTACCCCTTCCCAATATAAAAGACGATGACATTCTATCTAAATTCTTAATAGAAGCCGTCGGTGCACAGTACAAAAGGCGAATACGAGCTATAAACTTCTCCCCATATCCAAACCTGGAGAGTACTAACCAAAGATAATCCCATTCGACTCTATCAAACGCCTTATGGGCATCCAGGGAGAGCAAGGCTCTATTACCAGCATTATCTGCTAGGGGTCTGGATGTTAACAAAAAGTCTATGCAAGTTAACCGCTGTTGACTTCTGGGGCATAAAGCCCGCCTGATCCTGATGCACTATTGACTGCACCACCTCACCCAATTTGAAGACCAACATTTTTGCCAATAATTTTACATTGCTCTGGAGCAGAGAAATTGGCCTATAGGAACCCGGATCAAGGGGATCTTTACCTGGTTTCAAAAGGAGTACCACCGTAGCTCGATTCATGGATTATGATAAGCTACCCAACCATATTGAGGCATTAAAGATACTGTTGTTGCTAGCAGTAACTCAGGAGGACCCAGCAGCTCCCAGTTTAAAAACTGCTAACAGCTGCGGTAAAATTTTCTCTCCATACTTAACATAGACTTCCATTGTAATACCATCATCCCTCAGAGCCTTGCAAGTAGGAAAGGAACTGGCCACCCTCTATAGCTTCTCCAAATTAATAGGAGCATCCAATTTAGCATTTTGAGCTACAGTTAGAGTGGGAAGAGGAATCCCCTGGATGTAATCCGACAGGTCTTCTAGAGACTGTGTCCTCTCTGATTGATAAAGGGTGGAATAAAATCCCACCAAGGCCTTCATAATTTGCTCAGGTTTATTAACAATTTTGCACGCATTATTCTTTATACGCCTATGGCTGACGAGGCCTGTTGTGTTTGGGTGATTTTAGCCAAAAGGCAACCAGTCCTCTCCCCCTCTTCAAAATATACTGCCTTATTGAAGAATCGTCTGCCTTCCGACATGGAGGCCCGAAGACGATCCAGCGAATCCTGGGCCGAGACCCAGGCCTCCATAGCGGACTCTGTTGGTGCAACTATGTACGCCAGTTCCAATCTTGCAACCTGGTCCTCCATAAGCAAAAGAAGTTCAGAAGATCTATTTTTTACCGCCTGAATTTCAGCAACAAAAATCCCTCTTAGTACCGCCCTAAAGGCCTCCCATTTTTGTATATGTAGCACTACTCCCAAGGAAGCTACTGAGTGTGGGTCCCCCTGGGTTATCGCTAGCAACAACAGTACCTTTAAGCATGTTTTCAAGTGTGAGCACCTCAGACAAGGACCGGTCCAGTTTCTTTGGTTTTTATTGTTTATTTGAGAACTTGGAAGGGAAAAGGGAGAAGTGGGATACTCCAACGACTGAACTATGCACAATTAGGCAGGGACACTGAAAAATGCTGCTTGGCGCTGGTTAGCGCTTCACTGACGCTGGTTAAGACTGACTGATGCAGGTCTCAGCTAGGCCCTTTACTAGAACTTACCTATTACTGTGAGAAAAGTCCCTTTAAGCTCCCCAAGTGCTCCTTCCTGAGGTAGCTGACTTTAAAGAAAGACTGTACTGCTGAACACTTCAGGGCCCTTCCTGGCACCCCCTTTACTCCCCAAACTGCAGGGCTTTAATACTTGGCACCCCCTTTACTGTGCACTCCTGGTTAGCTGGCTCCTGGATCCCCTTTGACCTCTCTGGAGTGGTCGCCTTTCCTAGGCAGACCCCTGGGCAGATCTTGAGTACTCACGGCACTGTTTTTTTCATTAAGATCTCTGCCCAGCAGCTCCACTTGGTCAGCAACTTCACTGACGCTGGCTAACGCTTCACTGACGCTGGTTAACGCTGACTGATGCGGGCCTCAGCTAGGCCGTTACTAGAACTTCATCTCTGACTGTGATAAAAGTCCCTTTAAGCTCCCCAAGTACTCCTTCCTGAGGTAGCTGACTTTGAAGAAAGACTGTACTGCTTAACACTTCAGAGCCCTTCCTGGCACCCCCTTTACTCCCCAAACTTCAGGGCTTTACTACTTGGCACCCCCTTTACTGTGCACTCCTGGTTAGCTGGCTCCTGGATCCCCTTTGACCTCTCTGGAGTGGTCCTCTTTCCTAAGCAGACCCCTGGGCAGATCTTGAGTACTCACGACACTGTTTTTTCCTGGAGATCTCTGCCCAGCAGCTCCACTTGGTCAGCAACTCTGGATCCCTTGCAGCCCAGCTTAATCTCCAGTCCCTAGGCCGACTGCCTGGACCACCTTCTTACTTTGACAGGAGGAGAGACAGCCGTCATCTCCTCCTGAGACTGATGCTCGCGCCAAAAGACACTCTATCACATGCTCCCCAGAGATTTATTCCAAATCCCAGGGTGCATTGCGGCCAACTTCGCCCACTGGGACAGTTAGTTAGGCAGGGAAAGTGTATTCAACCTAGCTGTACTTGTTGGTGGCGCAGCTGGTAGAATACCAGACCTGCCATGGTGATGGTTATGAGATTGAATCCCAAGCAGTGAGAGATAGATTTTTAGTTTGTTGAGATCAAAGTTATTTATATATCCACTTCCCGCCCGCCCTATTACAAAATGACGGCGGGAATGTGGTTGAGTTATCCTGACCCAACGTTATATGACGGCGGGCAGGAAAAGCAGCTGCCGTGCGTGCTCCGCCGCGATCGGGCATGTAATGTGTCCCTCAGACACAGCGCATACCCGATCAGGGTAAACAGCCAATAAAATTGGCTGTTTACCACGTGATCGGCTGTGTCCAATCACAACCGGTCACAATCAAAACACAGGAGCCGTTGGTAGTGATCTGAGCTCTTCTCCTGTCACACACCGATCGTGTGAGGAGAAGAGAGCAGATCTGTGAACAGTGAGTGAAACTACTTGATTATTACATCTGTCAGAACATCTGGATCTGTCACCACATCTGGATTTGTCAGCACATCCAACAGCCCGCCAGTACCCACCAGTACCGCCAGTACCCATCAGTACGATCAGTACTGCCAGTACCCATCAGTACCCATGAGTACCGCCAGTGCCCATCAGTACTATCAGTACCGCCAGTACCCATCAGTACTATCAGTACCGTCAGTACCCATCAGTACCGCCAGTATGTCCAAAAGGTTTTTTTACAGCAGAGGAGGCATGTGAAATTCTAGCCATGTCGGATGATGAGAGCGCCGGGAGCTCACATCATCTGATACTGGTTCGGAATACGAGCCAGTAGAGGATAGCGGATCGGACCTTGAATCCGAGGAGGAAACAGTCCCTCCTCCTAAAAGGATAAGGAGAATTAGGAGAATAAGCCCAGAAGACCTTCCAACAACCAGCAGCACCAACACCGCCGCAGCTAGACCCCAAGAAGAGGAGCCCAGTACCAGCACTGGAATAACAAGTGCAACCCGAAGAAGCCGGGCCAAAACCCACCTTCCCGATGTCCTGGCAAACGCCGTATGGTTGCCTGCCAGCTCAGGATCAACTATAATCCCCCCTTTCACCGCACAGCCAGGTGTGCAGCCCAACACTTCCAATTTTTCCCTGTTAGATTTTTTTTATTTGTTTTTTCCCCAAGATTTGCTGCAGTATATGGTGGACCAAACAAACCTTTATGCAGATCAATTTATTGTCTCCAACCCCAATTCTTCCTACGCCCGTATGTTCAATTGGCGCCGTCTTACAGTGGACGAATTTAAAGTATTTTTGGGCCTTACACTCAATATGGGACTTTCTAAGAAGAATGAAGTCCATGCTTACTGCCACCCCATCCACCATATTCCTCTTTTTGCTTCTGTCATGTCCAGATCACGGTATGACATGATAATGCGCTTCCTCCATTTCAATGACAATTCACAGTGCCCTACCCGAGATCATCCCAACCACGACAAACTATATAAATTGCGCCCCCCTAATAAATTATTTTTTACAAAAATTTGCGGAAGTGTATGTCCCAGACAAAAACATCTGTGTAGATGAATCCCTTATTCATTATACTGGCCGGCTGCACTTAAAGCAATACATCCCAAATAAGAGAGCCAGGTATGGGTTGAAAAACGAACAAACTTTGCGAGAGAGCCACTGGGTATGTCTATGCCTTTCGTGTGTATGAAGGCAAAGACTCCCAGCTCCAGCCCCCGAATGCCCAACATACATTGGAACCAGTGGGAAAATTGTCTGGGACCTGGCATACCCCCTGTATAAAAAAGGATACCTTCTTTATGTAGACAATTACTACACCAGCCTGCCCCTTTTTCGTCACCTGTACCTTGAAAAAACCCTGGCCTGTGGTACCAGCAGAAAAATAGGAAGGGATTCCCACAAGCTTTGGTCCAAAAAAATCTTCAACAGGGGGAAACCGCATTTATGAGGAATGAGGAAGTGTTGGCCATGAAGTGGAGGGACAAGAAAGATGTTTACATCTTGTCCACCATCCACAATGACACCTTGGTGGAGATTTCCAGAAGACGTGGCCCCATTACAAAGCCTGAATGTGTCCATGAGTATAATCTGTTCATGGGGGGGGGGGGGGGTGGATTTAAATGACCAGATGCTGCAACCTACTTATCAACCCGAAAGTTCCGTTACTGGTATAAAAAAGTTGCATTTTACCTTTTTCATATGGCCATGTACAATTCCTTTGTCTGCCATCAAAAAACACCAGGAAACCAACACATCCCCTACCTCAAGTACATTGAAGAGATTATCACTACCCTAATATACCAACAAGGACCGGCCCAAGCAAGCATTCGCTCTGATTGTGTGAGTAGACTTCACGAGCTACATTTTCCCTATAACATTCCCCCCACAGAATCAGGAAGAAGGCACCAAAAGAGATGTCGTGTGTGCAGCAGAAATGGAATTAGAACACTAGTTTTCATTGTCCCGATTGTCCCTCCCAACCTGGCCTATGCATTGGAGATTGCTTCAAAATCTACCATACAGCTATAAGATTTTAGATCCCCTTATTTTTAAGACATTTATTTCCCATTTTGAAATACCTGTCCAGATCATTTGCCTGCTACCATGTTTCTACGTTACCTGACCCTGGCCTGTTTACCGACGATGCATTTGCCTGCCGTTTTAAAAACCACGTTTCTGAAATTCACGTGCACCGACCTCAGCCTGTTTACCGACGATGCCTTTGCCTGCCGTTTTAAACCAAGTTTCTGACTTCCAAGTGTACCGACCCGGCCTGCTAATCAACCAGGCTTTTTGCCTGCCACTTGGACTAATCTTTTGCCCTTCTACTTCAGTAGACAGAGGTCTCACACATATGTGAGGGGCTTCAGAATAGAGTTCGGAGTATAGAAAAAACGTTTTTGGTTTTCTGTGTTCCCAGAACAGGGTCTGGAGTCCGGAGGCTTCAAAGAGATTTGGGTGGGAGAAGCCTCTACCCCTGTCCCCATTCTTTCCTGACAGAGGCCTAAGCTTGAATGTCCTTGCTGCTGCCTGGATCAGTATTTTGGCTGTGTTGAACATATCGCTGCATATAATGACCCAGGACTTTATAGACCACATCTCTGTCTGCTACCTGGACCAATGCTTGGCTGTGCTGACACTATCCCTGCTTTCTGCCTGTAAAGACTATGGACAGTACCCCTGCTTGCTGCCTGTAATGACTATGGACAGTATTTCTACCTGCTGCCTGTTCGATTGCTTTTGCTGTCACGGACCACATCCCTGCCTTCTACCTGGATGCTCTCCTCTGTGGACCACTACTAAAACCAATCTTTTGTTTACCCTTTGCTCAGCAGAATATATTTTGGGGTGTAATTGGTATGTACATGCTATGTGTTCGAAATATGAAGGGCCTTTAAAAATGTAATAGGTTGTCAGGAAATGAGATGTAAAATGCATGCTCCTAGAACGTCTGAAGGTGTCTACTTGGATGTTGGGTCTCTGTTTATGGCCAGGCGGTGTCCATTCTCGCCATACTCAGGAGGAGTGGCAGAATGTATTTTGGGGTGTCATTTTTGCTATGTACATGCTATGTGTTAGAAATATCCTATAAATTGACAACTTTGTGTAAAAAAAAAAAAATAGGTTTTAATTTTTTTCCCACATTTTCCAAAAACTTGTGGAAAAAAATGATTGTTTCAAATGTTCAAAAGACTCACAATGCCTCATAGAATATACGTTGGAGTGTTTTCTTTCCAAAATGGGGTCATTTTGTGGGCAATTCCATTGTCTTGGTGCTCCAGGGCCTTCAAAAGTGTGATAGGTAGTCAGATAATTATGTGTGTTATTTATACTCCTAGAACGCCTGGTGGTGCTACTTGGATGTTGAGTCTCTTTATGTGGTCAGGCTGTGTAAAAGTCTCACACATGTGGTATCGCCATACTCAGGAGGAGTGGCAGAATGTATTTTGGGGTGTCATTTTTGCTATGTACATGCTATATGTTAGAAATATCCTATAAATTGACAACTTTGTGTAAAAAAAAATTGGTTTTCATTTTTTTCCTACATTTTCCAAATACGTTTGGAAAAAAATTACATGTTCAAAAGACTCACAATGCCTCATAGAATATACATTGGGGTGTTTTCTTTCCAAAATGGGGTCATTTTGTGGGCAATTCCATTGTCTTGGAGCTCTAGGGCCTTCAAAAGTGTGATAGGTAGTCAGATAATTATGTGTGTAATTTATGCTCCTAGAACGCCTGAAGGTGCTACTTGGATGTTGAGTCTCTTTATGTGGCCAGGCTGTGTAAAAGTCTCACATATGTGGTATTGCCATACTCAGGAGGAGTGGCAGAATGTATTTTGGGGTGTCATCTTTGATGTGTACATGCTATGTGTTAGAAATAGTTTATAAATTGACAACTTTGTGGGAAAAAAAATAAAAAAATACATTTCTTTTTCATTTTCCCAAGAATTGTGGGAAAAAATTAAAATTTCAAAAAACTCACCATGCCTCTTACTAAATACCTTGGACTGTCTACTTTCCAAAAAGGGGTCATTTGGGGGGTATTTGTACTGTTCTAACATTTTAGGGCCTCAAGAAAGGAGATAGGTGTACATCAGGTGTACATAGGAGTACATCAGGTGTGATCAATTTTCATGAATTGGTACCATAGCTTCTAGACTCAATAACTTTCACACAGACTAAATAATATACATTAATTTGGGTTATTTTTACCAGAGATAAGTAGCAGTATACATTTTGGTCAAAATGTATGAAGAAAAATTAATTTTTTGCAAAATTATTTAATAGAAACGTGTTTTTTTTTTCAAAATTTTTGCTCTTTTTTTGCTTATATCACAAAAAACACAGTTGTGATCAAATACCACCAAAAGAAAGCTCTATTTGTGTGGAAAAAATGCTAAAAAATTTGTTTGGTTACAGTGTAGCATGACTGAGTAATTGTCATTCAAAATATGAGAGCGCTGAAAGCTGAAAATTCGTCTGGGCAGGAAGGGGGTCTAACTGCACTGTATTGAAGTGGATATATACATGTAAAGAAATATCTACTCCATCTATCTATCTATCTATCTATCTATCTATCTATCTATCTATCTATCTATATATATATATATATATATATATATATATATATATATATAGGTATAGGTATAAGGTAAAAAGGCGCTGGTATAATTTATAATAGTTTTTTATATATGTGCAATATACTGTGAATAATTTTGCAATAAAGTGCTTGCTCTATATGCAAAATATGCTATAAAAATAAATAAATTCATAAAGTGCTAACTTTAAGTGCAAAATAAGCAATAATTTGAATTTTAAGTGCAAAATAGGCAATAATTTGAATTGATATTAGTGCTTTTTTTGAAAAAAATTTTGCTGACAATTTATGAAAGTTTTGACAATGGTGCTGGACTAAATACTAGTGTTTTATCTAATCCATTCAATATAAAGTATACATATGCAATTAATACAATAAATTACTAATATTCTAATGTTAAAGTGAACAGTGCATAAATTGTGATTTGTGATCCAATACAGTTCATGCAGTAATGTAGGAATTCTTGTTCGTTTAGGTGCTCCAGTGAGTGATAAGTGGTAATCAATGCCTCTTACCAGATTACACCAGGTTACACAGACCTCAAGCGCCTTTGATCCTAATTAATTGGGGTGGATCAGACCATCAAGACTCCTCTATTCCTCATAATGTGATACCATAAAAATGTGGGAAATAGTAAAAGATAGATTTCTCCTTCTCCTCACTACTCCTTATATTCAAGCTCATAGGAAAGTATCAAGCCGATATATATATATATATATATATATATATATATATAGGGAAACAATATATAAAGCCAAAATAGTGTAATACTGTAAATGTATTAAATTTCAATAAAAAGGCTTAAAAGTTGGCCGCTTACATTTAGCTGTGCCCACCTGGCACAGGGCAATAAACGTTGGTTGCTATGGCAAGGGATCAGGGCGGTGACTGTAAATCTCCTATTGCACAGTGTGTCTGTTTTCCCCTTGTAGCGTGGCAGCGGTCTGGCGTGCGTTCCACGGCTTGGAGCGGAGGTGACGTCGTGGATACTCTGAATTTCCGGGTTTAGCAGGGACCATGATGCATTTTGCTAGATTCGCGTCATCAGGCCCACATTTTTATGGTATCACATTATGAGGAATGGAGGAGTCTTGATGGTCTGATCCACCCCAATTAATTAGGATCAAAGGCGCTTGAGGTCTGTGTGACCTGGTGTAATCTGGTAAGAGGCATTGATTACCACTTATCACTCACTGGAGCACCTAAACGAACAAGAACTCCTACATCACTGCATGAACTGTATTGGATCACAAATCACAATTTATGCACTGTTCACTTTAACATTAGAATATAAGTAATTTATTGTATTAATTGCATACGTATACTTTATATTGAATGGATTAGATAAGACAATAGTATTTAGTCCAGCACCATTGTCAGCACTTTCATAAATTGTCAGCAAAATTTTTTTCAAAAAAAGCACTGATATGAATTCAAACTATTGCTTATTTTGCACTTAAAATTCAAATTATTGCTTTTTTTGCACTTAAAGATAGCACTTTATGAATTTATTTATTTTTATAGCATATTTTGCACAGAGAGCAAGCACTTTATTGCAAAGTTATTCACAGTATATGGCACATATATAAAAAACTATTATAAATGATACCAGCGCCTTCTTACCTTATACCTATATTTATTATTGTATTTTATACAATTAAAGGGGCAGCAGGTATACTATAGACCTACCAAAACGACCAGGCGCCTTCACATTAGAAACTATATACATATAGATATATATGTAGATTATTTATATTTATATATATATATATATATATATATATATATATATATATATATAGGCACTTCAGTTTATATCAGCTTATATCAGTATTGCTGAAAAAAACTGTGTGGGCCCCCCTCCCCAGTCCGTACCAGGCCCCTCGGGTCTGGTATGGATTTTAAGGGGAACCAGCACCAAAATTAAAAAATTAATGATGTGGGATTCCTCCTAAAATCCATACCAGACCCTTATCCGAGCACAAACCCTGGGCTGTGGTTGTGGGGGTCTGCGGAGGGAGGCTTATTGGAATCTGGAAGCTCCCTTTAACAAGGGGACCCCAGATCCCTCCCCCCCATGGGTATGGATATGGGGTACAGTGTACCCCTACACATTCACCAAAAAAGTGTACAAAAAATAATGACAAAAGCCAGTTTTGGAAAAGTCTTTTATTAAAAAATAAAAAAATACTGGAAAAATAGAAAAAAAAAAAAAGAATAAGCTCCTGCTTCTCCAGAGGCGTCCCGCTGAATGTGCTGTTTTGATTTTGATAGCTCTTTTATAGTGACCTGATGTCTCAAGCCGCCCCACAATGCACTGCTCAAGTACAGTGAATAAATAACTGACGTCAGTCATTTATTCACTGCACATTAAGCAATGGATTATGGGAGCTGTCAAACTCAGATAGAAGCTAGTTAGCCAGACAGAGTCCAAGGTTAATCAGCTGGCTGGGTGACCTAGCTAGTAGAGTAATTGACTTGCAAACAAAAGGTTGTGAGTTTGAGTCCCCAGGCCAGCAGGTGATTAATCTTAATAGGTTTTAATTAAAATCTATAATTAACTGTCCCGCCCCTTCTGAAGTGACGTCAGTAATTTATTCACTGCACCTGAGAAATGGATTATGGAGCACTGGTGATGTCAGAGCCCTATAAAAGAGCTGTCAATATCAGATAGAGAATTGTTAGGCAGAGAGAGTGTTAGGTTACTCAGCTGCCTTGGTGGATAACAGAATAACAGACTAGCAAGTGGGAGGCTGTGAGTTTGAATCCTTGGACCAGTGGGTGATTAATAGTCACTTAAAGCCTTAAAATGAGGACTTGCAATTTTTCGTGTTCGCTAGAACATTTCTCCTGTTCGAGATGTTCTGGTGCGAACTGAACAGGGGGGTGTTCGGCTCATCACTAGGGATGATCGAACTTTTGAAAAGTTCGGTTCGACCAGAACACCCGAACTTCACGAAAGTTCGGCCCGGATTTCAGAACCCCATTGAAATCAATGGGACCCGAACTTCTGTAATCAAAAAACACCATTTTTAAGCCCTAAAACCCAATAAATGCCCCTAAAAAGTGCCTAGGGTTCTGGGTCATGCCCCATTAACTATTAATCACACAAAAAAAAGTTCTTAAAAATTGTCATTTTTGATAAAAAAGCCAATTATTGAAAAATTAAAAAAAAAAATTTGGATTTAGTATCTGGGGGGTCTAAAAGGTGTGCATGTGAAGTTTCAGCTCTGTAGCATGTCCAGAACCATGAAAAAAAAAAAGATAATTTTTCAGTAGAACAGGGATGTGGGTCGGGACCCTCCTTTAACTTTAACACCTATATGATCTTTTTTTCTGGTTCTGGACATGCTACAGAGCTGAAACTTCACAGGTACACATTTTAGACCCCCCAGACACAAAATCACACAAAAAAAGTTCTTAAAAATTGTCATTTTTGATAAAAAAGCCAATTATTGAAAAATTAAAAAAAAAAAAAAGAGATTTTTTGATTTTTACTTTGGATTTCAGATCTGGGGGGTCTAAAAAAGTGTACATTTGACGTTTCAGCTCTGTAGCATGTCCAGAACCAGAAAAAAAAGATCGTTTGTATTAGAAAACTTTAAGCACAGGAATATGGCTTCTCTGCTGTAACACCTTGCCGGTTTAATAGCAGGCATTTTTTTGGGTTCTTTGCAGTCAGGAAAAACATCTGAACTTGTGTATAGTGGTACTGTGCACAAGTTCTGATGTTTTGCCTGCCTCCAAAACCCTCCAAAAAATGCCAGCAAAAACACACCTGGGCATTTTTTTTTTTGACGCTAGCGTTTTTTTTGGCATTTTTTGGGGTTCTTTTGAGGCAGGCAAAACATCTGAACATGTGTATAGGGGGGATATATAGACATATATGTCTGAATATATACCCCTAGACATATATAGGTGTGATAGTAGCAGAAATAAATGCTTGCGCTAATGAAATCATTTACAGTAATATATTTCTGCTACTATCACACCTATATATGTCTAGGGGTATATATTCAGACATATATGCCTATATATACACCCTATACACATGTTCAGATGTTTTGCCTGCCTCAAAAGAACCCCAAAAAATGCCAAAAAAACGCTAGCGTCAAAAAAAAAAAAAAATGCCCTGGTGTGTTTTTGCTGGCATTTTTTGGGGGGTTTTGGAGGCAGGCAAAACATCAGAACTTGTGTACAGTACCACTATACACAAGTTCAGATGTTTTGCCTGCCTCAAAAGAACCCCAAAAAATGCCAAAAAAAACGCTAGCGTCAAAATAAAAATGCCCAGGTGTGTTTTTGCTGGCATTTTTTGGGGAATTTTGGAGGCAGGCAAAACATCAGAACTTGTGCACAGTACTACTATACACAAGTTCAGATGTTTTTCCTGACTGCAAAGAACCCAAAAAAATGCCTGCTATTAAACCGGCAAGGTGTTTTCTAATACAAACAATCTTTTTTTTATGGTTCTGGACATGCTACAGAGCTGAAACTTCACATGTACAATTTTTAGACCCCCCAGATACTAAATCCAAAGTAAAAATCAAAAAATCTCTTTTTTTTTTTTTTTTAAATTTTTCAATAATTGGCTTTTTTATCAAAAATGACAATTTTTAAGAACTTTTTTTGTGTGATTTTGTGTCTGGGGGGTCTAAAAGGTGTACCTGTGAAGTTTCAGCTCTGTAGCATGTCCAGAACCCCAAAAAAAGATCATATAAGTGTAAAAGAGGGGTCCCACCATCCCTGCTCTACTGAAAAATTATCTTTTTTCTGGTTCTGGACATGCTACAGAGCTGAAACTTCACAGGTACACTTTTTAGACCCCCCAGACACTAAATCCAAAAAAAGTCATGCCTGCCTCCAAAAATGCCCGATAAATGCAAGAAAAAGCGCCGTAGAGAAGCCGTATTCCTGTTCTAATAAAAATTATAAGAAAATGCTAATTTTTGGGGGGTTCTGGACATGCTACAGAGCTGAAACTTTACATGTACACTTTTTAGACCCCCCAGATACTAAATCCAAAGTAAAAATCAAAAAATCTCTTTTTTTTTTTTTTTTTTTTTAAATTTTTCAATAATTGGCTTTTTTATCAAAAATGACAATTTTTAAGAACTTTTTTTTGTGTGATTTTGTGTCTGGGGGGTCTAAAAGGTGTACCTGTGAAGTTTCAGCTCTGTAGCATGTCCAGAACCATAAAAAAAAGATTGTTTGTATTAGAAAACTTTAAGCACAGGAATATGGCTTCTCTGCTCTAACACCTTGCCGGTTTAATAGCAGGCATTTTTTTGGGTTCTTTGCAGTCAGGAAAAACATCTGAACTTGTGTATAGTGGTACTGTGCACAAGTTCTGATGTTTTGCCTGCCTCCAAAACCCCCCAAAAAATGCCAGCAAAAACACACCTGGGCATTTTTTTTTTGACGCTAGCGTTTTTTTTGGCATTTTTTGGGGTTCTTTTGAGGCAGGCAAAACATCTGAACTTGTGTATAGTGGTACTGTGCACAAGTTCTGATGTTTTGCCTGCCTCCAAAACCCCCCAAAAAATGCCAGCAAAAACACACCTGGGCATTTTTTCTTTTTGACGCTAGCGTTTTTTTGGCATTTTTTGGGGTTCTTTTGAGGCAGGCAAAACATCTGAACTTGTGTATAGTGGTACTGTGCACAAGTTCTGATGTTTTGCCTGCCTCCAAAACCCCCCAAAAAATGCCAGCAAAAACACACCTGGGCATCTTTTTTTTTTTGACGCTAGCGTTTTTTTGGCATTTTTTGGGGTTCTTTTGAGGCAGGCAAAACATCTGAACATGTGTATAGGGGGTATATATAGGCATATATGTCTGAATATATACCCCTAGACATATATAGGTGTGATAGTAGCAGAAATATATTACTGTAAATGATTTCATTAGCGCAAGCATTTATTTCTGCTACTATCACACCTATATATGTCTAGGGGTATATATTCAGACATATATGTCTATATATTCCCCCTATACACATATTCAGATGTCATGTCTGACATCAAACATGTCCTCAAAAAAGCACTGGCAGTGGCAGCCCCTGCAGCATTAAAAAATGCTTGCTGGTGAGAAGCCACATGCCTGTCCCGAAGCAACACAGACAAATTATCATTTCTCTATAGCGGTCACCCTGCTATGGAAGGGTTTTGTCACCCTGCCATAGCAGTCACTGTCAGTTAACCCTACACTACACTACGGTCCCCTGACACTTAACACTTTCCCTACAGAAACTAAATTTTTGAAGCTAACTTAAGTGTAAAGGAGCACTCTAACTACACTAGATATCCCTTTCCTCACACTAAAAATAGCTAAATGACACTTTTAAAGTAAAATTAACAGAACTGCTTCCACTCTCTTCCATGTCCAGTATAACAATGCTGGGAATATGGCGGGGGCGATCTTATATACTGGGGGGCGTATTCACTAATGATTGGTCTAGGGACCCCCTAGTCACTCCAATCACATTCCTAGCATTCTCCTGCCCCCTCAATTGGCTTTTGCTAATGGTTCTGGTCCAATCACGGGCTTTTAAAGCCCATTTCCTGAAGCATTGCATTTTGGGCGGTTCTGGTTGCCGAATTCCGAGCTTTTTGGGCAAAAAGTTCTAAATTCGGCCGAACCTCGAACACCCAATGTTCGGGCCGAACCGATGGTGGACCCGAACCGTTCGATCATCCCTACTCATCACTAATGATACTCTACTATTGAGACATACCTAAGCATAGTGGCATTACCCACAGAGAGGTCAACTCGAGATAATGAAGAATGTGTTTTAGAGAAGCATGAGAATGTTTTAGTATTAGAAAATTTATAGCGCCATATGTCCATTAAACCTACCTCCGACAAAAATCTCCCCAGGACTGTTCCCCTCTCCCTCTCTGGCCTAGATAGCGGTGGATGGCGATCCAGAAGAGGGTTAAGATAACAGTTAAAACCACCTATTATCAACAACGGGAGGTCAGGTTTGTCAACCAGATACGTTATAAGAAGTTGCAATACATCTCTTGAAAATGGAGGCGGGATATACACAAATGCTAATACCATTTGCACATTTTACAATTTATAGTACAGAAATACATATCTGCCATCAGAGTCCACCCTTGAATCCGGTTCCTGGAAGAGCAGTGACAGGTGTATTAGAACACTGACACCCCTGGAGTAGGAAGTGTGAGTGGAGTGATATACGTTTGAGGCCCATGAGTATCATAAAAACCGAGTAGTATCATCAGTCAGGTGGGTCTCCTGCAACCCCACAATAGCTGGGTGAAATTACCGGAGGCATGTGGATATCATGATGCGCTTTAAGGGGCTATTCACCCCCCTGACATTCCATGACACTATAGCTATCGACATTGAAGAGTAGTATACAATGCACTGTAGGAGCAAACCAACAGGGATTCCTGGGAGCGATCCCCTATCCAACTGGGCAGTGGATTCCACCAGAAAAGGTAGACTACAGGTGGGGTAAAATACCAAGAGAGGGACTGTCCTATAAAAATGATAAAAACAGGTTGCTGTGGAAAATTCAAACCAAAGTTGTAAACCGCAAGGCGCAACTGCGCCGTAGAAACCAAGTGCATTTCCTCCCCTGCCTGCTCAACCAGCATAAGGGGCCGGATAATTACTTGACCATCCATGGTCTTGTTGAATTGGGTATACCCCGTAATAAAGCACCAAACCAAAATATAGTTACATAGTTAGTGAGGTTGAAAAAAGACATCCGTCCATCCAGTTCAACCTTTGATGTGTGTGTGTGTTTTCTGTTAACCGTACATTGTATACCCCTGTATGTTGTGGTCTTTAATGTGCCCATCTAATAGTTTTTTGAAACTATCAATGCTCCCTGCTGATACGACTGCTTGTGGAAGAGCATTCCACATCCTTACCGCTCTTACAGTGACCCCACTTTCCACACCTGCCCAATCTGAGTACTCCCCATTAATCACCACCCTCTGGACTCTCCCCTGGAGCCAGTTCTCTATCCAGGTACTCACCTTATGGTCCATACCTACCTTCCTTAGTTTGTACAGTAAACGTTTGTGGGAAACGGTGTCAAAGGCCTTTGCAAAGTCCAGGTACACCACATCCACAGGCTTACCTTTATCTAGGTGGCAGCTCACTTCATCGTAGAAGGTTAATAGATTGGTTTGGCAAGAACGATTTTTCGTGAATCCATGCTGATTACTACTAATAATACCGTTTTCATTACTAAAGTCTTGTATGTGGTCCCTTAACATCCCCTCCAAAATCTTGCAGACTACTGATGTTAGGCTGACCGGCCTATAGTTACCCGGGATATATCTCGGCCCCTTTTTAAATATTGGTACCACGTTGGCTTTTTTCCAATCAGCTGGCACCATACCCGTCTGTAAACTATCCTTAAAGATCAAGAATAATGGTCTGGCAATCACCTGGCTGAGCTCATTAAGAACCCTCGGGTGCAAGCCATCCAGTCCTGGTGATTTATTTATGTTAAGTTTCTCTAGTTTAGTTCTAAGTCTATCTTCTGTTAGCCATGGCGGCACTAGAAAAATTAGACACCCGCAACCGCAGGTGAATTAGTTCCTGAGTTAACACACATTTTGTGAGTAGTGTAAAGGTAAGTCTTGTCTTTGTTAGCCTGTTTTGCAATATAATTAACGGCTCCCCAGCCTTTTTGTTAAGGAGAATTCGAAAGAGAACACATATATCAAGAAGTAAGTTAGTACCAGCTCTAGATGATCCTTGAGGTTCAATCCTCCTTGCCAGCTACCTGTCGCCGATGCAAGCTGTTCTCGTTGTGATCCACCCACGAAGCCGCCTCACCAGCCGATTCAAAGAAGTGAGACTGGTCATCTGCTGTCACTCTCAGCTTGGCCGGGCATAGCATATGGTAAGTGGAGAAGGTGCAACCGCACCTTAACATCATAGAACTTGGAACGTTTGCGCTGAACCTCAGCGGAGAAGTCTGGGTAAAATGATATTTTGGCACCATTGTACCAGATATCTGCCTTCTCCCTGGCAAGTCTCAGAATAATTTCCCTATCCTTATAGTTAAGGAGGCGTGCCAACATGGGCCTGTGGCAGCGGCCAAAGTGGTGTACGAAGAGCCCTCTCCACAGCAAACAATAGGATGAAAGCCTCCTTCCTAAATTTGTCCACCAGCCAGAGTTCCACAAAGTCTGTGGGGTCTCTACCCTCTGTTTTCTCCAGCATCCCAACTATGCGTATATTATTGCAGCGTAGCTTATTTTCAAAGTCATCAGTCTTGTTATGGGAGGCAGCTGCTTTTTGGAGTGCGATTTTAGTGTCCCTGATCACAGGGGGAAGTTGGTCTTCCAAAACGCTGATGCGACCCTCTGTAGCAGTGGTCCGCTCCCTAATCTTTTGTAAATCTTGCCTTATTAATGCCACCTCCTCCTTTAAACCCCCAAGGTGCACTTTAAAGTTGTCAACTGAAGCTGTGCATTTATGTACCACTTTAAGGATATTACTCAAAAATGGCTGTGATGCCTTATCCATGTCCTGGTCTGCATCTATGTCCACAGACTCATACTGGGCTGGAAGGAAAGTGTTAAAGTCTTGCATGTCTTGCATGTGGAATCTGTGTTCCCCAGAGAGTTAGATTTATGAGCCTGGTCAGCCGAAGCAGCTGTAGCCCCATGCAGCTTTTGAGTGCAGAAAAGCATGTCCCTTGTTTGTTCTTTTCCCGCTGTTTTGGAGGACTTACTTGCAGGATCTTTTGATTTATCCCTCTGGCCGTGTTGTGGCATAGGGGTCTGGACGCTATCTTGGCCATCCGGAGCAGTGGCCACCTCCCTTTTTCTTACCAGCACCATGATCGCAATCGTGCCGGGATATCACTGCCTGGGGTCCCTGGATTAGCAGCTCACGGTCCGCAGTGTTTCCGAGCCTCCCGAACAATTCCTCTAGCAGCTGTGGCTGCAATCTTTCTTGGTCTATCTGACCTTGGCTTGGTATCAGATAGCTCAGAAGTTTCCACTTCTTAATAAGTGATTGAACAGTACTGACTGGCATATTCAAGGCTTTGGATATCTTTTTCCATCTTTTTGGAGTCCCATTATTAAAGTTTCCATTAGTTTTTTTGACAGTTCTTTTCTGCACCCCATTGCTCAGTATCTAGCCTGCTCATCTAACAAACTCATTTAGACACAGATAATAATTGCAATTTAAAAAGCCACAGATGTGAGAAATAAACCTTGAATAGCAATTTTAAACTGTGTGTGTCACTTTTTTTGTATGTACCAAGGTCAAACATTCCAGGGTATGTAAACTTTTGATCAGGGCCATCTGGGTGATTTCTGTTATTATCAGTCATATTATCAATGCCAAAATTTCACAATTTCTGCCAGGGTATACAAACTTTTGAGCACAACTGTTCTGTGGACAACACAAAACAGTTGAGAAAGTAGTAGAGACACTCTTGAAAAAGAGTATCTGTCTAATACTCTTAGATTCAGTTTTTAAAGCATGGTAAATTAATATGCCATGCAATTAACATGCTATACATAAGTTGTACCTAAGATGACTATTACTCCTTTGGGCATATTTAATTTGTTGATGATCCTCATTTCTATTAGGGATGATCGAACGGTTCGGGTCGACCATCGGTTCGACCCGAACATTGACTGTTTGAAATTTGGCCGAATTTCTAACTTTTTGCTGAAAAAGTTCGGAATTCGGCAACCAGAACTGGGCTTTAAAAGCCTGTGATTGGACCAGAACCATCAGTAAAAGCCAATTAAGGGGGCAGGAGGATGCTAGGAATGTGATTGGAGTGACTAGGGGGGTCCAGAGGCCAATCAGTAGTGAATACGCCCCCCAGTATATAAGATAGCCCCGCCAAATCTCTAGCATTGTAATACAGGGATGTGGAAGAGAGTGGAAGCATTTCTGTTACTCCTGCTTCAAAGTGTCATTTAGCAATTATTAGTGTGAGGAAAGGGATATCTAGTGTAGTTAGGGTACTATTTTCCACTATAGTTAGATTTAATAATCTAGTTTCTGTAGGGAAAGTGTTGAGTGTCAGGGGGACCGTAGTGTAGTGTAGGGTGAACTGACTCTGACTGCTCTGGCAGGGTGACCAAACCCTTCCATGTCAGGGTGACCGCCATAGAAAAAAGATTGTTTCTATTAGAATTGCAGTAGAGCAGGATAGTGGCTTCGCTACTTTCACACCTGGCCGTTTTTGTTGCAGGCGTTTTATTGGGCTTTTTTGTGGACGTCTTTGGAGGCAGGCATGACATCTGAACTTCTGTGTAGGGGTATATATACACACACACATATGTGTATATATACACATACACACATATAGGTTTGAAAGTAGCAGAACCCTATGCCTGCGCTAATGAAATTATTAGCAGGCAAAGGGCTACGCTCCTATCACACCTATATGTGTGTATGTGTATAAATACATATAAGTGTGTGTGTGTATATATACCCCTATACAGAAGTTCAGATGTTATGCCTGCCTCCAAAGACGCCCAAAAAATGCCCAAAAAAACGCCTGCAACAACACACCTGGGTGTTTTTGTAGTAGGCGTTTTTTTGGGCATTTTTTGGGCGTCTTTGGAGGCAGGCATAACATCAGAACTTCTGTGTAGGGGTATATATACACACACACATATGTGTATTTATAGACATACACATATATAGGTGTGAAAGTAGCAGAACCCTATGCCTGCGCTAATGAAATAATTTGCAGGCATAGGGCTACGCTCCTATCACACCTATATGTGTGTATGTGTATAAATACAGATAAGTGTGTGTATATACCACTATACAGAAGTTCAGATGTTATGCCTGCCTCCAAACACGTCCACAAAAAATCCCTATAAACGCCTGCAACAAAAAGTCAGGTGTGAAAATAGCGAAGCCACTATCCTGCTCTACTGCAATTCTAATACAAACAAACTTTTTTTTTCTGGTTCTGGACATGCTACAGAGCTGAAACTTCACAGGTACACTTTTTAAACCCCCCAGACACTAAATCCAAAGAAATCTAATTTTTTTTTTTCAAAATCTTTTCAATAATTGTCTCTCTATCAAAAATGACAATTTTTAAGAACTTTTTTTCTTGTGATTAATAGTCCCTGGGGCATGACCCAGAACCCTAGGCACTTTTTAGGGGCATTTATTGGGTTTTAGGGCTTCAAAATTGTGTTTTTTATTACCGAAGTTAGGGTCCCATTGATTTCAATGGGGTTCTAAAATGCTTGGTAACGGTGATCATCCAGCTTGTTTTTTTTTCCCCCAGTCGACTACTAATGCTTCCCTTGCTATAGGGATGATCATATGGCCACCTGGATGGTCTCACAGTTTTCCTCTGCATGAACACTTAAAACCATATTGTCTCTCTTGTATAAAGGAATCCAACCAAAAAAACCTTCTAAAAAACTAACCTCTCTGAGAGGCAGTTTTTGGTGTGTCAAATAGCATGTCACCTGCTGTATGATTATCTTCAACCAACAAACCCACGCATCCCAGTCTTGCATACAATACCTAAAATACACAAGGACCGGGAGTATGTCCAAGATGGCGACCGGGACGGATGTCTAACTAAGGAGCTCTGCTGCCTAGAGGAAGTTTTATCCTGCTTAGCTGCTCTGTCCCTCCTGCTACTCTGAATGACACTCTCATGAAACCCCCTGCTGATGATGATGTGAGGCCAGCATCAATCCGAGCCTTGGCGATAGAGCACAGCTGCAGTTAAATCTGATGGGAACTCAGTGTTAACTGCAGCGGGGAGTGGGAGCAGCCAATATGGCAATGCAAATTGAGTGCCTGTACCCAGCTATCATTGAGCAGGCCAACTTTACATCCCTCATGCAGGCTATAACAGGTTGCCAGAATACCCTTACCACAAAGATAGACTCATTGCAGATGGATGTTGGACTCCTGCAGAGAGACATCGATAAGGTCAAGGGCCGCATCACTAAAGCTGAACTTTAGATTGGCGACTCTGGATATCCTTAGAGACCACACAGCCCTTTTACACGCACTCCAAACAAAAGTGATGGCTTTCAAATCTAGAGCAGAAGATGCCGAAAACCACAACCACCGCAACCATCTCCAAATCCTGGGGCTGCCAAAGGGCACAGAAGGTAATCATCCGGTGGCAATCACCGAACACCTTTTGCAATCCTTATTTCCACAAGCTGCTTTCTCCTCCTTCTTTGCTGTAGAAAGACCCCATAGAATGCCTTGGAATAGGTTCCCCCCTGGGATGCCGCCCCACACATTTTTCTTTTTCATCTATTGAACTGTTAGGATAGAGATCTGATCTGTTTCCGAAGCCGGCAAGCTGGATACCATTTGCTTTGAAGCGACTGAACTTATGATCTTTAGAACTAAACTTTTTAGTGGATACCCAAAAACTCTGCAAGGCTTTTCAAGCTGTGAAACAATCCCTCCACCACAGAGGCGAAAAGCACAGCATGCTGTGCCCGGCCCATCTGCGAGTTCAAGATGGAGAGTCTGTCAGTTTTTTTTACTATACTGGGTGAAGCCTCACAGTGGCTTAACACACTGTCGAAAATGTGATCCTTTGCTCGGTCATTCCAGCTCGTTGATTAGCCATGAGGTCTGGCTCTTGGCCTTTGGCAGGAGGCCCTCCATGTCTTATACAGTATGTTTCTTTCAGTTATCAGGGATCTCAGGTGATGTGAATTATTCTCTTGTGTGACTTATCGTTTATTTAACATAGTTCCCTGCCTGTGACACTACTATTATAGTCACTGCCCACAAAATTGCTTTGGGCTCCAAGGCATTTATATAAACTGCTCATGCCCCCTTTTCTGGCAGCATCTCTTTGTGGGAACTTGTTTTGTGTAACGAGACTCACGCTCCAATGGTCGTACATTGTTCACGACTACATTTGATTATTGACCATGTTTAGTTTTAGGAGTAAGGTACAGCTTGGCTTTAATGGCTGCAGAGGGTGGGTGCGGGATGGGAAATTTTTTGTTAATCTGTTTTTTTTTTCTTTTTGTTTTTTCTTTATTGTTTCGGGCTATGGCTCCTTATGCAATATTATTACAACTATGAGTTCAAATTATTTGTTCTAACATTTGGAAATTTTCTGTTCCTCAAGACCTAAAGTTGTGCCCTTTGTGGTCCAGATGGTGTCCTTTGCTGGAGTGATCTATTTACCATTGACTCGCTATGGCCCCCCTAACTGTACTTTCCTGGAAATTCAGGGGCTTAAAGTGGAACTTCACTCTCCCAATTAACATTTATTATTTGTAATCCTCATGCTGCTGGCATTGGTAAATAGATGGGAAAGTATATCATATTTACTTGTTTTAAATTTTTTTTTTACATTTCTTCAGTTACTTCCTGGTTTCTTACCTAGGCAAATGATGTCCTACATCCCAAGAGTTTTCAGGAGGGGGGAGAGTAGGAGGGGTTTTCTCATTTAAGCACACTCTCCTGCATGCATTATTGAGATAAGGGCAGATGGATTCTAGTAGGTAAATGCTACATGACTCATTTACCCTATCTCAAGATGGCCATGGCCAGAAATTCTAAAGGGGTTTTTTTCAAAAAGATTTCTTAACAAAATGAAGCACTAAGAAATGTATGGATGGGGGAGTTTGTATTGAATATTAAAAATGAATTAAATAGTGTTTTTTGGTTTGTGGTGCTCAGATGCAGTGAAGATTCACTTTAAATTCGAAAATCAAAGGCTCCCTGGTGTTTAACTATTTGAAGACCTACCAGCCTGATGTTTGCATTTTTAAGGAGACCCATTTGACAGGGAGCAGGGTCCTTAGCCTTTAAAAGCCCTTGGTGGGCCATTATTACCATGCCACTTATTCCTCCTATACCCATGGGGTGAGTGTCCTTGTCCATAAGACTCTACCCTTTACACTTCTGCATTTACATCTGGACCTCAAGGGTAAATGTGTATGGTTGCATCACTAATATACCAATATTACAAAGCTGACCCAATTGCTTGCTACCTACTCTATTAAAGATATTTTATTGGCAGGAGATTTTAATATGATGTGTCCGCATCTAGATAAACTTGCTACTGATGCGACCATAGACTCCCTGCTGTTTAAATGGGCTTCCATTTTTAACTTCACTGATGTTCGGCGCTGGAAGTATCTGCACCTTAAGAAATACACTTGCCACCTATGCTACTTTGTCTCGCATATAACTTGTTTATGTCAGCAACGCTGTTTTGGCTAGGATACAGGAGATGTGCATTCTAACACAGGGATTTCAGGCCATGCCCCAATGCTCTTGCGAATATACACATCTGTGGCCTCTGCCCATCGCCTTTGACATTTGTACAGCTATTTTATTTCTGACTGCCAGAAGCAGTGGCTGGAGCAATACAAGAGTACTGGTCAAGCAATCAAAATACAGCCAGCCTAAGTGTTGTTTGGGAAGCCATTAAAGCTCATGTTTGGGGCCAATATCAGACAATTATTGGCGTGGCTCGCTGGCAATCTGAAGCAGCTCTGAGGCTAAGACCAGGTCTGGTGGGTTGGAGGCTCATTATCCTATCAGTTGCAACAGGGGGGTATATGGGGATTTGCAGGTGGCTCTGCGAGAAGTAATGCTCCTCCATGTTGCTGCAGTCAAAAAGCAGCTGCTGTACCAGTCTCAGAGGCTCTTTGAGCAGATGGGGAGGACTGGGCACCTGCTGTCGTGGTAGTCTAAGGAACAATCCGCCTCAATGCATAATGTGACCATCAAGGACACTGGCGGGAGGCTGTTGACTCATCCGGAGGCTATCAATGCTCGCCTTCTCTGCAGACAGGTGATGATGGTTTCAAACTTTTAGTGACCCTCTGGTAAAACTCCAGGATTTCTTTGTGTCTTCCGGCATATATGCTTTGAGCCCTTATAGTAGTGGTGCCAAAACCAGTTGAGGACCCAGAGTTTTGATCTTCTTATAGGCCCATCTCCCTCCTGAACTTTGATGGCAACATATTTACCAAAGTACTAGCCTCTCATCTTAATAAAGTTATACTTTCCCTGATCCAAAGTGACTGAACTGGCTTCATGCCTGGAAAAAGGGATAGGTATCAATCTGCGTAGGTTGTTCACTATCATTGCTTTTGCTGGGAGCTCTGGGACCTCAGGGGGGGGTGACCTTCCTTGATGCTGAAAAGGCTTTTGACTTGGTGGAGTGGGACTACTTATGGATGGTGATGCGTAAGTTTAGTATTGGTCTAAACATTTAATTCTCGGGTCCAACTTTTATACTTTTCTCCCACAGAAAGAGTAAGGACAAATAATATTCTATCTAAGTCTTTCACATTCCGCAGAGGTATGAGACAGGGAAGTTCTTTAGGTTTTCACAACTCAGACATGCAATGCAGGCGCAGTTTCCTGACTCCATTACCCTGTGCTCTCAGTCAGAAGAGAGACTTTTAACGGCCCTAAATATTGACAGACCATTGTCTTCCATATATCTCAGACTTTATGTTGGAGACAATACCAAGACCACTCAACTATAATAAGCATGGCACTGTGGCCTGCCTACCTTAACTAGTAAAGAATGGAATGAGGGGGTTCAGCAGTATCTTCCTCTCATGGTCTCGGCTAGAGATCGTGTAGCCCAGGTTAAGTTCCTTCACAGGTTTTATTACACTACCCAGAGACTGTCGGCCATCACACTTTCAACGTAAATTGCCCTAAATGTCAAACTGAAATGGGGAATTTTTTACACATGGTCTGATCTTTCATGTATAGTCAAATTTTTTGGCTAGCGGTGGTTGCTACTATAAATTAAATTAGTGCTGTCACTATTACTTTAGACCCCTTAGTTCTCTGGCTTGGTATAACTTATAATCTCTATGCTTGCACTCACTAGAAACTGGGAGAGGGGCGTCCTGGCCGCGTCCATAAAACAGAAAATTGTTTATAATACTTACCATAATTTTCCTTACCTGGCCTGTCCTCACGTCAGCACACCTGGGTTAACTCCTCCCTCCAATCTCTCTGGACGACCTTCTTGTAGCTAATAAAAGTGAGCCTCTCCCCCCTTCCCCCTCGTTCTGTGTCTAGCAACGACAGGCTTTTAGGGAGGGAAGAAAATTGTGCTGACGTGAGGACATGCCAGGAAATGGAAATTACGGTAAGTATTGTAAATAATTTTAAATTTTTCTGGCCAGCCTCACATCAGAACTCCTGGGATTTAATTTAGCTAATATAACAAAATTCAAAACAACCTGTAATGCTGCTTAGCGAATATTTTATTTTGCAAGAGTGCTGACACCACTGCGCTTCCAAACTTTGATGAACTAGCGGAGATTACATCCAGCATGTATTGTTTAGGTTTCGCGGGAGCTCCAACTAGCCGTTTTGCATATATCTTCAACCAACACCTTAGCCGATGCTGCCCAAGAAGCTGCCACCCCTCTTGTTGAATGAGCTTGTATAGCCTGTGGAGGTGCTAGTCCCTGTTTCTTATACATAAGGCTTATCACTCTGGTGATCCAGGTAGCTATGACTCTTGCTGACGCTGCTTCCCCTCTCTTAGACCCTGATGGTAGAACAAATAAACTATCAGTCTTGTGCATCTGACGAGAGCGGTGCAAATATGTTGAGAACAGGTTGACCATATTGAGTGGTCTGAGATCAAGCTCATCTGTTTGTTCTGGAGGTTGTGTGAGGGTTGGTAGAAATGTGTTCAAGAATACAATTATATTTCCATTTATCAGATTATAAGACTGCATAATGAACACACAGATGCAATCGGTAACTTACGATTGTATCTTAGCTATTGAACAAAATCCATCTCCCCATGTGTGGCATATCAATCGAAAGGGTTGTGGACTGTAGATTGTTTATTCCTATAGGGTGAAATTGATCAGAAAGAAAATGTATCCTTTATTGAAGCAAGGATGACCACCCTAACAGATATATTTGTTCAATCTGGTATTAAAACCCCCATAGCAAAAGTACCAGAGACATTTCTAGGTGGTAGAAGGACTTGTGTCTTTTCCCTGCCTACCCCACACCTAGTGTTCCCTTATGCATTTAAATCATCCTGCTTCTATTGGGGAATTCTGAACATTGCTTTATTTAGGTTACAAGCCTAGTGGTTATTGTCTTGTTCACTTTAGCTCCTCCAATCCTATACAGAATTAATAAAAAAGAATGTGTGGATGTGGGAAAGTTATAGTTTTTAATGTTTATAGCACCCTCCTGATTAGACCACTAGGTAAATACATTTTTTTTGTCTGGTTTGTAATCAGAGGAGCAGTTATTGTTTGCTCTGGTCTGTTTAGGGTTTCACAGACTTGGAGTTGAACTGCTTTCCCCTGTCCCTAGAAGACATTTCTAAGAGAATTCAGATAACCTGCTGAATATTTTTCAGGACCCGACCAATCCCTGCGGAAGTGTGCCCAGATGATGCTAGGCTGCTGTGAAATAGTCTGGAGCCCTGAGGAAATTGTCTTTTCCCTTTGAGGATCTGTGAGCTGAGAGGGAACTGATTTGCAAACTTTAGGGGGCTGCCCTTAGAACACCTCTGGACTGGCTGCAGGATGTACTCTCCTATAGACAGAGCCCATGGACTTGTTCTCTACCCCTGGGATCTGTGAGTAGAGCCTAATTCCTTTACTGCAGTTTATCCATGGTCTTGAGCTATGGATGCTTGAACTGTTCCAGCCAGCCTATTTAGGCTGCAAACTATATTTTGGTCCTCAGCTGCAAGAGCTTAGACTGCTCCAGTCCGCCCCTATTAAGTGTCCAAATCTATCCTGTAGTCATTAGCTACAGGAAACTTAGACTGTTACACGTTACTTACATGTGCTACTCATGCCTCCTGATCTACATCTGGTAGTGACACAATATGTTACTACTGCATAGTGGTGATGTGCCTCTGCTAATTCTGTGCCTAATATTCTACTGGTCCACATCTGGGAGTGAAAGATTTGTTGCTATCACCTAGAGAATGTATCCTCTGAAAAATGTGTTCTTTGACGTTTTGGAGCATCCCATACCCTCTTGTCCACCCCAGTTACAAGTTATTTGGCAATGAAATTCAAAAATACATTATCTAGACTTTTTACTGATCCAAAGTAAATGGACTGTTGCTGTGTGCCTGGCTGCCTCTGCACTGTTTTGCGAAAGAAACTGTTTATCTTAGCGGCTCCAACAGGGGTTGCGCATATGGGCAGAGTTAACGGAGACTTTGAGTTAGCTTTCTCTAAGTGAGCTTGTTATGGCTAAATAATGGGACTATCTTCTGGGTTTTTAGCTATCTAGAGGGTTAAATACTTGGGTTTGGCTAACATTATTGAAAGGTATGTGAGATGTTAATTAGCATATTTGGATAAATAATCAAAATGGTATAAACACATTCTATAATGTAAAAAAATATCAATTTTCTTGTTTGCTTTTAAAGTGCCACATATATTTATTAAATATATGGAATATGTTTTCACTGCATAAGACAGTGGTCAGGATTCTTCCAGTGGCGGCTGGTGCATTGAGGATGCAGGGGCGCCCCCTCCCTCATCCATGCGTCCGCCCCCATAATCTACATGTAGGGGCGCCGGACGCATGGAGTTCAATGGGTTTTTTTTTTCTGAAGCACGTGATTAGAGCCAGAGGCTCTAATAGGCTTCAGAAAAGGGTGGGCTCGGGGCGCACTGCGCCCGAGCCCACCCAGTTGTGTGACAATAGTGAATTAATATTCGCTATTGTCACATGGATCCTCCTCCTGGCCAATCAGGAAGCAGGTCCTGAAACCCGTTTCCCGATTGGCCTAAAGGCGAAGCCATGCCATTGGCTAAGAAGGAGAGAGGACTCAAGGAGATGCAGGGGACTTCGGAGAAGCTGCCACTGCTGCTTCCTGCCTTCCCTTCACAGTGAGTGAGCTGGCGACGGGGGGAGGGTGTGCGGTGCAGCCTTGCCTTTGTAACATGGCAGCTTTTACTCTGTGGGGGGAGGGTGTGCGGTGTGGCCTTGCCTTTGTTACATAGTTACATAGTTTGTGAGGTTGAAAAAATACATAAGTCCATCCAGTTCAACCTATGATGTGTGTGTGTGTGTTTGCTGTTAACCGTACTTTGTATACCCCTGTATGTTGTGGTCTTTAAGGTGCCCATCTAATAGTTTTTTGAAACTATCTATGCTCCCTGCTGATACGACTGCTTGTGGAAGAGAATTCCACATCCTTACAGCTCTGACAGTGAAGAACCCCTTACGTATTTTAAGGTTAACCCGTTTTTTCTCTAGTTTTAGTGAGTGGCCACGTGTCTTATTGTATTCCCTTTCTCTGAAAAGTTTGTTCCTTATGCTAGGGTCGCCAGTACAGTATTTGTAATTTTTCCTCATAGCTAATATCCTCCATTCCCCAGTTGCCCTTCTCTGGACTCTCTCCAGTACCAACACATCCTTCCTGAGGACAGGTGCCCAGAACTGGACAGCATACTCCAGATGTGGCCGGACCAGAGTCCTGTAGAGTGGGAGAATAATCTCTTTTTTCTGGAGTGAATCCCCTTTTTTATACATGCCAGTATTCTGTTGGCTTTGCTTGCAGCGGCTTGGCATTGCATGCCACTGCCAAGCCTGTTGTCCACTAGTACCCCCAGGTCCTTTTTAATCTTAGATTCACCCAGAGGTTTCCCCCCTAGTGAGTAGCTTGCTTTCGTGTTTCTGACGCCCAAGTGCATTACTTTACATTTTTCAACATTAAACCTCATCTGCCATGTAGTTTCCCACCCCATTATTTTGTTCAGGTCCGCTTGTAAGGTTTCCACATCCTGCATAGAAGACATTGGCATGCTTAGTTTAGTATCATCCGCAAGTGCTAGATATCCCCTCCTCTAGATCATTTATGAATAAATTAAACAGGATTGGTCCCAGGACAGAACCTTGGGGGACCCCACTTTCCACACCAGCCCAATCTGAGTACTCCCCATTAATCACCACCTTCTTGACTCTCCCCTGGAGCCAGTTTTCTATCCAGGTACTCACCCTATGGTCCATACCTAGGTTCCTTAGTTTGTACAGTAAGCGTTTGTGGGGAACGGTGTCAAATGCCTTTGCAAAGTCCAGATACACCACATCCACAGGCTTTCCTTTATTTAGATGGCAGCTCACTTCATCGTAGAAGGTTAAAAGATTGGTCTGGCAAGAACGATTTTTCGTGAAACCATGCTGATTATTACTAATAATACCATTTTCATTACTAAAGTCGTGTATGTAGTCCCTTAACATCCCCTCCAAAATCTTGTAGACTACAGATGTTAGGCTGACCGGCCTATAGTTACCCGGGATATATCTCGGCCCTTTTTTAAATATTGGTACCACGTTGGCTTTTTTTCCAATCAGCTGGCACCATACCTGTCTGTAGACTATCCTTAAAGATCAAGAATAATGGTCTGGCAATCACCTGACTGAGCTCTTTAAGAACCCTCGGGTGCAAGCCATCCAGTTCCGGTGATTTATTTATGTTAAGTTTCTCTAGTTTAGTTAAAATCTATCCTCTGTTAGCCATGGCGGTACTTCCTGAGGTGTATTTTTTAGTTTATCATTACAAGCTGGGTTAGTGTAGCCCCCAATTATTTTGTGAAGACTGAAGAGAAGAAATTATTTAACACTTTCGCCTTCTCTCTGTCCTCTGTGGCCAGATTTCCTTCGTCATCTTTTATGGGGCCAATGTGTTCTGGCCTCGCTTTCTTACTGTTTATATACTTAAAGAATTTCTTGGTTTTTTTTTTTACTCTCTTCCGCTATATGTCTCTCGTGTTCTATTTTAGCCGCCTTGATTTTGCCTTTACATTTCTTATTACACTCTTTGTAATGCTTGAATGCTGCCAATGACCCCTCAGTCTTGTATTTTTTTAAGGCCTTTTCTTTAGTATTAATATGCATTTTTATGTTGGAGTTTAGCCACCCAGGGTTTAGTTTTGCTCTTTTAAATGTATTTCCCTTTGGAATGCACTGGCCAATCCCTTTGGCCAGTGCTCTTGAAGTACTCTCATTTTTCCTCCTTGTTCTTTGTTCCCAGGGTTCTATCAGCATTTGATATTTTCTAGCAAAGAGCGCAGTTTTGGGAAATTGGCTCTTTTGAAATTCAATGTCCTTATATTACCCTTGTGTTTCCTGTTACTATGATTAATACTGTAACTAATTGACCTATGGTCACTGTTTCCTAAGTTGCCCCGTATTTCTATATCCGTGAGCAGGTCTGTATTGTTGGTAATCAGTAGGTCAAGTATTGCATTGTTTCTTGTCGGTGCGTTGACCATCTGACCCAACAAATTGTCCTGCAAAATATTTAGGAACTGCCGAGCCTTGGCTGAATGCACGGTTCCTTCTACCCAGTCAATACCTGGATAATTAAAGTTCCCCATTTTAATGACATTTCCCATCCTTGCTGCCAATCCAATCTGTGAAAGGAGGTCCGCCTCCCCCTCCTCCCTCTAGTTGGGGGGCCTATAGCATACGCATACTCCAAATATTACCTTCCCCATAGTGCCTTCCCTTTGAAGTTCTACCCATAGGGATTCTGCCTCGTCCATATCATCCCTCATATTTACCTGTACACTGTTCTAAATATACAGACATACCCCCCCCTTTTTTACCTTCTCTATCTCTGCGATAAAGGGAATACCCCTGAATGGTCGCCATCCAATCATGAGAGTTGTCGAACCAAGTCTCTGTAATCCCCACAAAATCTATGTCCTCCTCATACATCAGCAGCTCCAGCTCTCCCATCTTGTTGGCCAGGCTTCTGGCATTGGTATACAAACCTCGTAATTTTGACCGGATGCATACTATATCCTCACTTGATGTTGTTTTTAGGCTGCTCTTGTGATTTTCCCCATACCCACCTTTGATTTAGGAACTCTGAACACCCTACCGCTAATATCCTCATTTGTGCCCTCTGAATTTTGCTCCCCGCTGGCTAATTCTACATCTGTACCCTCCCCCCATCACCTAGTTTAAAAGCCCCTCTAACTTTATGGTCATCCTCTCACCCAGTGCGGTTGCATCCTCCCCATTTAAGTGCAATGCGTCCCTACTAAAGAGCCTGTGGCCGACTGAGTAGTTGGCCCAGTTCACCAGGAACCCGAAACCCTCCTTACTACACCAGCTCCTCAGCCACTTGTTATCTTCCCTAATCTCCCGCTGCCTCTCTGGTGTGGCTCGAGTTACAGGTAGTATTCCTAAAAATACTACCTTGGAGTTCCTAGTCCTCAACTTAGCTCCTAAGTCCCTGAAGTCGTTTAGGACTCTCCATCTCCCTCTGCCTATGTCATTGGTACCCACATGTACCATGACAGCTGGGTCTTCCCAAGCCCCACCCAGTAATCTGTCCACCCAATCCGTGATGTGCCAAACCCGAGCACCCGGTAAACAACAGACAGTTCGGGGCTCACGGTCTTTGTGACAGATTGCCTTGTCTGTCCTTCTAATGATTGAGTCCCCTACCACCAACACCTGTCTTTCCTTTCCCTTTCTCCTGGCCTCACTGAAGGAGTTCTTCCTCTGGCAGCTAGGCGCCGGTCCCTGACTGGTTTCCCCAACACCCCGCAACGGGGGTGTATTTATTGGGGTGCTCCAGCCCAGGACCAGCCTCCTTGCCTTGTTCCCTTCTACCCCTCCTAACTGTCACCCATCTACTCTGCTCTGATGCCTGCACCCCTGTTTTTTTCCGCCCTCCTCTGTGCAGGCTCCGGCCTGCACCTGTCGGGTACAATCCCAGCTCTCCTTCAGTATGGAGAGTCTTCTTAGTGTTGCCAGCTGCTTCCCTAGATTCAGGACCTGAGCTTCCAGGGAAGCAACGTGCTTACATTTTGTGCAGCTGTATTCACCCTCGATTGCTTGATCGAGGAACGTATACATGCCACAAGATGTACACTGAATCGCATCTCCACACCCGGCATTGTATCCACTAATCTAATCTAATGGGGATTCAGTAATTTAAGTCTGTCCTGTGTGGCTGTTTTCTAGCTTTCTAACTCTACTTTCTTACCCTCTGGTACTCCTCGACACTCACTGACACTCCCAGACACTCAGGTACTCACCGGTACTCCCAGACACTAAGGTACTTTCAGACACTCAGGTACTCTCAGACACTCAGGTACTCCAAGACACTTAGGTACTCACAGGTACTCCCAGACACTCAGGTACTTACTGGTACTCCCTGAAACTCAGGTACTCACTGGTACTCCCAGACACTCAGGTGCTCCAAGACACTCAGGTACTCACAGGTACTCAAAGACACTCAGGTACTCCCAGACACTCAGGTACTCACAGGTACTCCCAGACACTTGGGTACTCACAGGTACTCCCAGACACTCAGGTACTCATAGGTACTCCCAGGCACTCAGGTACTCACCGGTACTCCCAGACACTCAGGTACTCACAGGTACTCCCAGACACTCAGGTACTCACAGGTACTCCCAGACACTCAGGTACTCACAGGTACTCCCAGGCACTCAGGTACTCCCAGACACTCAGGTACTAATAGGTACTTCCAGACACTCAGGTACTAATAGGTACTCCCAGACACTCAGGTACTAATAGGTACTCACAGATACTCAGGTACTCACAGACACAGGTACTAATAGGTACTCACAGATACTCAGGTACTAATAGGTACTCACAGACACTCAGGTACTAATAGGTACTCACAGATACTCACTACTCACCACTTTACACCCTCAGTCAGTGTTCAATCTCAGTCACGAGTCTTACTTACCAAGTGTGTGTCCCTTTAAGACTGACACTTGCAGTTCCTAAAGGCAATTCCTCCCTCCTCCCTCAGATCAGTCAGCCTTCTTCTCTGCTCCCGCCTCCCTCCTCTGTCATTTTGTAATATGGCAGCTTTTACTCTGTGGGGGGGGGGGGAGTGCGGTGCGATGCAGTGTGATGCAGTGCGGCCTTGCCTTTGTAATCTGGCAGCTTTTACTCTGTGGGGGGGAGGGTGTGTGGTGCGGTGCGGCCTTGCCTTTGTAATATGGCAGCTTTTACTCTGTGGGGGGGGGTGGTGCTGCCTTGCCTTTGTGCCCCTTCAGGTGTGGTCCGGGGGAAGGGTGTGCAGTGCGGCCTTGCCTTTGTGCCCCCTCAGGTGTAGTCCGGGGGGGGTCCGTCTTCCCCCCCTGGCCCGTGGAGCACCAGCTGCCACTGGATTCTTCTATAACATTACAGACTCCTGCTGGCAAATTAAACAACACTACACATGCCAATGTTCCTATGTGATCTAGGTGGTGACCTGTCCCCGTAATTCAATTTATGTAGAGGAGACTACTCGAAAAAATTGAAAGACTGGATTTCCCAGTAAAAACATTCTATTCTCGAAAAGAACCCAGCATAACAGTTTCTAAGCATTTTGCAGACAAGGATCGTTTGGAGACAGATATCTGCTTCATGAATCTGGATGATGTGCCCAGACCAAGGAGAGATGATTGCGTCCTATAACCTAAAAATACCGGAGGTATGATGGATTAAAGATTAAAATTGCTATACCCAGATGGACTGAACAGGGATTATTCACATTTGTTTCTATAGCATAGAGTGTTTACGTTTTGTATCCTATAATAGGTAGCAGTGGCGGCCAGCAGGAGCGCCGCCCCCCCAATCAGCATCTGAAAGAAAAAAAAATGACCATTTAAAGCCCATTAGGGGCGCCGGTCCTATTTCCGCCAATGGGGGGGGTGGGGTTTGGCAGCCCATGTGCTGCCAGGCAGAGGCGCTGATTGGCAGCCGATCTGGGTGTCACCGGGGCAAAGAACAATGCGCACAGACACTCCCCACTAGTCCTGTCCTGGCTGTGATTGGTCCAGACTCCAGCCTGGACCAATCATTCAGGACATCCCGGCTGACATCGCGTGGGGGCAGTGCTTGCGTCAGTCACTCACTGTCCTCACCTTCCCATCCGCCATCAGATCGAGGAGGAGCAGCGGCGTGCGACGTGTCTCCATCTTCAGCAGCCCACAGCACAGCAGCCGGTCCGTTCGAGTAAGCTAGCCCAAGAGCAGGTAAGTGACATGACACATGACTGTGACATGCCTGTACCATGACCTGTGACATGCCTGTACCATGACCTGTGACATGCCTGTACCATGACCTGTGACATGCCTGTACCATGACCTGTGCCATGCCTATACCATCTCCTGTACCATGACCTGTGACATGCCTGTACCATGACCTGTGACATGCCTGTACCATGACCTGTGACATGCCTGTACCATGACCTGTGACATGCCTGTACCATGACCTGTGCCATGCCTGTACCATGACCTGTGCCATGCCTGTACAATGACCTGTGACATGCCTGTACCATGACCTGTGACACGCCTGTACCATGCCTGTACCATGACCTGTGCCATGCCTGTACCATGACCTGTGCCATGCCTATACCATCACCTGTGCATGCCTATACCATCACCTGTGCCATGCCTGTACCATCACCTGTGGAGATACTTACTGGGAGAGATGTGCGACTGCATTATGAAGGACTCCTCCTATATCTGCTAGCTAGTGGACACTGATCATTGTCCACTAGCTAGCAGATATAGGAGGAGTCCCTCATAGTGCAGTCGCACATCTCTCCCAGTAAGGAGTAAGTATCTCCAATGGTTTGAGAAGGTGGATTCATCCTTCTTTTTATGGATAGTGTAGGACCCACTGACAATGGGGTACTTTGACATAGTGGTGGGCTTGAGCACGATATGGCCATATGGTGGGACTAAATCCCCATTTTTATTTATTGATTGCCTTTATATTTGATAGTCATTTCTTTTGCATGTGTGCGCTTTTTTTTGTAAATATGCATGTCTCTTGGTCAATAGCTGCACCAGCTTTAGAAATGCATGTTCAGGGTGTGCCCCCCCCCCCAGCTCCTTTTTGTTTGTAATGTATTTGGTCTGAACAGACTCTGGGGCTGAGCACCCCAACCTCCCACACCTGTACTCTATCAGTGTCCACTAGCTAGCAGATATAGGAGGAGTCCCTCATAGTGCAGTCGCACATCTCTCCCAGTAAGGAGTAAGTATCTCCAATGGTTTGAGAAGCTGGATTCATCCTTCTTTTTATGGATAGTGTAGGACCCACTGACAATGGGGTACTTTGACGTAGTGGTGGGCTTGAGCACGATATGGTCATATGGTGGGACTAAATACCCATTTTTATTTATTGATTGCCTTTATATTTGATAGTCATTTCTTTTGCATGTGTGCGCTTTTTTTTTAAAATATGCATGTCTCTTGGTCAATAGCTGCACCAGCTTTAGAAATGCATGTTCAGGGTGTGCCCCCAGCTCCTTTTTGTTTGTAATGTACCATGACCTGTGCCATGACCTGTGCCATGCCCTTACCATGACCTGTGCCATGCCTATACCATCTCCTGTACCATGACCTGTGGCATGCCTGTACCATGACCTTTGACATACCTGTACCATCACCTGTGCCATGCCTATACCATCATCTGTGCCATGCCTGTACTATCACCTGTGCCATGACCGTGCCATGCCCTTACCATGACCTGTGCCATGCCTATACCATCTCCTGTACCATGACCTGTGACATGCCTGTACCATCACCTGTGCCATGCCTATACCATCATCTGTGCCATGCCTGTACCATCACCTGTGCCATGACCTGTGCCATGCCCTTACCATGACCTGTGCCATGCCTATACCATCTACTGTACCATGACCTGTGACATGCCTGTACCATGACCTGTGCCATGCCTATACCATCACATGTGCCATGCCTATACCATCATCTGTGCCGTGCCTGTGCCATGCCTGTACCATCACCTGTGCCATGACCTGTGCCATGCCCCTACCATGACCTGTGCTATGCCTGTACCATGACCTGTGACATGCTTGTACCATGACCTGTGCCATGCCTATACCATCTCCTGTACCATGACCTGTGACCTTCCTTGCTTTTGTCCTTCATGTGGAATTCTATGGATGCTAAACCGAGTGCAAGTGTCAAGAGAAACCCCTCCATCACTGCAAGTACAGGGAAAAAGGAATGATTTAAAATGCTCTCCGTTCCTTTGTATCTGGTAAGAGGCTACCTGTTTACTTGGTGAAGGTACTACTGATTCACCCTTAATTTTTTGAGGTGTCATCAGATGTTTCTTTGGAACAATTATCACATATATGCCCTTTCAACTTTCACTCTGGAAAGAAGTATATTCTAGATTTGGTGGGAAACTGTCACATATCTTGCGGATAATCACTTCATCACCAGCTTAATTTTCTACGTTTTCTCCACATCTGAATGTTTTTGGAGTTGGAAAATCGGGATTAGCTCAGCACTTGTTTGGACACTTACACTTTTTTGTTCAGCACTTGTTTGGACATTAATACCTGTTTTGTTCAGCACTTGTTTTGGAGTTTAACACTTTGTGGACTTTCTACATTTAATATTTTGTTTATACGTATAAGTTCATCATTAGTTATTGTTTATGTAAACAAAAACACATCACATTGTAGCGCACCAGACTATTTTCACTAAATGTGTGAGATGAAACCTGAGCTCCACAGTTTTGTTGTAATTGTAAGTGGGGGTGGAGGAAACCAGATTTTATCATTGTCTTTTAACTCAGTTGGTGTATTTGTAGCTGCTTATTCCTTGTACACTGTGTTTTTTGTCTTTTTTTATTCAATGATGTACTAATAAAATTTACTTTAATGAATTCTACTTGTTATATGATCAAAGTGCCTAAAAAATCAGACAAAAGGGGAATTCCCATTTCAGTGCCATCCACAATGCCTTAAATTATCTTTAGTGTAGATTCCTGCCAAAAAGGAAAGGTTGCTGCTCAGAAATGGTGTCCTCCACACAGATCGCCTGTGAGACTGATTGGTAACACACCCTGTTTAAATAGGGTGAGATTCGCACCAAAACCCTCACTCCTCCTGCGGCCGCTTCCTGTATACTGACGCTGGAGACATGGCACAACCCAATGGGGTACTGCGCATGCACAGTATAGGCTGAAGCTGTCCATCACCCATACACAGACACAACCTCATCCATCCCACCGAAAAATAGGGTGGAGGAAGGGGAGGAAGGCAAGAGGGGCAACAGGACGCATATACATACCGCCCTGTCCCGCAACAAGCCCATAAACTGGAAAAAACAAAAACATGGTGTACAACAAATCTAGCCAGAATTCTACCGCCATCCTGTGGACAGAAGTACAAAATAGCATATGTAAGATGGAATCTCTCACAGAATTTCTCACATTGATGCCTTATGGATATCTTGTGGATAAATCATGTGCTGCAACTCGAGGCAAAAATATATATAGACAATTCATTACAAAGGTGCCCTCTCCTATTCCATATATCTATACATTCCTAAGTGGTAAAATGGTAAACCTATACGATATAGGGGGGCACTCTGGATCTAGACATATCTATTCATTCTACGAAGGAATACATCAATGTAATTTACTTAATTCAAAATTGCTACAGACCTCGTCAAATCATATAAATATAACTTTACCACCAATTCATTTATCAACAGTAAGAGCTCACACATTAAAATAATGGGCCTTTGTCGTATGGCCTCTTCCGTAGATAACCCCAACAAATGCAATATCAGCTGACATGCATCTAGCATATCTCCAGTGGTTCACTACATAGAGAGAGACTCGTTCCTTCATAATAATAGATACAAAACATAAATAAATATGCAAAATATAAGTACATAATAACTGTTTTGTGTACATTAGTAAGGACATTATATGACCATATACATTGGTCCAATACATCCTATCAGTATTGGGCATGTAACTTAAAAAAAGTAATTAGTTATAGTTACTAGTTACTTCTCACAAAAAGTAACTGAGTTACTGAGTTAGTAACTGAGGTACATCATTAAAAAAAAGTAACTAATTACCAGGGAAAGTAACTATTGCGTTACCTTATAGAAAAAAAAATTATCAAATATGTCAAATAACTTGGATGCCCCCAATATTAAATATGAATGAAATGGACACTAAATAGAACCAATTATTATTTTAAAACATTGTACACTAATTTACACTATTTTAATGTTGCACTACTCTGCCTCTGGTTGGTTGGCAAACAATGGAAATGTACCCTAAGCCAATCATCATTAGTTGTAGTTGTCTACCAGGGGAAAGAGGCTCTGAAGGTGGAGATGAGTGCCTCCTATCTATCCTCAATCCCCAATAAATCAGCATGATGGAAAGCAGACCTCTGGTCAGGGGAGGAAGAGCATGGCAACAATCAGCAAAGGATAAATAAATATACAAGTGTAGCCCATATGATCACAGTGCCTGGCAAAGTATAAAAACACAAGGGAACTATGCATCCTATTCCTCACACATCTTACATCATAAGGAGACCTTTGGTTTCATAGCTCCAGGGATAGATGTCTCTCCCCTCTCCCTCCTGGGTCTTCTTCTCCTGCTTGCACCACACCTGTACAAGTGGTTTGGGCTGGGGACACTGAGTGGAGGAAAGGTGAGAGGGGGTTGGTAGACAGGTCAGCAAACTCACCATGCTGACAGCTCTCCTCTTGTCAGACTTTGAAATGCCCACCTTCAGGCTCTGCTTCTTCCGGTGAGTGCAGCACTAATTTAGCTCCAGACAGAAACAGTGACAGGAGAGGATAGTTCCACCTCGGCCAGCTGATGTTTGTCTATGCAAGGAACAAGGGGGCGGGCCCCACATACCGGCCCTGCCCACCCCAACCTCAGTGTGTGATATCTACTGCTCCATTCACTCTCTCACTCACTGGATGCGGATCGGCTTACACTGCTGGCCACTGCAATAATAGTAAGTAACGCCAGAATTTTATTGTCAGTAACGGCAACGGCGCTACTAACGGGGGAAACAGTAATTCGTTTGATTAGTTAGTTATTCCCATCACTGCATCCTATGCTTAGTTTTTCTTATAGTGGTTGGATTGGGTGATTTAGAGGAAGGGTTTGAAACGTAGGTTTTCATTTATACCAAGTGGTTTTGTCGTATTTGGACTGGGTTTCTGGCCGTAAGAGATGCTTATCGATATCCCCTCCTCTGGGGGATCCCCTTTCATGCTCAAGTGCAAATAACTTCATATAGTCCAGATTGAAGTTATGATAGTGGCCTATGTGGTGACTAATGGGCGAGACCATTTGGCCTTTTTTTATTTAATACATGTAGTCCCTGATGCGTTCATGTAGGTTGATTTTTCCTACATAGAAAGCCTTTCATAGATATTCCATGCAGAATACTATTCCTATTGTTTGACAATTGATTAACTCCCTTGGGGGCCACAGTTTTCCATTTGGTAAATTAACTAACTGTCCTGCTCCTCCAGATCCATTCACAATAATTGCCCTTCCCACAGCTATACAATCTTCCACATATTTGACCCCATAGGATTATGGAGATCCTATCATTAAGATGGCTGGGAGGTTTTTGCTGAGTCTATAGGAGTGATTCGCGAGACCTTGTTTTGTTCTGTTAAATGCTTTTTTAGGCATGTTTTGCTACAGCCCCTTTTTAAGAGATGATGCTGTAATCCCTTTGCTTGAGCATGGAAATCTTCCTCCTTACTGTAATTTCTTTTTAGTCTGAGATACTTACCATATGGTATGCTGTTTTTCAATGTCACTGGATGGGCATGGAGAATAGTATTTGCTTCTGATGGCTTGCAATACAAGTCAGTGGTCAAACTTCCTTCTGGGTTCTTCAGAATCTGAATATCTAGGAAAGTGACTCTGGATTGGTCACATTTCATCCAAATAAGTTTAAAGTCAAATGAATTGCAGCCAATCCATTTCATAAGCTCCTTCAGATCACCTTGTGTGCCCATCCAGATTAGAAAAATATAATCTATGTACTTGTGCCACGACAAAATATGGCACAGGTACATAGACGGATCTCCTCCAAACAAAACAGATCACTCCCAGCCCCCTGAGGTACAGGTTAGCATATGATGGGGCACACTTAGTCCCCATCGCAACTCCCTGTACCTGGAGGTAGTGGGAGCCAATAAACAAAAACACATTCCTGCACAAAATGTATTCCAGTAGTTCCAACACAAAGGCATTATAATGCCACATGGAGTGATCCTTCTACTTTAAAAATTCAGCAATCACGCCCCCCCCCCCCCCACCCTTGGAATAGGGTATTGAACAGTACAGGGCCTTAACATCTGATGCATTGGCTGGCACAATGATGTTTTCCAAGATCCTTAGTAGATCTCTTGTGTCCTGTACATGTGATGGTGATGATGTTACAAATGGTCTTAAGTAATCATAAATCAACTGGCTAGCCTTCTCACATATACATCCAATTCCTGACACTATCGGTCAGCCTGGGGGAGTCTCTGTATTTTTATGTACCTTTAGTGAGTAAAAGGTCGGTGTAACTGGGTGTTGGACATTTAATGAACCAAAGAAATTTTTGGTAAAAATAAAATCTGTACAGGCTATGGCAATGATGTATTTAAGTTCCTGATGGAGTCTGTCAATCTGAGCTTCCAAGATATGTCTTTACCATGCCGTGTTGTTGAAAATGGCCATACACGTTTTTCACGTACTTGAGGTGATCTATAATTGGTACGTTTCCTCCTTTGTCTGATGGTTTTATTATTAAGTTGTCCTTTTTCTTCAAATTCATTAGCGCTACTTGTTGGGAGGGGGTTAAAGTTCTATCATCAACAAATGTGTCAGGCAGAGATTTAATAGAGAAAATATATACCTGTGCTCAAATCCCAATAGCTTATACATGCATTTAAACTATCAGGTGCAGAGATTAAATGTCATACAATACTTTCTAACCGAAGGAGCAAATATACAAATTGTGTTGTAATGGGGAAAAAGCTTGTGATTTATTCTCATATTCTGGGACCAGCCTTATATTTAACCCAGGGGTTACCTCTGGCGAAGTACAAGGACTCTCAGACCCCTCTGAGTTGCTTTCCTCCCAGAGTTGCATGAGATCCTTGAGGGCCTGAAAAATCTTTCCAAAGCTCCATATCTTGAGCCTTTTGAGCCTGTGGATTAATTGTTTTGTCATTAATTACTTGGAACGTTAGCCACCTAAAATCTATTTACTTTGTGAGTGGGACAAAAAATCACCTTGATACCTGAATTCTGTATAACAGCACTCTCAGCTATGTTTCCCCAAGCTGAGAGGCTGTTCATCTGTGTTCTATTTTAGAACTAGGAGCATGCTCATGAGCTCCACTGGGACCACTAACATCTGGTCTAAAGTAAAGGTTGACAACAAATTGGCCTTGTGAACAATCATGGAATCACTGTGACAGTAAATCATAGTGACTACATGAATTTTGTTTGCAACAAACCTGCCAGTTTCAGCTTTCATGGAGGAACAGAGAAAGAGAGCTGAAGTGAGTAGGCTGCAACTGTCATCAAGCCATACAGTGAGCAAAACATTAACATGTTACTAAACCCACAACAGTAAAATCAGTGTGTATATGCAGTAAAGCATGCTTGTTATACTCGCTGTGGAACCTAAGAAGTTAATCCTCTGCATTTTGTATAAAGGCTGTCTGATCCTGTCTCTCATCCTCCTCTTCTTTACTGACTCCAAACCATCTCTTGATAGAACAGAGCATTAGGAGTCAGGCTGCACATCTCCAGTTTGGTGTGTATTGCTAGAGAGTTTTTTTTGGGGAAAGTGCATGTGATTGGCACAGGGCCATTCAGCACTGTCCAGACAGATGGTGAGGGGAGAATGAAAACTCCTCCTACAGGCTTAGGCAGACACTGATACAAGTCAGAAAAATGCTATATATTGCTGATGAGAAAAAACATTTAGCAGTTTATATTTACTAAAACTATTGCATGTCCATGTTCGGTGTACTGTGGGAAACCAGATATAGTGAATGTAGGGTTATGGGTTTATTAACACTTTAATTCAAAAAGTTTTTAATTTAAATTTTTGTTTAAAAGTTTTATTTGTAAAATAACCAAAAACATGTTCTGTTAAACATTTTGTACATTTGTTGGCCTATAATAATAATAATAATAATAATAATAATAATAAAACATGAGCAGGGTGTATACTAAAACAGTGTACAATTATATGTAGCATTATAAAAATAAAAAATACTGTAAAATGATTTAGGTAGGCAAATTATTCATAGAGTTATTGTCAAGTGTGCTGATGTATACCAAACCTGCTAAATTTGGTCTGGGCCTCTGGGCTACAATGACCTCTAATCATAAAGGGATTAACACGTTTTTCATTTCCTCCACTGTACAATAGCCTGCTTAATGAAAAAATGTAAGACCTTACCTACATTCTCTTTATAAGACAAAACATATTTGATTCATTTACCATAAAAAAAAATGATACAGGTGTTTAGCAATTCTCCTTTCTTGCAAAATATTCAGGAGCTGATGTAGCTAGTCGTCTTGCGAGTTTAAAACTTAAGAAGAAAATGTTTTTTGCTGATAACTTAACACAAACTATGGACAAGCAGTGCAGTTACCCTTAAAGATCATTACAATGCCACAGCAGTAATAAATTGCACACAAACAACAATTCTATATTATTCAACTCTTTCCAGAATACTGAAATAAAAATAGCAGACAACATTTTTAATGGGTGCTATTTTTGTAAGTTAGTAGAGAAGGAGTTTTTAAACCTCTTGTGTTGAAATCACACATGCATTCAGAATCCAGTCTGTAGCAAATGCTGTAGTGTAACAAAAGAAATAACATGTAAAAAATATATTTGCATTCCACAGAATATGTGTAAGAAATGTTTTGGTAACCAGGACATCTTTCAACCAGACATACCATATAAATCTATATGTGTTCTGCACATAATTAGAGTTTAACCAACTCCCTGAACTACAAGACTGCACATGGGATTGGGAAATTACTCCTGGGATAATCAATAAGTTAAAAAGAGATTTAATTGTCTTGCATTTTATGAGAAACCTTATATTTATTTACATTTACCATGTTAAACATAGATCATTTTATTTTGGCAAACATATTCTGGTGAAGATAATTTGGCACATTGTAACTAGGAAATGAGATTTGGGTTTGAAGCCACCTTGATTTCTAGGTAACTCTCACGATTTTGCGGTTTGCGAAAACTCTGATTTCATTTCCTAAAAATAGGTGCTTAAAGCCATAACCCTGGAAAACCTGGTCATAGTATGAGTTGGTTAGAGAAATCTGACAAATATGTGTAAAGAGAGATATTTTGTTTTACAGTGTTATATAACACTATATTGTTCTATACTGTGTTATACTGTGTGACACGTCGGGGTTTCTTAGCTCAATGGTAGTTCCAAAACAGTGCTTTCAGAGCTTTCCTGCCCAATTTTATTTAACCACTTAAGCCCCGGAGGATTTGGCTGCTAAAAGACCAGGGGTTTTTTTGCAATTTTTTACTGCGTGATTTTAACGGACAATTGCGCGGTCGTGCGACATTGTACCTAAACGAATTTGACGACCTTTTTTTCCCACAAACAGAGCTTTCTTTTGGTGGTATTTGATCACCTGTGCGATTTTTTGATCATGCGCTATAAACAAAAAAAGAGCGTCAATTTTGCAAAAATAACAATATTTTTCACATTTTTTTATATGAAATTCCCCCCCAAAAAAATGTAAAAATCAAAGTTTTTTAACATTTTCGGCCAATTTGTTTTATGCTACCTATGTTTGGTAAAAAAAATCGCAAAAAGCATATTTTGATTGGTTTGCGCAAAAGTTATCGCGTTTACTAACAAAGGGAAAGATTTTTGTCATTTTTGGTGTTTTTTTTAACGCGTAATGGCGGCGATCTGCGATTTTTTTTTCGGTACTGCGACATTGCGCGGACAGATCGGACCCTTGACTGACATTTTTGACACTTTTGGGGGTACCAGTGACATTACTGCAGTAATCAGTGCTATACATATGCACTGTTACTGCAAAAATGACACTGGCAGGGAAGGGGTTAACTTTATTGGACAGGGAGGGGTTAAGTGTGTCCTAGGGGCTTGCTTTCTACTGTGCAGGGACATTGCTATTGGTGTAAAAACAAAGATCAACGGTTCTACGTAGTAGAACCGTCTGATCTTCATTTTTACACCAGGGAGAATGACGGGCGGCTTGTTTACATAAGCCGCTCCGCCTTTCTACCTTCACCGAAGCGATCGTAGTGTGAGCGGCGGACATCGAGTCCGCCGGTCACACGCACTGACTTGTCTGTGAACGAGCCGCGGCGGGCGCGCGCCCGCCCGCAATTGGCTCGCAAGTCAGTGACAGGTGAGTGAGGTACCGATACGTCACTCTGCCTGGCCGGGGCTGACCGCCGCAGTATATAGTCGTGCGGCGGTCGGCAACCGGTTAAAAGAAAGTAAAAATGTATACAGGCATGTTCTCACCATCATCATGAATCAAACAAAACATTCTGCCTCCTGGCTCTTGTGGCAGCTGTACTGCTCCAAGTATCTCTTCAGGGACTACCATCAGTACCTTTTTGGTCCTCCTGACCACGAAACACATCCGAGTATTTATGTACAGACTCTGCACCTCAGCTCTGCATCTTTCCTTACAGCTTCCTAGCTGCTCTGTCCCTCATGGACTCTTTCTCAGGTTTGGACCTTGCTCTGTCCCTACCTGAACAATATGGTGCATACCAGCATCTCTCATGGCTTCCTTCACACACACTGACACCCTCGAGAGGATGAGGCCCTGAGCTCTAACTCTGGCTCTCATATAAAGCCAGCACACACCTGTGCACCTGTAACATTTGTGTTTCCAAGCAATTAAGCAGGTAAAGTGACTGGTGAGTGTAAATGACACTTGAAGTTTACGATTAGTGGGTTAGGTTTAGGTTAACATTTACGTATGAGGGATAGGTTCAGGTTAAGGATTAGACTTATCAGTTAGGCTAAGTTTAAAGATTAGATATATTATTCTTAGATATAGTATAAACTATAGGGACAGTAAGTGATTACTTCATTGGGTATGAGAAACTAACGTTTTATAGGGTGATAAATGTATAACATACGAAGTGAAAATGATATACTAAACATTTTTATAATGACATTTGACATTTCTGGCACTGAAAATACTTCATCATCATGCAGACTTTAAAGTGCATTGACCTCCTGCATAGTTTTAGTCCAATTAGCTCTACTCTTTATTTCAAATCTCCATCCTCTGATTCTCAGCTCTCTGAACTTCTCCTCTGCATTTAAGATGCTTTCTACTTGGTCTTAACCTTGTAGGTTTTTCTCTATTACTTTTTCTTTATTTTCTACCTAAAAAAAATCGTTCCCCTTTCACTTAACATCTTTTGTGTACACTTTCTTCAGTGCATGTGCAGTGCAGTGTATAATCCCAGCACCTGGAGAGAAGTAACTCCACTGTGCATGTGTAGGAGTTAAATCATACATGGCTGCCAACAACCAAAGAGAGAAAGCGCTGAGTCAGAAGAATTATTTGAGAAGATGACAGCAGTGATGGACATCATGAAGCTGGCAATGCTAGAGGAGAGAAAACTCAAGGCATGAGTCTGCCAGAATGTGGAAGTATGGTACGTCTACATGCACTATGGAAATAAATACTGATCCTTGGCCACACTACATTTCTGCTTTAAATTTTATTTTTACATTATTTGTTCCAACCATATAAAATTGGCATGCCAAGCCATCTTAGATACTGATTTCCTGTATCTGCTGCTACAGTGGGCTATTCATAGTTATTATATGATTCTTCATTTGACCTAATTTTCTATTCTCTGTCTCTCAACTTCCCTCAAAAATGTGTCCTTAAAATCACTGTTTCCCACCTGTTAGGTCTGTCCATCTTTGCTTTGTTAGTTCCCAGATCTCTGCTGTGTATGTAATAATATGTTTAAAAATAGTTCTATAAATCTGAATTTTAGAACTCTATGACAAAAGTTCTTGATCTCATAACTTCCTGAATAATATCTCTCTCCAGCAACTCCTCTGGCTTTTTTTTTTTTTTCTTGAGGTACATTGTTGTGTTCATTTATCATGGAACCCAGGTAGCAGAATGATTTTGTGCTTTCATATCCATTCTCTCCATAGCATATTTCATTGATGTCTTTCAGATTGTTCTTTTTTCTTGTCAACTTTTTATTCTTATCACTTGGAAAGTCCCAATTTTTCTCCATTACTTTAGTACTATCGGCATCATTAACATAGTTTTTTTTTTTTTCTAAAGGTTAAACACCTTTAGAAAAATGTACAGCTAAAATTCGTGATGAGCAAAATTGTGCAAAAGGTTTCAGCACCTGTGAAAAAAAAAGGTAAGCATGTTTTCTCAAAATGTTGCAATAAATAGTTTTTATTTATTATATAACAATTTACAAAGTGCATAAGGAGAAAAAAACATAATAAAATCACTATTTGGTGTGTCCTTATTTTGCGCCAACCAAGTACACTTTCACACAGTTATCCTTGTTATCTGATGTATCAATCATCTAAAACCCTATGGGCCTTCTTCCATGGTGCCGCATGGTCTTATACTAACTATTGGGAGATGAGAGGACCAGATTGCGATCACATGATCACTGAGTTAGCCTTTGATAGATATCACAGCAATCACTCTTGCCCTTGTATTCCTTCTTACCTTGAATAGAGAAAAAGATAAATTGTATTTTTTTCTCCTCACTAGAATAGAAGAATGTGAATGAAAAGAAGTCTATGTAAAAAATAAAGATACAATAGATAGATCGGGGCTTGACCTAGGTTAGTGTCAGTGTTGGGGTCAGAACCAGGGTAAAGGTCCGGGCCAGTGTGTTTCAGGTAGGATTTAGAAAGTTTTTTAATTTAGTGTCAGCATTAGTGTCAGTGTGTCTAGATAGGATAAAAAAAAGCTAAATGCCCACTATTGTTCTTGGTCCTATTAAAGACACAAAAAAACAAATAAAGTACACGTATGTGGTATTGCCAAGAACATAGGGAGTAGGAGAAATTATTTGAGTGTTTTTGGGATGGGTCATCGTAACATAGTAATGGCAAGAAATATACAAACAAATAGCAACTGCCCCAACTTATAATTGGCCCTAGGAGCACATAATGGATGCCAAGAAATATACAGCTATTTTTTTTTATCTTTGTACTATTTTGTGTTTTCTTTTTTTTTATAATATTATTTAACCAACAATAGCCATTCACCCACAAATAAAGGCCCAATTTATCCTGATAAAGACAAGGTATAATTTACCTGGATAGGCTAGGTTGCAATGACATCTACAGCTTTACTAACTCATGCTAAAGTTGCAAAACTGGGTTCAGACATTAAGGTTTGTTTTCCCTTCCATCATTATATGGGAACTTTTTTTAACGTGAACTGTTAGACAGGACAATTCGGTTTGTTGCAGGCTGGTTGGTAAGCTGAACTGGGAATTTTCTTTGTTTTTGTTTTTCATCAACGGACTAAAGTTCACCTTTAAGAAAAAAATAATAAATGCACAAATTTTGCAGAAAAAATGTGAATGCATTATTTTTTCCACAGGAGCCCCTGATAAAGCATTGCATGAAAGATCAGCAGATCGCAAGTGTACTGTCAGCCTCCTGCAAACTCTTTGACCAGCTCTCTGCCCATACCTCTGTATGGGCTTTCAGTTAGAGAGCTGGAGGAGGTGTCAATAGACTTCTAGTGCACTGATTATCACACTTGTGTTTCATGAATAACTACAAGTCTGCATGCCACAATGGGAGATGGGTCTTGTAATTTATTCATTCAGAGCTGCCCCGATTTAAAAAGAGAGGAACCCCCACACGCTGTCATGGGGTGAGGGGGATGCTCTGCGGGTTTTGGTTGGGTGTATAGCAATATGTTACATGTTACTCCCCAAATATGGGAATAACAGAAAGAAGTAGATATTTTAATTTTAAAATAAAAATTACAATGGATTATGTCAAAGATACTAGGACAAAACTCACATTATGTAACCCTCTTTAGTATGCTACATTTGAAGAGGGAAATACAAGACATTTTTGATACAGAAATAAAAATTATATTTGGTTATGTCATCTGTGACATGAGGGGGCGGGTCTCCTGATGACGTCATCTAGCGGCCATGCCCACAATGGCTATATAACAAGCTGCAGAGACCGGAGATCGGCATAATCACTGGAGACATCGTCTGAGGAGGACCGGAGGAAGAAGAAGAGCCGAGGGAAAAAGAGCAGAAGAGCGGACAGCAAAAGAGCAGAAGACCAGAAGAGCGGAGAGGGAGAAGACCAGAGCGGAGAAGACCGGATGAAGATTTTTAATAAACTTTCCAAAACGTCTCCTGTCGTTATTTACATACACTGCCTTTTATGGGGTGAATGGGTAGGGGTACAGTGTACCCCATACCCATTCACATAGGGAGGGGGTCCGGGATCTGGGGGGCCACCCTTGTTAAAGGGGCTTCCAGATACTGAGAAGCCCCCTGCCCGCAGACCCCCACAACCACCGGCCAGGGTTGTGGGGATGAGGCCCTTGTCCTCATCAACATGGGGGCAAGGTGCTTTGGGGTGGGGGTGCAGAGCTCCCCCTGCCCCAAAGCACCAACACCCCCCCATGTTGAGGGCATGTGGCCTGGTATGTTCCAGGGGGGGTGGGGCCGCTCGCTCGTCCCCTCCCCCTTCCTGCCCTACCTGGCTGCATGCTCGGATAAGGGTCTGGTATGGATTTTGGGGGGACCCCACGCATTTTTTGCGGCGTGGGGCTACTCTCAAATTTTATACCAGACCCGAAGGGCCTGGTTTGGAACCTGGGGGGGACCCCCACGCAGTTTTTAGTCCCATTTTTGGCGTGGAGTTCCCCCCTCAATATCTGATAAAAGTTGTAATTTTAACAGATTACACTGTATCATGTCATTTTTTTTTTTTTTTTTAATCTCTCGCCGCTTCCACCCCCCAGCAGGGAAGGAAACAGGAAGAAGGTGCCGGCATCAGCCAAGCACAATGCAAGAGGACAGTGGGAGGAAAGCTGCAGGAAGGCTGGGGAGGACGGCGGGGGATCGCAGGGAAAGGTGAGTATCATTCTGGGGTAATCCTGAGTGTGGCTCGGGGTTACCGATTTTGGTACTGAAAATGAACCCCGAGCCACACTCAGGAATACCGCTAGGAAGGGTAATTATCTGAGCACACCATCTGTCACCTGCTACATGAGGATGTGCAGCAATTACTTTTATCAGATATTGAGTAAACATGAAGCATAGAGGAAGGGGAAGACAAGCAGGGAGAATTATACGCCCATTGCTGCAGCTTACTGCCAAACTGGCTCAAGAATTGAGGAAGATGGGGATAATGCGGGACCATATCTGGCTAAAATGACAGTGTGTAGCATGTTCCTCCCATTTTAATTATATAAAATTGTTTATGTTTTTTAGACACTCCAAAGCCAAATGAGGATGTGGTTGAACCAATGAGGTTAGCCAATAGGAACTACATGAAATTGTACAAATGCTATGTATGCTGCGCGGGGCCCTATCACTTCAGTTAGAATTTTAGAAACATCAATTACATACCTTTTTGTGTCCTTACAAGATAAATGTGGATGGGGTTTAGCCAATGTGGTCTAAAATAAATTGTGGCAATATTACGACTTTTGTAATCCAAAAAAAGAAAACACATTAAAATTGATTTTGTTGCTTCAACACTAAATTAGACTGTGGTTTTGACAATAAGGCAATAAGAGATAATACCCATGCATTATGCACAAACTTATTTTATACAGTGAGAAAGCTACCCTTAGGCTCCATGTACACGGGACTTTGTTAATGGGCGTTTAGGAGCAGTTGGGCGTTTTTTTCAGAAGCCCCTGAACCCACCTTCATGTTATCTTATCCGTCCATGTACACAGGGTCGTTTACAGTCATTTGCAGGCAGTTGAGTTCAGGAACGTTTTTTGAAACACAATTATTTGCGTTCAAACGTGTGTTTCCCGGCGTTTCAAATGCAAAAACGGGACAGAACGCGACCGAACGTGATGAAGTCCCTCTTGGACATGGAGTTCACCAGACCTTCACAGGTTGCCACTGAAATCATCTTCCTCTCCTGCATGACGACATCTTGGAGCTGGTGGATGTTAGAGACCTTGTGCTCCTCCACCCTCCATTTGAGGATGCCCCACAGATGCTCAATAGGGTTTAGGTCTGGAGACATGCTTGGCCAGTCCATCACCTTTACCCTCAGCTTCTTTAGCAAGGCAATGGTCATCTTGGAGGTGTGTTTGGGGTCGTTATTATGTTGGAATACTGCCCTGAGGCCCTTTCTCCGAAGGGAGGGGATCATGCTCTGCTACAGTATGTCACAGTACATGTTGCCATTCATGGTTCCCTCAATGAACTGTACCTCCACAGTGCCGGCAGCACTCATGCAGCCCCAGACCATTACACTCCCACCACCATGCGTGACTGTAGGCAAGACACACTTGTCTTTGTACTCCACATCTGGTTGCCACCAAAAACGCTTAACACCATCTGAACTAAATACGTTTATCTTGGTCTCATCAGACCACAGGACATGGTATCAGTAATCCATGTCACTAGTCTGCTTGTCTTTAGCAAACTATTTGCTGGCTTTCTTGTGCATCATCTTTAGAGGAGGCTTCCTTCTGGGACGACAGCCATGCAGACCAATCTGATGCAGTGTGTGGCAAATGGTCTGAGCACTGACAGGCTGACCCCCCCTCCCCCCCCCCTTCAACCTCAGTAACAATGCTGGCAGCACTCATACTCATCTATTTCCCAAAGACAACCTCTGGATATGACGCTGAGTATGTGCACTCAACTTATTTGGTCGACCATGGGGAGGCCTGTTCTGAGTGGAACCTGTCCTGTTAAACTGCTGTATAGTCTTGGCCACTTTGCTGCAGCTTAGTTTCAGGGTCTTGGCTATCTTCTTATAGCCTAGACCATCTTTATGTAGAGCAACAATTCTTTTTTTCAGATCCTTAGAGAGTTCTTTGCCATGAGGTGCCATGTTGAACTTCCAGTGCTCAGTATGAGAGAGTGAGAGCGCTAACACCAAATTTAACACACCTGCTCCCCATTCACACCTTAGACTTTGTAACACAAATGAGTCACAGGACACAGGGGAGAGAAAATGGCTAATTAGGCCCAATTAGACATGTTCACTTGGGCGTGTACTCACTTTTATTGTCAGCGGTTTAGACATTAATGGCTGTGTGTTGAGTTATTTTGAGGGGTCAGCAAATTTACACTGTTATACAAGCTGTACACTCACTACATTGTAGCAAGGTGTCATTTATTCAGTGTTGTCACATAAAAAGGTATATTTACAAAAATGTGAGGGGTGTACTCACTTTTGTTAGATACTGTATATATTAAACCTACAGATACAAATCAATTATTATTCTTTGACAGTTTCCATCCTCCGCATGTGTTTAGGTCAATTGTATGGAGTCAACTGATTAGAGTAGAAAGAATTGTTAGTAATGAAAATAGAAAGCAACAAAAAATTGAGGAAATGTGTCAAAGATTTAAAGATCACGGATATCCAATAAATATGGTGCGGCAGGAGTTTTTTTTGGTTGAAAATGTAATCTTTATTTGCATAAAAGATATACAAAAAACAATACTTTGTCGGGGTACATTCTTCCCTGTACTGCGACGCAGCGCATAAATACACTACATTACAATACATTTCCGGTCATACAAATAAATACATTCAATCAAATACATACATTCTGCGGTATGATGTCTGATGTGTTGTGCGGAGTAATGCTACCCCGTGTAATGCTACCCCGTGCCATCACATCATGCATGACGCCGCAATACCCCTCAAGCATGAAACTAAAGACATTGTATACACGTGCATTACTCAAACTATATCAATACTATGACATTTCAAAAAAAGCAACAGGTGTGATGGGGGGGTGGGAGAGAGGGGTAAGGGGAGGGGAATGAAATCACAGGCCCGAAGCTTTATTGAATGGACAAAGACACACAAGGGAGAGTGGGGGAAGGGGAAATCTTCAGACCTCCTCTTCCTCCATGAGATCCATCAGGTTATAGTCTCTGAGCAGACTGTGAACCAGTCTGCGACAGTCCTCAATGGACATCCTCTCCCGCTGGTGGATAAGGCGCTTTCTGGCGCACCATAAAGCGTCCTTAAAGCAGCACAACACCCGCCAGGCGTTGTCAATGTCCTCCTGGGAAAATGTTCCGTGAAAAAGTCCATTCAGCACAGCAAAATGTGTGATGGCAGTCTGTGGGACAAAGTCTCTAAGTTCAGGTTCCAAGGCCCTCAACAGGTTCTGTGCAAATGAGCACTCCCAGAAAACGTGGAAAGACGTTTCCTCATGGATGATACAAAAGGGGCAGTGCCTGTATCTGCACAAGTTTCTGGCATGCATAAATGTCCTGAGTGGCAAACCCCCCTGGACAGCCATCCACGCCAGATCTTTATGCCTGTTGGTGAGTCTCTTTGAAGAAACATTCCTCCAGACCACTTTGCAAGTGGCTGAAGGGAGGCCTGGAACAGTCTCAGCAATGTCCGATGCTCTGATCAACTTGTAGATAGTTTTTGGCTTCCACAAGTCGGGCTTAACTCCATGCAGCCCCAGCTCCTTGATGAACTTGAAAGTGTCCAAGTAGTACCAAGGAGTGTCCCAGTTGTAGGGGATGGAGCTGTCCCATTTGTCCCATCCAAGGGACCTCCAGAGAGGCAGGAGGAAAAAACGGGACATGGAGTTGCCTCCAGAGTCCGAAGTTCTGTCAATCAAAGTTCTGCGGATGCAGTTGCAGGCAAAGAACACCCCCAGTAACGTTGCGATGTCGGGCACGCCCTTACCGCCCTTGAGGGGTTCCTTGAACATGACTGCTCGCTTCACTCTGTCCATCTTGGAGCCCCAGATGAAGTGGAACACCGCCCTGGTGATGGCCTTGCAGGTGTTGACCCGGGGGGGCCAGGCCTGGGCGAGGTACTGCAACACAGGGAGGATCTCGCTGCGGAGTACCAGTGTTTTCCCTTCGATGGTGAGTTCTCTGAGGCTCCATAGTCCAAACTTTTGTCTCATCTTGGACAGTCTCTCCTCCCAAGACTTCAGGCTGCGCCCTCAGCTCCAAACCAAACTCCAAGAATTTTGATGAAGTCCGCCTTGATGCTGAAAGGGATTGATGCAGAAGAAGGCAGGAATCACTTTCCGAAGAGCATGATCTCTGACTTCCTGCAGTTGACTTTTGCCCCTGAAGCTTTGCCGAAGTCCTCAGAGGTCTGGACGAGCGAGTCGATGGAGCGCTGATCAGCACAGAACACCGTTACGTCGTCCATGTAGAGTGAGCACTTGACAACCCTTCTGTCCGGTCCCGGTGCGGTGATCCCTCTGATCTCTGGGTTCTGTCGGATGCATTCGGCAAAGAGCTCTATACAGCAAACAAAAAGCAGAGGTGAGAGAGGGCAGCCTTGTCTGACCCCAGAGAGAACAGGGAAAGGGTCAGTTTTCCAGCCATTCACCAACACCGTACTACAAATATCATTGTACATCACATTCACATACGAACAAAACATGTCCCCAAGACCAAACCTGCGCAGAGCTCTGCACATAAACTCATGGGAGACACGGTCAAAGGCCTTTTCCTGGTCAAGACTGACCAGGGCTGCGTGCACACGGCGGCCTCGAATGTACTGGACCGTGTCCCGGACAAGCGCAAGGCTGTCCGCAATCCTGCGACCAGGAATGCCACAAGTCTGATCCGGGTGGATGATCTGTCCGATGACAGATTTCAGCCTGTTGGCCAGAACCTTGGCGAGGATTTTGTAGTCCACGTTCAAGAGAGAGATGGGACGCCAATTTTTCAGATCCCCTCTCTCCCCCTTACGCTTATACAAAATCGTGATCATCCCCTCCCTCAGCGACGGAGGCATTGTGCCCTCCACCACCATCTCCTCGTACAGCCCGAGCAGGTCCGGGCCAACGAGATCCCACAGTGCTACATAGAGCTCCGCTGGGAGACCGTCGCAGCCCGGGGTCCTGCCTTGCCTAAAGGATCTGACGGCAGAGTGCAGCTCCTCCAGCGCCAAGGGGGCGTTGATTGCCGACATACCTGCAGGATCAATTTGGTTAGTGATACCTGACAAGAACCTGTCGGCCTCAGCCGTATCTGTTTCTTTCGGGGAGTAGAGGTTGGTGTAGTAGTCGCTGACCACTTGCATCACAGCCTCCTTCCCCTTCTGGAGTGTTCCGGTCTCGTCCCGCAGCTCAGACAAGGGAGTGTGTCCTGAGTGGAGTTTCCTGATTCCACTTTCCCGTTATCAATATAAATCATGGTGTCCAAAAATGACACCGATTTACCACAGACACATAGTGAATTTTATGTCGGTGCTGAATGAATTGAGTATCTTATTGAATATATGGAAGGTTCCAATAAGGCCCCGCCATATCACGAACACATCATAAATATAGCGCCACTATGTGAGGCAATGTTTTTTAAAAATGTCTTCATTGTATAATATATTTCACCTCAAATGTATGCATAAAAGTGCAAGCGAATGACAGAGCAACATTTTAACCCATTGCAACACCCTTCAGCTGTTGCACAAACACATCCTGAAAAAGAAAATAATTATTATTCAAAATTAAAGTCCATAATTCTTTAATCAGCCAGATTTGTGCAGTAGAAATTTATAAATCACTTATTCTTATCAATTATATGGCTTCTGCAATCCCTGCATCTTGGGTATGACGGTATATAGGCTATTTACATCCTATATTGCTAGAATGTCATCCTCCTGCCATTCAGGTGATGATTTAAGTTTCTGTAAAAAATTATTCATGTCCTTGATATATAACTTTGTTCCTTCTATAAAAGGGGATAAAAAGTTTATCCAAAAATTGTGAAGTTAGGGACAAACATAGACTCCCTGCCCGATACAATTGGATGCCCAGGAGGATTCTCTCTATCTTTATGAATCGTCGGAAGGGTGTACAACATAGGAATCCTAGTATGTATGGGTAACACATATTCATAAAGATCATGTGTAATTATCCCTCCCTTGAGGGCTTATTTCCAAATCTCCTCTAATCATTTACGTATGCTCCAAGTGGGATCCCTTGTCAACTTTTTGTATACATCCTAGTCTTCTAGCTGTCTCTTGATCTCATTTTTGTGCATTTGTTTGTTCATAATGATAATTGAGTCGCCTTTATCAGCTGGATTTAATATGATTTCTTCACTCAGACTTAACCCCTTGAGAGCTACTTTCTCATCTTAAGAAAGGTTGTTAGGTCTGTGATCTCAATAATCAAAGCTAAAAATGAAAGTGTAAAAACCTATGCGCTTGACCCTATACCAGATGCAATAGATAAAATCGAGTGGTAGATATAGGGTATAGATAGGGAACAAGGATTAGCAGCCAATTTTGTGTAGTGTCACCACATACATCAAAGTAAATGAAAAAAATCAATAAAATCGGCACTCAATCAATCCCAATAAAACTGATAAATGGCACGTTTAGCTATACACATAAATACACGGTGTTAATAGGTGACATCAAATGAATAAATATATAGTGATGTGGTAACATGTGCAAAAAGTGCATAGAAAATGCATAAATATGTGTGAAGATAAACCACAATAAATAGCAGCAGAGAAACAATCCAATGATAACAAAAAAACGAACTCACTGTAAAGAAAGAAGTGGCAGTGAACTAAAGTGCAAAGTGATGGTAAACTGATCAGATCCACACAGTGGTCTGATCAAAGTAAAGTGATGGTATTAACACAGTATGGAAACAGATAATGCTGTGTATTAAATGAACTGTGACTGGAGATAATCAAATGAAAAATAGTGTAACAAAAAATACCCCAAATAGACAAAGAGTGGGGGTAAAAAACATATAAAGGAAAAAAATATATACTTTATATGTAGACAAATGTTCATAAGCAATTCATAAGTTCATAGAGAATCAAAAAGTTCATAAAAAAGTGCTGATGTGCAAAAAATTGCCGAATGTGCGGGAAACTGTGAACATTCACTAGGTGCAGGAAACTGCTTTCAATACGGTGGTGAGCATATATCCTTAAATGAGTGAAATGGCCGATAACCTCCAAGACACTGTTTAAGAGTGTTTGTACCAATAGGTAGCAGGGACGCATTGCGTCACAGCGCAGCGTGACTTTATCAAGGGATGCTATTTATTGTGGTTTATCTTCACACATATTTATGCATTTTCTATGCACTTTGTGCACATGTGCACTTTACCACATCACTATATATTTATTCATTTGATGTCACCTATTAACACTGTGTATTTATGTGCATAGCTAAGCGTGCCATTTATCAGTTTTATTGGGATTGATTGAGCGCCGATTTTATTGATTTTTTCAATAATCAAAGCTAGAGACAAGTTCTTGCACATCTCTCATTACCTCTTTAACAAAAGTTTCCACTGGTGCATAAGTAGTAGATGGCACAGATTTTGATGTTTTCATTAACCCCATTTTTTACAGTCAAATATTTCTACAGGAACATCTATGTTGATGCTTGGTTTGTGCTCAAAATGCACCTTCCATCTGATATTTCTAAATAATCTATACAGATCTTGATCTAGTACAAACTTGTTCAAATAACTTTTTGAGCAAAAAGATAGTCCTTTATTAAGGACCCTTACCTCTTCTGAGGAAAGTACCCTCACAGAGATGTTATGTATTACGTTCTCTGGTATCGATTTTGGCTGTTCCCTGTGTTGCGGCATGGTAGGTACATGAATGTGGTTCCCTCTCTGGTATTGTGCAATCTTGTCTGCATACAGGACCTGTCTTCCCACTGTGTTAGATCCAAAAAAAACAGTGGTAGAAGAATCAGTGTCAATAGATGCCACAATTGAAGAACCAGAGGTTCCCTCTCTCCTTGTCTTGCCTATCTTCATCCAACCTCGTCGTGTTATTGAGCATGAGAATCTATAGACTTGATTCCTTTGATAGTCTTCTGTGTCAGGATCAAATTCATTCCTACTTTTTCATTTCCAAATCTGTACAGTATTTAGCCATATTAGTGTCCAATGTTTCCTTCAGTTTAATGAATTCCTCAGATCAGACTTTAGGTAGTTGTTCTGAAACCAAATCCAGTTAATTCTTGTATTGGATCTTACTGTACGCTTGATGCGCAAATAACTCTGTTACGCTAATAATTGCACTTTTGGATATTAATATACACCAAGTGTAATTAATCCCGTTGTGCTAAACAGCACAGTTCTCAGCTCTTTTGTATAAGGTAATGGACCTTGCTCAGCAATACCCAGTAATACAGACACATAGGCTATCACAATGGATGCTTGATAGAATGTCCTGCCTAAAGCATTGAGCTATGTTTAGTTAGGAGACAACACAGGGATAACAACAAGAAGTGATGGCTATACAACATCAGCCAATCAGTTCCAAATGTACGGTCACATGACACAAGTTACTCACATAGAATGAGCCAATGACACACCTGTATACATTCAAATATACAATAGAAAGGGGGAGTACACATTTCTAAATGAGCAGAACAGCGTGCACGGCTTCCCGTGGAAATCCAAGCACCGCAGTTAACATTGAAAACCACCTGTAGCGTAATTCCCGCCTAACACTACACAATGAAACCAGCGTGTAGAACCGTGAACGCTGCTCTCATCAAACTTGTCCATGCACTCCCTCCCCTACTACTAGCGTGGATCCAAATCAGCAAGGCTCAGAGCACAATTCCTAAAAGGATTATGCTACTGTTCCCATAGACGTTGGGCTATCTGCAGGGAAAGAGCCATGATGTTTCCACTCTGGGGATCAGACACAGTAGAAAGACATGAGCGTGTATCCCTTCATAAAGGAAGATACATATCAAAACGATATTGACTTCACAGACCAAACATATCCCTACCATGCGAACAAATCTGCACATTATACAGATGGTATACTGGTGGTTATATTCTTGTTGCTTGATCCTTGAACTCCGCACTGCAATACACATACAGTCAGGTCCATAAATATTGGGACATTGATACAATTCTAATCTTTTTGGCTCTATACACCACCACAATGGATTTGATATGAAAAAAACAAGATGTACTTTAACTGTAGACTTTCAGCTTTAATTTGAGGGTGTTTACATCCAAATCAGGTGAACAGTGTAGGAATTACAACAGTTTGTATAAGTGCCTCCCACTTTTTAAGGGATCAAAAGTAATGGGACAGATTAACAATCATAAATCAAACTTTCACTTTTTAATACTTGGTTGCAAATCCTTTGCAGTCAATTACAGCCTGAAGTCTGGAATGCATAGACATCACCAGATGCTGGATTTCATCACTGGTGATGCTCTGCCAGGCCTCTACTGCAACTGTCTTCAGTTCCTGCTTGTTCTTGGGACATTTTGCCTTCAGTTTTGTCTTCAGCAAGTGAAATGCATGCTCAATCGGATTCAGGTCAGGTTATTGACTTGGCCATTGCATAACATTCCACTTCTTTCCCTTAAAAAACACTTTGGTTGCTTTCGCAGTATGCTTCGGGTCATTGTCCATCTGCACTGTGAAGCGCCGCCCAATGAGTTCTGAAGCATTTGGCTGGATTTGAGCAGATAATATTGCCTGAAACACTTCAGAATTTATCCTGCTGCTTTTGTCAGCAGTCACATCATCAATAAATACAAGATAACCAGTTCCATTGGCAGCCATACATGTCCATGCCATGACACTACCACCACTATGCTTCACTGATGAGGTGGTATGCTTTGGATCATGAGCAGTTCCTTTCCTTCTCCATACTCTTCTCTTCCCATCACTCTGGTACAAGTTGATCTTGGTCTCATCTGTCCACATGATGTTGTTCCAGTACTGTGAAGGCTTTTTTAGATGTTGTTTGGCAAACTCTAAACTGGTCTTCCTGTTTTTGAGGCTCACCAATGGTTTACATCTTGTGGTGAACCCTCTGTATTCACTCTGGTGAAGTCTTCTCTTGATTGTTGACTTTGACATACATACACCTACCTCCTGGAGAGTGTTCTTGATCTGGCCAACTGTTGTGAAGGGTGTTTTCTTCACCAGGGAAAGAATTCTTAAGTCATCCACCACAGTTGTTTTCCGTGGTCTTCCGGGTCTTTTGGTGTTGCTGAGCTCACCGGTGCGTTCTTTCTTTTTAAGGATGTTCCAAACAGTTGATTTGGCCACACCTAATGTTTTTGCTATCTCTCTGATGGGTTTGTTTTGTTTTTTCATCCTAATGATGGCTTGCTTAACTGATAGTGACAGCTCTTTGGATCTCATATTGAGAGTTGACAGCAACAGATTCCAAATGCAAACAGCACACTTGAATTGAACTCTGGACCTTTTATCTGCTCCTTGTAAATGGGATAATGAGGGAATATCACACACCTGCCCATGGAACAGCTGAGAAGCCAATTGTCCCATTACTTTTGGTCCCTTAAAAGTGGGAGGCACGTATACAAACTGTTGTAATTCCTAAACCATTCACCTGATTTGGATGTAAATACCCTCAAATTAAAGCTGAAAGTCTGCAGTTAAAGCACATCATGTTTCATTTCAAATCCATTGTGGTAGTGTATAGAGCCAAAAGATTAGAATTTTGTCGATGTCCCAATATTTATAGACCTGACTGTAGATCTCTACCAGAAAACAGACTGGAGCATAACGCATGGAGTGTTCACCGGTGGAGATGTCTACTGTATGTAGAGCATCTACATCTAAAGGAAGGTTTTCACTGCCAGTAGTCTTTCCTCAATGCCAGTTCGCCCGTACACACTCTAATGAGCGTATAGCAAGCAAACCGACAACAGGAGCCATAATGACAAGCTAAATAAAACACATCCTGAAAAATGTCCACACTAGTCCTAATAAAATTTCCACAAAATTCTGTTTGTGTGAGATGGTTAAAGTCATCAAATTGAAGGAGAATTCATTTAATATCTGCATGAATGTGCCCTTATATTCCTTATTGTGGCTGAACAAAGTAGGAGCCAGTCTCACCCTTAATCCTCTTGGGATCCGCTGCACCTGATGGTACTCAGCCAGGGTTAATCCATGTAGCTCCAAAGAGATATATGTAGTGCTTGCTCAATACCTTTTAATTTTTTTGTTAAAGTAACAGTCAAAGACACAGGGGTGTGATGTATAAATAAAGCTATAAAACCAGTGATAAAGGATAAAGCTTAAGCATGGACATGCAAAATAAAAAAAAACATAATAAGATACTTTAACAATGAGGAATGCACAGGTTAGTATAAGAATAATCCGATTAGACCATAAAAGCTAACGCCGGAATGGTACAGTGCAAAAAGACATGCATTTTGAACTACATGTTTAGTATTTGCAGTCTAGAGGATCAAATAATAGAAAGACAAGCAGCTAGAGAGTAGGGAAGAATAAGAAAAGAAAGAGAGACAGAAGAGGAAAAGTTGAGAAGGGGGTGAAGTGGGAGGGCATAGGAGGGTAAGGTGAAGAGTCAGGTCGGGGGTACACAAGGTGTTAACAGGAATTTTGTGATCCAAGGATCCTAGACTAACTGAAATTTAGACATTGTATTTTGCAGTCGGACTGTCAGCTTTTCATTAACTAGTGTCCAGTGTACTTTGACTTTAACCTCCGAATATGTGGTGATAGCCAAGCTCATGCCAGGACTTGTTTATCAGCTATACGAATGTGAGTCATGAGGAAATGGGATTTAGGGAGTCCCATTGGCTTACGATTGAGAAGCACCACATCTGGATCCAAGGCAGGAGCAGGAAGAAAGAGGATATGAAGGGTTTGCTGCCAGCAACTTTGGGCTGTTGGGCAGGACCACCAAATGTAGAAAAAAATTCCACATTCAGGGAAATCCCTAAAACAATCTGCAAAGAAGTTGGCTGAGGTGTGTGCCAGTCTGTTTGGTAAGATCTAAGTAATACTTTGTAGTTTTCCCTCATTTTTAATATTTATGATAATCCACTACATTTAATGATTTAAAAATATGTTTCTAATAGAAGAAGTTCATGTTTGGGTCTCTTGTTTTATCCTGTAATTTTGCAGTAGTCTTTGCCAAGTTTGAAGTTTGTGAAAAATTTGTAGGCACATGTGGCAAAAGTATATCAATATATTATCGTGTTGTGTACAAACAAAACTCAAACATAAAAACAACACAGCAAAAATAACAACAATACTCTTGCCGCAGCCTCCTTTATAATTGTATCTTAATAATCCAAAAAATCTAAAAAGTTCATAGATTTGAGAGCCGCTGGGATAACAAAATGTCTCCACAATTATAAGTGCTAAATAGTACCAACAAAAAATAAGAAATAAAACAGTAGGTGAAGTTGCGTTGAAGGAAAGCCAGATGTGCAGATCTAAGACTTCAAACATCACCTAGTGCTCCGATGAAACCCCTTAGTGAGGGGACAAATTTACCTCACATTAAATGCTTGGCAAACAGTGCTTGGTTAAAAACACTACTCCCGATATTCCACCATAAATTCCTTATATATCAAAAAAATCTCCCATAGTGCATTACCGCAATAAATGGTTAACCACTTGCCGACCGCTCACTGAGCTGGTACTGCTGCAAAGTGGCTCGTTATCGTCCAGCGACGTAGACCTACGTCGCCGGATCCCGCCCCTCTCGGCGGCGCACGCGCCGCCGGAGGCTCGCTCCTGCTGTATTCAGATACAGCGGGAGCCGGGCCAGAGAGGAGAGGCGGTGATCACTGCCGCTCTTCAACGATCGTCGGGGATCGAGTGAGGAAATCCACCCACTTGTATAAACAAAGCGGGCGGATCTCCTCTGTGACATACAGTCACAGATTACAGGATTCAGCATAGCTGAACCTGCGATCTGTGTCTGTGTCACACAATCCTCTCCCCCCACACACGTCAGTAAGCATGAGGCATACATTTAACCCCTTGATCACCAATAAAGTTAACCCCTTCCCTGTCAGTGTCATTATTACAGTAACAGTGCATATTTATAGTAGTAATGTCACTGGTACCCCCAAAAGTGTCAAAAATGTCAGTTAAGGGTCCGATCTGTCCGCCACAATGTGGCAGTCCCGCAAAGAAAAAATTGCAGATCGCCCGCCATTACTAGTAAAAAAAAAAACAATAAAAATGACAAATCTTTCCCGTAGTTAGTAAACACGATAACTTTTGCGCAAACCAAACAAAATACGCCCATTGTGATTTTTTTTTACCAAAAATATGTAGCAGAAAATAAATTGGCCTAAAATGTTAAAGAATTTTGATTTTTACATTTTTTTGGGGAATGTTATATATCAGAATGTAAAAAAATATTGTTTTTTTTTTTCAAAATTGTCGCTCTTTTTTTAAAAAATTTAAAATCGCACAGGTGATAAAATACCACCAAAAGAAAGCTCTATTTGTGGGGAAAAAAGGGACATAAATTTAATTTGGGTACAGCGTTGCACGACCGCGCAATTGTCCGTTAAAGTAACGCAGTGCCGAAGTGCAAAATATAGCCTGGTCAGTAATGGGGTAAGATCTTCCGGTCTTAAAGCGCTTAAAAATACACTCATTGAGGATTTTTATTGTCAAAGACATGTAGCTAAATACATTTGGCCTAAATATATGACAAAAATTAAATATATTGGATATTTTTTAACTGTCAAAGTAGAAAATGTCAATTTTTTAGCTAAATTTTTGCTCTTTTTTTATTAATATCGCAAAAAAATGAAAAGCACAGAGGTGATCAAATACCATCAAAAGGAAGCTCTGTTTGTGGGAAAAAAAGGATGTAAATTTCGTTTGGGTATGGCGTTGCATGACCGCGCAATTGTCAGTTAAAGTCGCACAGTGCTAAGTTGCAAAAAGTGGCCTGGACGTAAAGCAGGAAAATCCTCCGGTGGTAAAGTGGTTAAAATGTATTGATCATAAAGAGCTACTCGCAAACAGATTAAAATCATAGGCATGACAGAACTTAACTACTACCGGACCGCGCCTCCTGCGTGAACCGACGTAGCTCTTCCCTAGGGGGGACTCTGATGCACAGGTCAGGAAGCTCCAATTACCACCTGCCATCCACGATCGCTTCCCGCTGAGAGAGAAGGACAGTCAGCTATTGTAAACACAGCTTACCTTTCTTCTCTCTGAAATGATCACAGAGCACCTGTAATCCTTCTATATAGGATCACAGGTCTCTATGATCATTTCAAATGCCAAACCCCCATACAGTTAGAAACGTTCCCCTAGGCTTACATTTAACCCCTTGATCACCCACTGTGTTAACCCCTTCCCTGCTAGTGTCATTATTACAGTAACAGTGCATATTTTTAGCACTGATTACTGTAGTGATGTCACTGGTCCCCCCAAAAGTGTCAAAAAAGTCAGTTAGGGGTCTGATCTATGTAACTATGATCTGTCCGCTGCAATGTCGCAGTCCCACTAAAAATCACAGGTCGCTGCCATTACTAGTTAAAAAAAACTATAAAAATGACATAAATCTTTCCTGTAGTTAGTAGACACAATAACTTTTGCGCAAACCATTCAAAATAAGCTTATTGCGATTTTTTTACAAAAATATGTAGCAGACAACAAATTGGCCTAAAGTGTTAAAAAATTTTGATTTTTTACATTTTTTTAGGAATGTTTTTTTTTTTTCAGAATTTTCGCTCTTTTTTGTTTATAGCGAAAAAAATAAATAAAAATTGCAGCAATGATCAAATACCACCAAAAGAAAGCTCTATTTGTGGAAAAAAAAAGGACATCAATTTTATTTAGGTACAGCATTGCATGATCATCCGTTAAATTAACGCAGTGCCGAATCACAAAAAATGGCTTGGTCATTAAGGGGGCAACTCCTTCCGGTCAAGAAGTGGTTAAAAACACACAGCACTCCCACTTGTCCCCATGTCTCCTGATCACTGTCGGGATGGCACATGACATCACCAAGGTGTGGAAAAATGGAAGGAACAAAGAGCGAAATATGACATGGATATAACATGTATATTTTCAAGTGTCATGTACCTCAGAGAGGGAGGTTGTCTAAAGATGGAGTTTACCTTTAACACAGCAGTGTGCAATTAATCACATGAGTGAGTTCAGCAATAGGCCAAACCAAAAATATTTTTTTTCTATCATTTTTACTTTCTCTTTTTGTCATTTATTAGAAAAAAAAAACCTGCATCAGTTAAAATTGTAAAGATAAACCAAATGCATATTTCCTGACAGACTCCATGGCAGCATACGTTTGGGTAGTCCGGCCTCCACTCCTACCCTATAGGACCCCATTCCCATAAATCTTTGCTCCCTTTCAGCATCCGTGTTCTTTTTTTGTCCTCCTCCATGCACCTGTTTGGTGCTGAATCCCTACGAATATGGTCGTTTTATATGACGCAGGGTCGTTTGGAGTCGGCAGGACCTGTTTTCCCAATAAGCCCTTGCTGCTGCGGGGTGTGGGATGGGCAAGTTGAAGAGGAGCCAAGAAGTGCCTGACAAAGCGGGTTGGTAATGGCATGGCCGATGACCCCGCTGTGGTGGGTGGCCTCATTGTATTGCCCCAACGCTGGAATTGTTGTCCTGGTCTATGGCTCTAAGGTGTCCCTGGTGTCTAGTGCGACTGGAGGGGTAAGTGTTTTCTTTATCCCTTTTTATTTTTTCATACCTGGTGGTCTAGCGACTGCCTGGTGGTCTAGTGTGCGGCTCCTCGCTTTGTTCACAGTCTTCCTGGTGGTCCGGGAGGCTCTGTGGACACCGCGGAACGCTATGCGTTCCATCTCCGGCGTCCTCGGTCGCTCTGCGCATGCGCGCCGACTGACCGAGAGCGAGGCCTGGTTCGCGCATGCGCAGTAGCGGCGAGTGCCGATACTCGCGCATGCGCAGTGCGCCGCGACCGTGACGTCACGGCCGGCGCCAAATTTAAATAGCTGTCAGTTCCACAGTCTGTGGAACTGACTATATTTCAGGCTGCTGATCTCAGGCTGCAAGTTTGAATCCCCAAGCGACCTCCACAGCCTGTAGCTGTTCCCAAGAGCTGACGCTCTAGTCCTCAGGTATGTGGGGTTTCTTTTTGGGGGTTTCCTTTATAAGGTCGTCATGTCAGCCCTTTCTAGTATACTTATGTGCATTATTTATTCCAGTGGTTCCTTTGCTTTATGGACCCGTCACCGCTCCCCTGTGACCAGCCCTCTCTTAGGTGAGTGCAGGGCTGCATGAAGGGGGGGAGCAGGATGTACGGATGGGCGCATTACTGTATTGCCTTATGTGTTTTATTTTTGCAGCTCCTCTTCTAGGACGGAACAACCGCAGGGCACGCGGGAGGATCGCCATGCTAATCCGCAGCATCACCGCTCCTCCTCCAAACATGGCTCATCCAAGTCCAGATACCGTAGTAGAGACCGGTCATCTCCCAGGTCTTCACGCCAATCCAGCGAGACTAAGTGCTGGGGCTGTGGTATCCATTTACTGGACGGTGGATCACTATGCGACTCCTGTTATTCCCGAGCATCGAATGAAAGGGGAAGATCTGACCAACAACTTGAGTCTATGGTCAAACGCATAGTCAAGAATTCGCTGGCTGATTTTAATAGACGTCAATCTCCAGCGCCAGAGCCATCGGTATCTCCAGTTAGAGAGACCACTAGCGGAAGAGCCCTCGAATCCTCTGAACCTAGCCATCCCTCGGTATTCGAGTCTGATAGCGATTCGGATCAGGATGAACCAAGTTTAGGATTCTCTTTCAATTTGGTTCCACCTTTAGTAAAGGCCGTCAGAGAAACTTTGAACTGGGAAGATCCAGTAGTCTCGGCTCCAAAGCAGAGGAAACTCTTTAAACAGCTGAGCAAGGAGCGGCTGAATTTCCCGTTTATTCCTGAATTAGGAGAAATTATAACGGAAGAATGGAGTAAGGTGGAGAAAAAGAATTCTATGATCTCAAAATTGGCCAAGCTCTATCCATTCAAGGAAGAGGAAGTCAGACATCTGGAAACTCCTCCTCTGGTAGATGCGGCTGTCATGAGACTAGTGAAGCATGTAACTTTACCTCTTGAGGATACTGTTTCCTTCAAAGACCCGCTTGACAGGAAAATCGACACGGATTTGAAGCGTGTCTATCTTTCGGTGGGTGCTGCCTGTAAACCGGTTTTGGCCCTGGCTTCTCTGTCCAAAGCCATGGAAGTGTGGGTGGACAATGTGGATGATTCCCTCAGAAGCTTCTCCGAGGATGCAGCTAAGAATTCTCCTATCCAGGAGTTGAAACTGGCCTCAGCTTTTCTGGGGGAGGCGTCTATTGATGTTATTCGCCTGTTAGCCCGGGGAATGCTATCATCCGTTACGGCGAAGCGTGCACTTTGGTTGCGCCCTTGGTTGGCTGATCCTGCTTCTAAGCAGGTGTGGTGCCGTATTCCCTTTGAGGGTTCGTCCCTCTTTGGGAATAAGTTGGATAGCGCCATTTCCAAGGCTACTGGCGGTAAGTCGGGCTTTCTCCCCCAGGATAGGCGTCTTCTGGCTCAAAAAAGGCCACCTCTTAGAAGACAAAATTCTGATCGTGCCAGGGAGGCACGCAGTTATAGGCCAGGGAGGGAGTTTGGAAGAAACTGGAAATCCAGGCAGTCTTCCTTTCGGAAAGGCCCCAAGACCAATACGTCTGGGGATAGAGACACGACAAAGTCCTTTTGAGATTGGGCCCGCTCAGGCCGGTCGGGTGGGAGGTCGTCTCCTTCACTTTCGGCAGGTCTGGGCGGCCTCAATCCGGGATACTTGGGTCGTCAACACGGTCTCTACAGGTCATTCTTGGACCTTCACCAGTATTCCCGGAGACAGATTTTTTCCTACCTCCCTTCCTCGGTCAGGCGACAAAAGAGAGATTCTCTTGTCCTACGTAGACTCGCTAGTCACTCAAGGAGCAGTGGTTCCAGTGCCAGAGTCCGAAAGAAGACTCGGAGTGTACTCTCCTCTGTTCATGGTGCGCAAGAAGAGCGGCGCCTGGAGACCAGTGATAGATCTGACGCATCTGAATCGCTTCATCAAAGGCGAAAAATTCAAGATGGAGACTCTATTCTCCATTCAGCAAGCCGTTCAACCAGGAGATTGGATGGTCTCGGTAGACCTGAAGGATGCATACTTCCACGTACCAGAATCAACAGAGTTTCAACGATATCTGAGATTCTCGGTCGGCCAGCGTCATCTACAATTTGTATGTCTCCCCTTCGGGCTTTCCACGTCGCCTCGTACCTTTTCGAAGGTCTTATTAGCGGTGGTAGCCTTGATAAGACTGAGAGAGGTCCGTCTTTATCACTACCTGGACGACCTCCTTCTTCTGGCCCAAGACAAGTCTGTCATCCTGGAACATCTAGCTCTGGTCATCTCGTCTCTAGAGAGGTTTGGCTGGATCCTGAACAGGGAGAAGAGCCATCTGATTCCCACTCAGTCCCTGGTCTTTTTGGGTGCGCTGTTCAACACCAAGAACAGTACCATCTCTCTGCCAGAAGAAAAGATTCCGGTAATCAGGGACAGAGTGTCTCTAGCTTTGTCAGCATCCCGTCTCACAGCAAAACAATGCCTAAGGGTAATTGGCACCATGGTGTCGGCAGCCCCTATGGTGAAGTGGGCTCTCTGGAGGATGAGACCTTTTCAGAGGGGTTTCCTTCAGCAGTGGAACGGAGTCAGCAATTCCCAACGAATTGTGATAACCACAACAATGAAGAGTTGGCTTCCGTGGTGGCTACAGCTGAAGAATTTGAGCAATTGTCACTCCATAACCCCCATATCTTGGGTGATAGTGACATCAGACGCCAGCAACACCGGATGGGGCGGTCATTGCGGAACAGAGATGGCACAAGGGAAATGGGACTTTCGGTCTCGCCAGACAGTGTCCAACATCTTGGAACTACGAGCGGCCTTTCAAGTGCTACTAGCCTTCAGCCACCTCATTCGGGGCACCTCAGTCATGCTGAGGTTAGACAACACGACTGCAGTAGCCTATGTGAGGAAACAAGGTGGAACTCGCAGTGCATCCCTGCTTCGGGAAGTAGAGCCAATAATGACCTGGGCTCAGGAAAACCTGGTCAATCTGTCGGCAGTTTACATACCAGGGGCTCAGAACACTCAAGCAGATTTCCTCTCGAGAACACAACTCAACAACAACGAGTGGTCTCTCCACGAGGATGTCTTCAGCTGGATCCTGTCCTTGGAGTTCATCCCAGAGGTGGATCTATTTGCCTCCTTCAACAACAGGAAGTTGCAGAAGTTTTACTCGAGGGACAGAGATCCCAGAGCATTCGGGGTGGATGCCCTGACAGATTGCTGGAGGTTTCACAAGGCCTATGCCTTTCCCCCAGTACCAGTCATCTTTCAATTCCTGCGGAGAGTACAGATGGAATTAGTCAAAGTGGTTGCAGTAATCCCGTTCTGGCCCAACAGACCGTGGTTTCCCCTACTGTTTCAACTGAGCTACCGCGACCCAGTCCCTCTTCCTCTCAGGACGGATCTGCTGTCCCAGGGCTCCATCCTTCACCCATGCCCAGCCCGTCTGCACCTTCGGGTCTGGTTTTTGAAAGGGGAAGGCTGGAAGCGTTAGGATGTCCGGAAGTAGCCATACCAACGCTTTTGAGTGCTAGAAGACAAAGCACGAATAAGACCTATGAAAGGATTTGGGCTAGGTTTACTTCTTTCCTAGAGTCCAAAGGAAAGTCCTGGTCATCTCCTTCCGTGCAGAATATTCTATCTTTTCTCCAGTCAGGTTTGGAATTACCTCTTTCAGTGAGCGCCTTACGAGTCCAAGTCTCAGCCATATCCGCTTTCACAGGCATTTCCTGGGCTACACATCCTTTGATCAGGCAATTCTTCAAAGGGGCAGTAAGGCTAAGGCCACAGAAAAAGTTGAGATTCCCCAAGTGGGACATGCCTTTGGTCCTGGATTTCTTATCCTCAGTTGGCTCAAGTCTTGAAGATCCTATATCTATAAAACATCTCACCCTCAAGACGGTCTTTCTGGTGGCCATCACATCTGCAAAAAGGGTGTCAGAGATCCAAAGTCTGGGAAGTAAGGAACCCTTTCTGACTTTTTTCCCGGACAGAGTTGTCCTCATTCCAATGCTGGGAGCAAGGCCTAAAGTCACGTCGGTTTTCCATGAGAACCAAGAAATTGTTCTCCCTACTTTCAATTCATCGGCCGAACCTCCGGAAGTCCATCCTCTGGATGTGGGCAACACGCTCAGACAGTACTTGGAAGCTACAGCCTCTTTCCGGAAGACAGATTATCTCTTTATCCTATTGTCTGGGAAGAACAAAGGTATGCGTGCCTCTTCAAGATCAGTTGCCTCCTGGATAGTAGAGGCGATTCAGTGGGCTTATAGAGAGAAGGGCTTGGTTCCTCCAAAAGCGGTGACTGCACATTCTACGCGTGGTGTCGCTACTTCATGGGCAGCTTCAAGACACGTCGCTCCGGATGTGGTCTGCAGAGCAGCGTCTTGGTCGTCCATTCACACATTTATGTCACATTATTGTGTTGAGCCGGCGGCTCTTTCTTCTGTTGGTTTTGGTACTCAAGTGTTATCTGTTGCAGGTGTTAATTAAAATTATCAGCATCTGCCCACCCAATTGTGTTTTGGCGAGTTATTTCCCAAACGTATGCTGCCATGGAGTCTGTCAGGAAAACGGAAAATTTATATCAAATACTTACCGTAATTTTCCTTTCCTGATGGACTCCATGGCAGCAGGAGTCCCCTCCCAGTTCCTGAGTAGGCTAGTTACAGAACACGGATGCTGAAAGGGAGCAAAGATTTATGGGAGTGGGGTCCTATAGGGTAGGAGTGGAGGCGGGACTACCCAAACGTATGCTGCCATGGAGTCCATCAGGAAAGGAAAATTACGGTAAGTATTTGATATAAATTTTCCGTTTTTTTACACAAAGAGGCATAGAATATATGGAATATTTTGAATAACATTTTTTTTAATAAAGGAACTTGAAATAGAACTTTAAAATTAAAGGTGTTGACTGGATGTTTTGTGCTTAACCAATTATCATGTTCTTACTTAGTTGCTAAGTGGACGGCAGTCTGCTCTTCTGGAGATTTAGAAAAATGAATTTTTAAACATATGCCCAGAGTGGTGGCATTGGCAGTTTATCTCTTCACTAGCGATGAGCTAGGGCGTGTTTGGATCGAGCCCACCAGGAAGCCGTCACTGCACACCGCCAATCATAGGCAGTGAGACATTTCCCGGGCCCATGAATTTTAAAACGAAATACATAACTATTTCACAGAATTTTAATGCTGTTTTAGTGCTGCTTACTGCCTTAAGTTGGAAACAAAATACATATTGTTTTCCCTTGTTTATTTTTAATTAACCTGGGTGAGCAATCCACCTATGAACAACTTTATAAAACTAAAATGGTTTGTTCTTGGGAAAAGCCAAGGTAATTAAAGTGACGGACTTGAAAGGTGGGTTGTCTCACATACAGGCATTACAATTCACATAAAATCCATCTGTTTTATTCCATAAAATGTTGCATCAAAAGACACCAAATGGTCTAAATGTTTGTGTGTTTGATTGTTTGTTTGTTTGTTTGTTTTTTTACACATCTGCCATTCAAAGTGAGTGCACACTTTATTTTTATATATATATGTTTTATGTTTTTTTAATGTAATTTTACATTGTGTCTATTGTTTATTTTCTGTTTATTATAAAATAACCCCTTCTTTTCTGCTGAAGAAGTTCTTATTAAACAAAAGGCATTGGGAGTTATTTTGTGAAACACTTATGGTTTTATTGACACATAGTTAATGTTAAGGTTAATGTTATGTATTGTTTTCCAAACAAACATGTGATATCTTTTAATGTTGAAACCGGGGTAAATATATCCCCTTTGGTGTCCTTGAATGCAACATTTATGGAATACAATTGATTGATTTTATGCGAGTTGTAATGTCTGTATGTGAGCCCACCCACCTTTAAAATCTGTCACTTTTATTGCCTTAGGTTTTCCCTGGAACAAACCATTTTTTTATTACATTGGATGTGGTGGGGTACCTCAGCTTTTATCCTAAAAATAATATTAGAACTTCAGTAAACTAATTTTTGTAATCCTTTGACATCATAGTAATGCCGCTTATAATTGTATAATTGACCAAGTAAAACTAATTCTACTAAAATGCTCTGAGAATTGATCTGTAATGTCCACACTTCATCAAGTATTATATCCCAGATACTTGATTTTGTTCCTAAATATCAATAAATAACTTAATACATTCATTCAAGTGTTCTATTTGTCTTATTATTATTTTAAATTCAATAAAATGAATCCTTCAAAATATAATTAGCAAAGTTCAAAGATGTCTGATATAGCTAAATGCCCTACTTCAGATTCAATACTATTTTATTCCATCAAATATGCTGAAGATAAGAAATGTAATAAACAAAGGATATGACGTGACATCCCTGAAATATTATGTAAGTGGATAGCTACGGTACATGCAGCTGTGTCTGTGTTGTTAGCCGCTGTTTTTTCATTGCATTAAATCCTGCACAGGCAAACTGCAAAACAGATTAGCCACAACAAATGTGTGACATTTGAATGTGTATTCAATAGATTAAAATGTTGCCTCTTTCTGTGAACATCTTTTATTTTATTTTTACAAAAACCGACAAGCTCTGTACAATTAGTAAAATATTCAGGTTCAGACAAAATTGATATTTTTAATATTTTGCCATGTCAAACACCATTTGAAGGCTACAAAAAATAGTACATCCTAATAACAGCAAGTCCAGTACAATCTTAAGGGAAACGTGTAAATAAATTAAATAGATTACAAATACTACTTTTTGATTATCTTTCCAGACAAACTATGAAGACATTTTTTTCATGAGCATAAACGTTATTAATGTTTTGAATATTTAGGTTTATTTGCAATAGGATATGTCCCTAAGTAACCAAGAAAATGGTTGCAGCTGGAATGGCTATAGGGACATATACCACTTGGAGGATCTGAAAGCCCAGTGGATATAGTACAGAGTTTGCCTCTTATAAAGTTGTAAAGTTTTTGGGTGTTTTTTATACTGTGGTTTAAATTCTGGTAGGGAACACTTTTTAATATGGTGGAATCGGGGAGATGACATTTGTAGTTATCTTGAGATCCACCCCTAACTAACACTAATAAACAAATAATTCACAATTTCAAGGTCTTTAGAGGTCTTAGGGGTTTAATGGTTAATAGGGGGTGTTTGTTTGTGTTTTCTTTTTTGTAGTGAGTTAATGGGTGAGAGATTTAGAAGGTAGAGAGCGGGTATTTTGATTTTTGGATGGGTAGAATCAGGGAGTATCCAAGTGTGAGTCTCTCTCTTCCTACACTAGTAAATATTTTTATTTTTTATTTTTTTTTAGAATTGTGTGAGGGGTATTGGGTTAAGGGGTATTTAAAATGTTTTGTAGTATGTATATGCTGAGAACCCCATATTCATCGTAATGTGTATGTTGAATGTTTTGTCTTGTAATGTTCTGGGTTTTTTAAAGTAAAATTATTAAAAAGATATTAAAACAATACATTTGTGGTATATATATATATATATATATATATATATATATATATACTGTGGCTCCCACATAGGTTCTATTAACCTTCATTTTTTGCACTTTAATTTAATTTTATTGAGTGTTTTGAATATTATTTACCGTTGCGCGGGTACCATTGGTGCTTAACGCCAATTTTTGTCTGTTAGCATTTTTTGTGAATGCCAAAAAAACTTTTTTTTTACCTCTATAAGGTATTTACCGCAAATTTTAAAGAGGTCAATTTGTTAATGGAGCCTACTGTAGCTTGCCAAATGCATTTTGCACATCTAATTATAATAACTTATTTTGCTTGCTATTTCTACCCATATTACATCCACATATACTCTTGCTATGGCACATTTTTGAGTCCTGGTGAGTCCTGGTGCTATTTTAAAATGGTACTTGGATTGCAGTTTTTAGTCCTAAACTTTATTAAAGGTTGTTGGTTTAAGTGTCTATGATTAGTCCTGGCAGAATAGGTTGATTGTTAGTAGACCTCCAATTTCAGTATAATACATGCTATAAATGATTTTGCATGACTGTAACATGGGGGATTCTGTTGCCATCTCGGAGGTCATAAGGATTTTTTCTACTGGACAAAAAAGTCCATATTGCAGAATTCTGCAATGGTGATCTATTACTTATTATTTATCTACTTCTAGTAAATGTGAGATATAGGTTACTATTACAAGTAATCTAGTGCTCCAGGAATACAATATATGTAAATAAAATAAATAAGAAATATATACCTCTCCTCCCTATTATATGTTTCAACAAATACATTAGAGACTCTGAATGACATCTGCACTGAAGTGTTAAATACTTACAGAAAAAATTGCCACATCACATAGAAATGTTGTGATTGCAACTATGTGAAAATAGAGCTGTCATATTTATTAATATTTATTTATTTATTAAAGTGGAATTTTAATATCCCACTATCCAAAATGTAAAAAAAAAAGTTTTGTCTTCGGTTACACTTTAAGGTTTTACATTGCATGTATTTATAAAGAATAATGAAACATCAGTTTTTTGTTTTTTTTTGTTAAAAAAACGATGTTCTACCTTCGGTTTTTAAGGGTAAGTTGGTTAAGCAGTAGAAAGTTTTATAGCATGAGCTAAAAATAGTAAAATCAACAGTAGAATATTAAAAAAACAAAAACGCTGGGTGCCTTTTATCACAACTAATGATATCCAAAATTGTAATTCATAAAAGAAAATATGAAAAAAGGTCAATAGATTTCTCCAACCACTTTAATGTTTTTCTTATGCAAGAGAAGATTAGCCATGCGGGTTTTGGTTTGCCTATTTTTGGGCTGAAACTGCTGAAAAAAGTTGTAATTTATGTTGCACTCCTTAAGAAACAAAGAAAATTAAATTGCTGCAATCAAAAAAAATAAAATGAAAACTACAATTTTAAAGACAAAGTATAGCTTTTTTGGACAAGAAATGCAAAAACTAAGCTATATATAAATTCAAGGTTTAAAATAATAATACAAAAATGTAAAAACTTAAGTATTTAGTTTTGTTTAGGAGCTGCAGTTTTTTTTTTTTTTTTTTTGCTAAGTTGCTATCTCTGTAGTCATTCAAATCATTGCTTCAGTGTTCCTTTAATGTTTTCAACCAACTGTCTTCCATCCCTCTCTCCCAAACTTCATTAAATAAAACTTCCTTATAACCAGTGTTAATTTCATCGACTAACATTTTTTAGTCAACTAAAATACGATTAAAACTAAGACAATTCAGATGACTAAAATACGACTAAAATTAAAATGGCATTTTAGTTATAAGACTAAAATACGACTAAAACTAAATTAACATCAAAATTAACACTACTCTGCTGGCCATTTCTAAATCAGCAACACAATTCCTTCCAGAGCCTGTAATAATAGCACAATATAATTTAAACATGTATCACACTAACACATAAGCATAAGTATGGGTCATCACCTAAACTGCTGAAAGAGAAAAAATTAGGAAAAAGGCTTTTTTGATATTTTTTCTTAATATTTAAGGCTGGTAATATATTTAGTTAATATGTGCAATGGCATTACAGGCAATAAAGTTTACGTTTTTTGTATTTTAAAGTTGCACTTCTGTTTGCCAAAAAGCAATACTTTTGTTTATGAAACTTGGTATTATTTATAAAAGACATTATATCACAATGGCTAAATCTGTGTATGTAGTGCATGTTTAAACCTTAATGCCAGAAATAATACCATATTAGATTTTTAAATTATAATTATAATTAGTTTGGAAATCCTGAATAAATGTTTAAATAATGAATTATTTACCTAAACCCATTTGATTTGTAGTTGACTAAAGTGTATGAGATTTTAGTCGACTAAAATGTACTGGAGATTTTAATCGACTAAAATTTGACTAAAACTAAAACAATTTAGATTACTAAAATACGACTAAAACTAAAATAGCTTTTTAGTGATGAGCCGAACACCCTCCTGTGCGGTTCGCACCAGGACATCTCGAACAGGGGAAATGCGAACTCCATTAAAGTCTATGGGACACGAACATGAAAAATCAAAAGTCCTAATTTTAAAGGCTTAAATGCAAGTTATTGGCCCAAAAAAGTTTATGCAAACATTTTTTTAAAACAAAAATTTTTACAGGAGCAGTGATTTTAATAATGCCTAAAGTGAAACAATAAAAATGTAAAATTCCTTTAAATATCGTGCCTGGGGGACCCCTTTAACCACTTATGGGCCGGAAGATTTTACCCCCTTTATGACCAGGCCCTATTTTGCGATTCGGCACTGCGTTACTTTAACGGACAATTGCGCGGTCGTGCGACGTCATACCCTAACAAAATTGACGTCCTTTTTTCCCACAAATAAAGCTTTCTTTTGGTGGTATTTGATCACCTGTGCAATTTAAATTTTTTGCTCTATAAACAAAAAAAGAGTGACAATTTTGAAAAAAAAAAAAACAATATTTTTCACATTCTTTTATATGACATTCTCAAAAAAAATGTAAAAATCAAAATTTTTTAACATTTTAGGCCAATTTGTTTTCTGCTACATATTTTTGGTAAAAAAAAAATCGCAATAAGCGTATTTTGATTGGTTTGCGCAAAAGTTATCGCGTCTACTAACTACAGGAAAGATTAATGTCATTTTTTTTCTAGTAATGGCAGCGATCTGCGATTTTTTGCGGGACTGCGACATTGCGTACCCCTACCCATTCACCAAAAAAGTGTACAAAAAAATGAAGACAAGGGCCAGTTTTGGAAAAGTCCTTTATTAAAAGATACAAAAATAGTGTCCCCCGATGATCAGTCGCCCGTCTGCCCGAAAAATAGAGAAAAAAGAGATGTGAGCAGAATGCATTTGGTTCTAGTTTTTGCTTTTATGTAGGTTTTTCCAACAACAATTTTGTGTATTCTTGCCAATTCATTTCCTGATTATTTACATTCCAGTTTATTTTGCTCTTTCAAGGAGCTTGTATGATGGCTACCATATCAAGTAAACTAATGATGCTCATTTTCTGTATATTTGCACTTACATAGTTACATATTTAGTCATGTTCATCTAGTAGTTCAATCAACAGAAAAAAAAGCACAAGCAAAGCGCAAACTTCGGTTTGCCATGGTATCATTATTTATTATACACAAAAAAAGTTATTCAATTATGAATAATCTCACTGGTAAGATGTATTTTCAGCTCACTTTCATCTTCAGGCAAGTTAAGTATCATTTAAATTTAGTTTACAGGTCATTCTGCAGAATAAACACATCATCAATGAATCTTATTAAACAATATGGGTTTTGAAATTACACATTAGATCATTAAGTACCAAAGAGACCTATCATCAACCTAGGAATAAATTAGCTTGGAGTGGTACACTAGCAGTGCTCATAAATGCACCTTTTAGTTGTCAAAAAATTCAGCAATTTGAGAGAAAGTACATTTTTTTTGAAGATGGGGACAACAAATAAATAAAGCATAGATAAAAGACACCATGTGGACTGAACTGCACTCTTCCAGATTACAATCAATTCACCATGTGTCTCACTAGGAGGAAAATGGGTTTTTAACCACTTTACGACCACCCACCGCGGATGTACTGCAGCAGGCAGCCGCTCCCAGGCGAATCACCGTACGCGTACAGCGCTCGCTCTCGCTCTCCGGAGGCTAGGGGGTGCTCTCCCGCCCCCGCTCATCAGCGAGGAAGCCAATGCAGTGGGCAGGCAGCTCCGATTACCGCCTGACACCCGTGATCTCTCCCCGCTGAGAGAGATGGACGGTCAGCTGTTGTAAACACAGCCGACTGTCCTTCTCCCTGGGATGATCACAGAGACTATGTGATCCTGCTATATAGGATTGCATGTCTCTATGGTCATCTCACAAGCCTGTCCCCCCACAGTTAGAATCACTCCCCTAGACTTACAGTTAACACCTTGATCACCAACAGTATTAACCCTTTCCCTGCCAATTGCATTATTACAGTAACAGTGCATATTTTTAGCACTGATTACTGTAGTCATGTCACTGGTCCCCCCAAAAGTGTTAAAAATGTCAGTCAGGGGTCCAACCTGTGTGCCACAATGTCGCAGTCCCGCAAAAAAATCGCAGATTGCCGCCATTACTAGTAAGAAAGAAAGAAAAAACAATCAAAATGACATAAATCTTTCCCGTAGTTAACTTTTGCACAAACCAATCAAAATACGCTTATTGCGATTTTTTTTTTACCAAAGATACATAGCAGAAAACAAATTGACCTAAAATGTTAAAAAAATTTGATTTTTTTATTTTTTTTTTTGAGAATGTGAAAAATATAGTTTTTTTTTTTTTCAAAATTGTAGCTCTTTTTTTGTTTATAGCGCAAAAAATGAAAATTGCACAGGTGATCAAATACCACCAAAAGAAAGCTCTATTTGTAGGAAAAAAAGGACGTCAATTTTATTTGGGTACAGCGTCGCACGACCGTTAAAGTAACTCAGTGCCGTGTCGCAAAATAGGGCCTGGTCAGGAAGCGGTCTTAAAGTGATTAAAAAACACAATGTGAATAAGTTGTCATGCACAAAAAAACAACAATGTCATATAAAAACAAAAATCAGACATAGCCCAAAGTGGCTAAAAGAAGTCTGGGGGGAAGTGTACCATCAAAAAATAAAAAATAAATGAGTGGGTAATTAGAAAAATAAAAAAATAATAAAATCAGAGTATAGAGTACATAATAAGGAATAAAAAACAGTCCTCTGGAAACTGATCACTGGGAGTAAAAAAAGAGAGCGCAGAGAGTGCAATACCATGAGAAAGATTTAATAATGAAAACCAATAAAATATTGCATTCACAAACAATGAGAGAGCGGGTGCATAGAAATGCAGGATGTTGAAGCTGATGTGAAGTCCATGCAAGGGACCTCTGACTCCCCACCTTGGCCAAAGGCTGGGGAGAAGCGATGGCTGCTGCTGGAGATACTGACACTGCAGGAAAAAATGACAGGAGCCGCCAGGGTCCAGGAAATGTCAAGATTTTTTAGCTCATGCTATAAAACATTCTACTGCTTAACCACACTTACCAATAAAAACCCTACTTATACTAAACCACCTGTAGTACAATGCTCCCCTGGTAACAGGAATGCATTTCAAAGCAATTCAGCTTCTTTATCATCCTGTCATCTTTTCCTGCAGTGTCGGTATCTCCAGCAGCAGTCCAGCTTCTCCCCAGCCTGTGGCCAAGGTGGGGAGTCAGACTGTATATGTAGAAGGAGCGCCAAGCCTGGATTGCCAATAAACCCAGCAAGCGTACACCACATCCCTGTATTGAACATTGAAAGAAGGAGTGAAGGTACACCACAACCCACGGACTCTAAATGAGCCCCAAAGAGACCGTCTAGCGGGGGTGGTGGACCCAGGAGTGGGATTTTGAAGGTGGAGCTTGCTGGATATATGATAGATAAATAATAAATCAAACGACAATGTAAAATATGAAAGTTTTATTACAATATCTTCATAAAAACAAATCACAATAAGTGATAGTAATTCAGTGCATAAAGATACATGATATACAAGGAACCATAGTTGTGTGAGTGGGGCCACTTATGTCCGACATGTTTCGCCAGCAGGCTTCCTCTGGGACATTACAGACTGGTGACCTCAACACAGGTTCTAAATGTAAACAGTATAAAGTGAGTTAAACATTATAGTTACAACATTATATAGTTATTGATGTATTTGGATTAAGGCTCACCAAAAATTGTATCTGAAACATTGCACATGCATCCATATACCAGGGAAAGGTATATATCCAAAGGTGGGTTGTGTACCCTGGACAGAAAGTCCAGCCAGGTCTTACCTCACTAAATTGATAGGGACCGGACCGGGCTATGTCGATTCACAGCATATCTAAAAAGATCAAATAATTGTAGAAAGAGGCTCATCACTAATAATCCCAACCTAACAGATAATTGGGAAAGGGCCTATAAGTGCCAAAGAATGGGTCCCCGACAGCAAGGCCTAAATTGTGATAAAGAAAATGAAAAGAGAAGTGACAAGAGAGCAAAGAGAGCGGAAGACACCATGACCAGAAAGTGCATTGATTGCAGTATGTACTTGGGAAGAGAAACAGAGTAAGTGCCGATATTATGTATATGGGAGCAGTTCATGCCGAAAGTGGCACCCAGTGCAGATAAATATCACATACCATTGTGTGAAATAATGCCTTAAGAGGATAAGTGCAAAGAGCAGTTAAAGGAAATAAATGTCCTGAAACATGGGTGCATAGAGGAACGCTCAAGAAGTGAACACAGAGCATGTAGTACCAGGAGAACCCAGTCTAGATATTGGAGATACCTCGTGGAGAATAAAGAATATAAAATAGCGTGTCAAAGAAAAAGAGTCCCAAAAAGAGCCGTGCGGTCGAAAGATCCATATGGCAGGAAGCTTACCTTGTACGCTGTAATCAGGTGGTATCAAAAACAGCGCCACTGTAGTCGTGGCCTGTTTGTACCACGCTGTGTTCGGCATTTATATGCGCGGTCCCACCGGAAGTGATGAGGTACCTCGTAACCTCCAACTGATCACTTCCGGTGCGGGCGCCATCTTGCGGTCCTAACCGCGCCTGCGCCAAAGAAGAGGCGGCGCCAGGCAGGTCGGAGGGCTGAACATCCGCCATGAAAAGAGGGGCGGACTCTGGGAATACAGTGGGAGGAGAAAGAAGGAAAAACATCTCAACTCACCACCCCCGGCTTGGCGCCCGAATCCCTATCAAACAAAAGGGGGAGGAGAATACCAGCCCAATGGATTTAACCGCAGGCAGATCCAGCATGGAGTGTATGGATGTGCATCTAATAAAAAACGAATAATGTTATATATAGTCATAAATTCAGTTATCCAATATAAGGAGATTCTGTGTATCCTTATTAATTTTATCACAGCCAAATATCAAGAAACGAAAGAAACAAATAGGAGATTGGAAGAATGAATAGGAAGGCATACAAATTATACCCTATCCTAAACAAGCACACAAATCAACATGATATGCCACTGTGTTGTCATCTCAGTGTACATAAGTATATACTATACTATGTCATAGATCCCCAACTATAAAATCATGGATAGAGGGATATGAGAGACCCATAAACATATCTAAGAGGGGAGCCAAGAGATTTTTGTGGTTGGGCATTAGGAGAAGGAATAGTCACCAATAGGTGCATTTACCGGAGGTGTAATTATGGGCTATTCCAAGAATGGTTTAAACGATAAAGCTGTGTTTAGCCCTGGTGGTCTAGTGGCCTGTAGCCTATATATCCACTTAACTTCTGCTTTAAGAATAGCATTATCGTAATTACCACCTCGCTGATTTTTATTAATTGCCTCCAGCACAATAAATTTAATAGTATGGGGATCAAAATTATGATGTAAGCCCACATGCTTACATATGGGTGTAAACATAAGCCCAGTATCCATATAATAAAGATGGTCCTGGATTCGCCTGGCAAATGGTCTAACAGTTTTACCGACGTAAAACGCCCCACAGAGGCATGTGGCCAGGTACACCACACCCTCTGTGAGCAAGTAGCCCTAAACCGAGGTTTAAGAGTTCCTCCCCGAGGTAGGGGAAAAGTGTAACCCTCTCTGACCCAGGGGCATTCAGAGCATTGTCCACATCTGTATGTACCAAGACCCCCCACTGCTCCAGTGGCTTCCTCATCCTCAATAGGTTTATGGTGGCTATGCACGAGTCTGTCTCTTAATGAGGCAGACTTGCGATATACCACCTCAGGGTATGGTTTGATGTACTTGGAGACCGTAGTGTCGTCTGCTAGAAAGTGCCAATTGTTGGCCAGGATCTTACGTATTGTTTGGTGATGGGTGTTGTATTTAGTAATAAGTTTTGTAGTGTTCATAGGAGTTATTGGACGAGAGCCAAAAATAAATTTATCGCGTGGTTGAAGATTAGCCCTTTTGTAGGCTTTTTTAAGAAGTTTTCTACTGTAGCCACGGGCCAAAAGCCTTTGTTGTAAGGCCTTGGCTTCTCGTTTATAGTCAGATTCTAGCGCGCAATTCCGTCGTATTCTCAAATATTGGGAATACGGGATACTGCGCACTAGAGATCGTGGATGACTGCTGGTATAGTGTAGTATTGTATTCCCCGCTGTATCCTTGCGGTACAGTGAAGTATATATACTCCCATCTGAATTTAAATACACCATAGTATCAAGAAAGGCTATTTTCTGGGTGTCGTATTGAACTGTAAATTTTAGATTGTAATCAATTATTTGATCTTTTTAGATATGCTGTGAATCGACATAGCCCGGTCCGGTCCCTATCAATTTAGTGAGGTAAGACCTGGCTGGACTTTCTGTCCAGGGTACACAACCCACCTTTGGATATACGGTGGAGATCCCTGGTATATGGATGCATGTGCAATGTTTCAGATACAATTTTTGGTGAGCCTCAATCCAAATACATCAATAACTATATAATGTTGTAACTATAATGTTTAACTCACTTTATACATTTAGAACCTGTGTTGAGGTCACCAGCCTGTAATGTCCCAGAGGAAGCCTGCTGGCGAAACATGTCGGACATAAGTGGCCCCACTCACACAACTATGGTTACTTGTATATCATGTATCTTTATGCACTGAATTACTATCACTTATTGTGATTTGTTTTTATGAAGATATTGTAATAAAACTTTCATATTTTACTATTTTTTGTTTGATTTATTATTTATCTATCATACACCTAGCAAGCTCCACCTTCAAAATCCCACTCCTGGGTCCACCACCCCAGCTAGACGGTCTCTTTGGGGCTCATTTAGAGTCCGTGGGTTGTGGTGTACCTTCACTCCTTCTTTCAGTGGGGAGTCAGACGTCCCTTGCACAGACTTTACATCAGTTACAGCATCCTGCTTCCCACCACAACTCCTTTCTCATTGTCTGTGAGTGTAATATTTTATTGGTTTTCATTATTAAATCACACGGTACTGCTCTATGAGATGTGTTTTGTCTTGTTCCACATATGAATAAAGCATCAATGCCCTAACATATTTATCAAGACCAGCGCTCAAATAATCTGTCCCAATGTTCAATAGTCCACAAGGTTTTATATACTCTCATCAGATGAAATCAACCTTCGCACATATTGGCCAGAATAAAGCTTGATAAGAGCAATCATCAGTGTATGTCCTCTCATCAAGCTTTTTTCTGACGCATGTGTGTAAAGGGTAATTTCATCTGGTGTGGACTATATTGAACATCAGGACAGACAGTACTGGTCTTAATTTATATGTTTTATTTGCCCGGGGGGGGGGGGGGCATTGTGTTTCCAGCTGTTGGGGGCAATTTATCATTTTTTATTAACGCCCTAATGCAGGCTAAAAGTAACACTTGTATTCTACAGGATCCTTCATGGACATTGTGAGTAATGGCCAAGTTCAAGTTAATTCCAAAATTAAATACATTTTGGGATATAATAATATCTAACTTGGCATCATTAAAGCGATCCATATATATATATATATATATATATATATATATATAGATAGATAGATAGATAGATAGATAGATAGATAGATAGATAGATAGATAGATAGATAGATAGATAGATAGATAGATAGATAGATAGATAGATATTTACACACACTTTTTTTTTTTTTTTTTCGTACAACCAGCGAGTTGAACACAAAAAAAATGACTTGATTCCCCCATCCACACACTCGAAGGGGATGGTGGGATCTTCCCCACTTAACTATTGTATTCTGACAGCGGACTGATTTCCCTGCAGTTAGAATACACTCATCAGCACTGTCGGCTAAAGCTGGCTGCACTGTTCGAGCTGGGAAAATTCAACAGACTGGTTGTACAGAAGTGGATTGATAGATCCACTTCTGTACAGCCAGCCTGTTCACACATGGTTAAAAATGTGTCCTGTCCCTGATGAGCCAGCCGAATTTTGATCCATGTATGCCCAGTTTAAGCCATTAAACCCAGTTTTCTTTCCAGTAAAAAGCAGAATTCCTACATAGAAAATATACAGTAGATTAGTATAGCAATCAGTTCTTCAAACAGTGCATCCTCAAAGTGTATTGCTGAAGTTTGTTCAAAGAGTTTGAATTTCTGTTCAAGTGTAATTTTGCATTGCTCGAATGTGTAAGTAATTGATTATTTCACAAGTATCTCTCAACATAGCTTATAATTGCATATTCTCTATGTTCATATGCAATTGCAGCCAACATTAAATTTTTTAAAAAGTAACATGATTTTTGCTGTAAGAAAAAAAAAAACACCAAATGTGAACTGTTCTATTCATTAGACACAGATCTACATAACATTTTGGTTATTATCATGCAATAACTTTGAATATCCTGTAGCAAAAATAGTTAAATATCAGATATCTCCGGTTCTTAAAATTTGTGACCTAATTTCCTAATTTCTCTGTCATAACACTATTCACGGTAATGTCAAATGGGTTTGAATTACTAAGGTAATAGAGCATGTTCACTTTGCAGAGGGAATTTTCACTTAGCTTAGCCAATTAGGTCAATCATCCAATCATATACTAGCAAAAATCCTTTTTTGTGTGTTTCATGGATATTCTTTCCAAAGTGATTTTTCACCATATTCACTACGCTAAAAGAGAAAACTACTTTGCAAAGTCAACATGCTGTACTTCTTTTAGTAAATCAACCCCAAAGTGTTTAACAGAGTTACCTTAGAATTATAGCTTGACATCCAGGCTACTTAAGGTAATGTGTATACATCTTATGGAGACCTTAATTTTTATGCCTGTGTGATTTTTTTTTTTTTTGTAGTAATTACAAACACAGCAAAATGCATGGACCTGATCATATCAATGTGCTAAGCTGAGAATGTTTACCTGCATTTTTGCCATTTGTCAATTGAATAAACCTTTAACACAAAGTAACATACATCACCTAGTAAAACTTGGTAATACATAGCAAAACTAGCAGAAAATACTGTGAATAGATGGAAGCAGGGAGACAGACATGTTTTTTATTGTGAGAGGTTTTTTTTTCCATTAGTCACATAGTTTTAGCAGCTACCTAGGACAGCATATTTGGATTGAATCCGGGATAGAGTGTTACTCTAAATTAAAAGTGCAAATAAAGCAAGAACAAAATTAATTAAAAAGCAAACTTATGATTGACACCACTATTGTGTTGTAAATCTTTATAACTGGGGCCCTGGCTGTATATTTAAAAGGTCATGTGTCTTTTCCTAAACAGAGTGGTTCTGAACTCTGGGTCACAGGAACTTTCATGGCACTCTGCTTTAATTTGCAGTTTTGCTATAATAAATGTTGAAAATATATTGCTACTGTCTAGACATTTTATCTGAAACAAGTGTCCTTCATAGTCTCAAAGGACTTTTCTGTTTTATTTCCAGTAAATCAAAGCATGTGAAGTGCTTTACTTCTTATTAAGACATAACCTTCACAGTCCAGTGACTGCCAATGGTGGCAAAGCATTGACAGTTCATTTACATATAAGTGATTACCACCATCAGTTAGCTGGATGAATAATACAATGGGCATTTAGACCTTACCCAATATGCCTTGTAGCATAATGTTAATTCGGAGCCTGGGTAAACATAAAATCTCAGTACTGAAATTACATATTTCAAGGGCCTAGTACAACATAGTAGCATATAATAAACATCTTCAAAATTTGCCAAGTCGATATTTTTAAATTTAGTAAACAATGTCATTTTATTCCACTAATCGCACAACTGATCTTCTTCTTCTATCTTATATTCTTCTTCTTATTATTATTATTACCATGTTTCACACATTTTAATTCTATTTACAGTATAGTGATAATAAACTATTAAATCACTCTGGCTCAGAAAACTTACAGTATACCACCTACCATATAGGGGGAAACGATTTTGGATACCTGACCATCACACCTACCTATGTGGCCAATAGTATATAGACACCTCTATAAATGACTGAGTTTACGTTTTTCACATCTATAGACCTTTCAAATCATATGTAGTAGCAAATTTCATCTTTTACTGCTAGCGGCTCTTAGCCTCATAGCGCTCACTTGTTACAGGTTTTTGCACCAAAAATACTCGGCGTGATAATAAACCCTCACCCACCAAAGTAGTGATGCACCTCCACTAAATCAGGAATGCCTGCTTACCAGACAAATTTGACCCCTTAGTTGAGAGGTCAATAGCGCTTTTGGCTTAACCCAGCCAGGGCCTTCTAGTCCTCCAAGAGGAATGTGCGATGTAGGATGTTGTTTCCTTTAAGAGCCATGCCGCATTGGTCCTACTTCAAATCCTCTCGCAAAGTGACTTTCCCCAAAAATGTAAGAGAAAACTTGCCATAGTATAAAATCACTTATAACTTTATTTTTAGGTAAAGGATTGCACTTACAATTTGTGCGGCATAAAACCGCATCAAAAACAGCATAGCCGGCCGGCTGGATACACTTGCCCGTCCTTCCGGGATCACAATGCGTGGTGACGTCAGCACGCATTGTGATTCTGGAAGGACAGGTGAGTGTATCCAGCTGGCTGGCTATGCTGTTTTACATGTGGTTTTATGCTGCACAAATTGTAAGTGCAATCCTTTACCTAAAAATAAAGTTATAAGTGATTTTATACTATGGCAAGTTTTCTCTTACATTTTTGGGGAAAGTCACTTTGCGAGAGGATTTGAAGTAGGACCAATGCGGCATGGCTCTTAAAGGAAACAACATCCTACATCGCACATTCCTCTTGGAGGACTAGAAGGCCCTGGCTGGGTTAAGCCAAAAGCGCTATTGACCTCTCAACTAAGGGGTCAAATTTGTCTGGTAAGCAGGCATTCCTGATTTAGTGGAGGTGCATCACTACTTTGGTGGGTGAGGGTTTATTATCACGCCGAGTATTTTTGTTGGACTTTTTTTCATTTAATTTGCACTGGTGTTTATCATGGCAGTGAAACGATTTTTACTTTCTGGTCAATGCACATTGATTGATACTCAATTTATTGGTTCACCTCAATTTTAGTATAGTGCAACTTTATTCTAATATGGTTTGATATTTTGTGTCTCTCTCACAATTAAGTTGTAGCTCTATTGTTATATTTTGATTAAAGCGCAGTTTCTTACTTTTTTCCTTTAGTACTATGGCTACGCATGAATACATCAATTTGTTAGAGCGTTTTGGGATTAAAAATGTTATGTGAATTTATTGCAATTGAAAAAATGTTGGTCCTCCAATGCAGAAAGTTGAGGGAGGAGGGACAAGCTGAAAGGAGAAAGGAACACACATGCACTGTACAAGAATCTCACATGGTATCCTAAGACATTTAGTCTATTTGCATATAATCAGGTTGTTACAATAAAGTGCTGCTTGTGCAATAAATGAATTAGGTATACTGATATATGGGAGTATATTGAAGCCATTGATTGTGTGTCTCCACCCACCATACAACTGTCAGCATCTCAGTGACATGGTGATTGTTTTGTTTATTAATCGCATCTCACATGGGTTGTCTTCTTCCTGGGACACAAAAGCCAGCATGCTGGAAACAGGGTGATAAAATAGCATTATATTTGTATTGAACATTGGTAAATCAAAATATGTGCAGCACTACCACCTAGTCATACAAACGTAAAGTGCTCAAAACCAACTACATAAAGTATACACTGTGTAATCCTATGATATGCAATTATAATCATAACATAATATAAATCATATCAATGCACAAACAATATAGCATAAATGTAAATAACATGAGAATAAAATCAATAAATGTGAAGAGTGACAGTGCTTTTCAAATTAATATGAAATCCATACAAATATGATGCATGAATGAATAAATTCCAAAAAAGTTTTTCCTGACTAGGGATGGGCCGAACACACCCCCTGTTTGGTTCACACCAGAACATCTGGAACAGGGAAAAAGTTCTAGCAAACATGCAAACTCTATTAAAGTCTATGGGATACGAACATGAAAAATCAAAAGTCCTCATTTCAAAGGCTTATATGCAAGGTATTACTATAAAAATTGTATGGGGACCCGGGTACTGCCCGCAGGGACATCTATCAATGCAAAATTTTTTTTAAAACTATTGTTTTAACCATTTTTGCAGACCGCCCCACACAGATTTAATGTGGCAGGGCGGCTTGGCTGCGCATAATCACGTAGATCTACGTGATTATGTGCACACGGTTTCGGTCTGATTAGACACAGTGAGAGTCAGGCAGCGGGAGGAGTGGCGGAGATTTCAATCTTTACAAAAACTGACAGAAGACCCGCCTGCTTATGTAAACAAAGCAAAGCGAGTCTTCTGTCACACAGGCAGAGGTAGATCATCAGACATGGGAGTAAGTCACACATGTGTAAGTCACAAGCAAGTCTCAAGTCTTAACCTTCAAGTCTCAAGCAAGTCCCAAGTGACTGTGGAAAAAAGCAAGCAAGTCAAGCCGAGTCCCTGCTAGAAGTCAAGCAAGTCAAGTCAAGTCATTTATTTTGGTCAAGTCACAAATCAAGTCAAAATACTGATCTACCCCAATTTTCACCTTTAAATCAGTTAAAAGTCAGTGGTCAGGAAAGGTTTTGTTTTATTTTCAGCATTAACAAAACTGCTTAGTGCTTTTTTCTTGGCATATTAAAAAAACACTTTGAATGCCCAAACAGCTCAAAATCCTTCGTCCGGTCATGTTTCAACACCACAGTCACTAAAAACATGTTAAGTATTTCCATTGTTAAACAGCCAGTGTCCTAAAAATCAGAACATAACAGGCACATTCATTTTGCTTTAACACATCTTGAGAAAATGTAAATATTTAATTACTTAAAAAAGTAAAGTCATTTCGAGTCATATGTCTCAAGTCAAAGTCAAGTCTCAAGTCATGAATACCAAGTCAAAGTCAAGTCGAGTCTTTTATTAATTTAGTCAAGCAAGTCTCAAGTCCTCAAACTGGTGACTTAAGTCTGACTCAAGTCCCCCACCTCTGGAGATCATGAGTTTCAGCTAAGCTGAAACCCTGTTCTCTCTGTGCCTATCACAGAGCCCTTCCCCCCACAGTCAGTAAGCACAAACAGGCATACATTTAACCCTTTGGTCACCCCCAGTGTTAACCCCTTCCCTGCCAGTGTAATTTATATAAGTCCAAAAATCTATCCCGTAGTTTGTAAATGCTTTAACTTTTGCGCAAACCAATTAAAATACGCTTTTTGGGAATTTTTTTATCAAAAATATGTAGCAGAATACAAATTGGCCTAGACTGATATAAAAAAATTGATTTTTAATTGTTTTTATTGGGAATGTTTTATAGCAGAAAGTAGAAAATATTGTGTTTTTTCAAAATTGTCACTCTTTTTTTGTTTATTGCGCAAAATCTAAAAACCGCAAATCAAATACCACCTGAGTGCCTGTGAGTACCTATTACTAACTGAGTGCCTGTGAGTACCTATTACTACCTGAGGGCCTGTGAGTACCTATTACTACCTGAGAGCCTGTGAGTACCTATTACTACTGTGAGTGTTGTGCGACTGACTGGGCTGTGTGTCTGTGAGTGTTGTGCGACTGACCGGGCTGTGTGTCTGTGAGTGTTGGGCGACTGTGAGTGTTGTGCGACAGAGTGTTGTGAGACAGAGTGTTGTGCGATTGAGAGTGTTGGGCAACTGAGAGTGTTGTGCGACTGACCGGGCTGTGCGACTGAGAGTGTTGGGCAACTGAGAGTGTAGTGCGACTGACCGGGCTGTGCGACTGAGAGTGTTGGGCAACTGAAAGTGAATCCCCATTAGATTAGATTAGTAGGTACAATGCCCGGCGGGTGTGGAGATGCGACTCGGGGTACATCTTGTGATATGTATGCGTTCCTCGGTCATGCGATCGAGGGCGAATACAAATGCGCAAAATGTAAGCAAGTTGCTTCCCTGGAAGCTCAGGTCCCGAATCTAGGGAAGCAGCTGACAACACTGAGACGAATGTCCATACCGGAGGAGAGCCAGGATCGTACCCGTCAGGCACAGGCAGGGGCCTGCACAGAGGTGGGCGGAGTAATGGAGGTGCAGGCATCAGAGCAGAGTAGAGGGGTGACAGTTAGGAGGGGTAGAAGGGGACAAGGCAAAAAGGCTGATCCTGGGCTGGAGCACCCCAATAGATACGCCCCGTTGTGTGATGTTGGGGAAACCAGTCAGGGACCAGCATTGCTGGAGCAGAGTGACGCCCCTAGCTGCCAGGGGAAGAACTCCTCCAGTGAGGCCGGGAGAAAGGGAAAGGAAAGACAGGTGCTGGTGGTAGGGGACTCAATTATTAGAAGGACAGACAGTGTAATCTGTCACACAGACCGTGTGCGCCGAACAGTCTGTTGTTTGCCGGGCGCTCGGGTTCGGCACATCGCGAATCGGGTGGACAGATTATTGGGTGGGGCTGGAAAAGACCCAGCTGTCATGGTACATGTGGGTACCAATGACATAGGCAGAGGAAGATGGAGAGTCCTAAACAATTTCAGGGACTTAGGAGCTAAGTTGAGGAGTAGGACCTCCAAGGTAGTATTTTCAGAAATGCGCTCGCTGCCAGAAAATATCAAATGGGATAGAACCCTGGAAACAAAGAACACGGAGGAAAAGTGAGAGTGCTTCAAGAGCATACTTAACAAGGGGATTGGCCAGTGCATTCCAAAGGGAAATACATTTAAAAGAGCAAAACTAAACCCTGGGTGGCTAAACTCCAACATAAAAATGCATATTAGTGCTAAAGAAAAGGCCTTCAAAAAATACAAGGCTAAGGGGTCATTGGCAGCATTTAGGCATTACAAAGAGTGCAATAAGAAATGTAAAGATGAAATCAGGGCGGCTAAAATAGAACACGAGAGACATATATAGCGGAGGAGAGTAAAAAGAACCCCAAGAAATTCTTTAAGTATATAAACAGTAAGAAAGCGAGGCCAGAACACATTGGCCCCATAAAAGATGACAAAGGAAATATGGCCACTGAGGACAGAGAAAAGGCAGAAGTGTTAAATAATTTCTTCTCTTCAGTCTTCACAAAAGAATCGGGGGGCTATACTAACCCAGCTTGTAAGGCCAAACTAAACAACACACCTCAGGAAGTGCCACCATGGCTAACAGAAGATAGAATTAGAACTAAACTAGAGAAACTTAACATAAATAAATCACCAGGACCGGATGGCTTGCACCCGAGGGTTCTTAAAGAGCTCAGCCAGGTGATTGCCAGACCATTATTCTTGATCTTTAAGGATAGTTTACAGACGGGTATTGTGCCAGCTGAGTGGAAAAAAGCCAACGTGGTACCAATATTTAAAAAGGGGCCGAGATATATCCCGGGTAACTATAGGCCGGTCAGCCTAACATCTGTAGTCTGCAAGATTTTGGAGGGGATGTTAAGGGACCACATACAAGACTTTAGTAATGAAAACGGTATTATTAGTAGTAATCAGCATGGATTCATGAAAAATCGTTCTTGCCAAACCAATCTATTAACCTTCTACGATGAAGTGAGCTGCCACCTAGATAAAGGAAAGCCTGTGGATGTGGTGTATCTGGACTTTGCAAAGGCCTTTGACACCGTTCCCCACAAACGCTTACTGTACAAACTAAGGAAGGTAGGTATGGACCATAAGGTGAGTACCTGGATAGAGAACTGGCTCCAGGGGAGTGTCCAGAGGGTGGTGATTAATGGGGAGTACTCGGATTGGGGCGGGTTTGGAAAGTGGGGTCCCCCAGGGTTCTGTCCTGGGACCAATCCTGTTTAATTTATTCATAAATGATCTAGAGGAGGGGATATCTAGTACAATCTCAGTATTTGCGGATGATACTAAACTAAGCATGCCAATATCTTCTATGCAGGATGTGGAAACCTTACAAGCGGACCTGAACAAAATAATGGGGTGGGCAACTATATGGCAGATGAGGTTTAATGTTGAAAAATGTAAAGTAATGCACTTGGGGGCCAGAAACCAGAAAGCAAGCTACTCACTAGGGGGGGAACCTCTGGGTGAGTCTAGGATGGAAAAGGACCTGGGGGTACTGGTAGACAACAGGCTTGGCAGTGGCATGCAATGCCAAGCCGCTGCAAGCAAAGCCAACAAAATACTGGGATGCATAAAAAAGGGGATTCACTCCAGAAATAAAGAGATTATTCTCCCTCTCTACAAGACTCTGGTCCGGCCACATCTGGAGAATGCTGTCCAGTTCTGGGCACCGGTCCTCAGGAAGGATGTGCTGGAACTGGAAAGAGTCCAGAGAAGACAACAAACAGGTTCAAATTATTCTTACACAGAGCAACAAAAATAATTAGGGGAATGGAGGACATCAGCTATGAGGAAAGATTACAAGCACTGAACTTATTCTCTCTGGAGAAGAGACGATTGAGGGGGGATATGATATCAATGTACAAATACTGTACTGGTGACCCTAGCATAAGGAACAAACTATTCAGTGAAAGGAGATACAATAAGACACGTGGCCACTCACTAAAACTAGAGGAAAGGCGGTTTAACCTTAAAGTGCGTAAGGGGTTCTTCACTGTAAGAGCGGTAAGGATGTGGAATTCTCTTCCACAAGCAGGGAGCATTGATAGTTTAAAAAAACGATTAGATGGGCACCTTAAAGACCACAACATACAGGGGTATACAATGTACGGTTAACAGCAAACACACACGCACATCATAGGTTGAACTGGATGGACGGATGTCTTTTTTCAACCTCACTAACTATGTAACTTTGTAACCACCAAAAGAAAGCTCTATTTGTGAGAAAAAAGAACATCAATTGTATTTGGGTACAGCGTAGCACGATCGCACAATTTTTCATTAACGTAACGCAGTGCCGAATAACAAAAAATGGCCTGGTCATTAAGGGGGTAAAACCTTCCGAAGCTCAGGTGGTTAAAGAAACAGTGATTTTAATTATGCTTAAAGTGAAACAATAAAAATGAAAAATTGCTATTATTGTGCCTGGGAAGGGGGGGGGGGGTCCCCTTAATGTGCCTGTAAAGGGGCACATCTGTACGATGCATAGAGCCTGCTGCAGCAATACTGACATTTCTAAAGGAGAAAATGTCTTTAAAACTTTCTCACGGCTGTAATGCATTGCTGGCTCCCGGCAATGCAGATAAAAAAAATGAAAAAAAAACAGTGTGATGTCCCCCCCTTTTTAAGGGAAACCCCGCACCAAAAAAAAAAAAAGCAAGTGCCCCCCTCTCCTGAACCATACAAGGCCACATGCCCTCAACATGGGGGGTGGGTGCTTTGTGGCAGGGGTTGCCCAGCATCAATTACGACGCCCGCCGGACCCGATAAAATAAAAATAAAAATTACGCTTCCGGTTGTTCTTACGTTTTGACACTTTTTTGCTAAATAGGTAAGGATACTATGTGCTTGATATCCATTCACATGGGGTGGTGGGATCTAGGGGCCCCCGTGTTAAAGGGGGCTTCCAGCTACCGATAAGCCCCCCCACCCGCAGATCTCCACAACCACAACCTAGGGTTGTCAGGAACAGTTTCTTGTCCCCATCAACAACCCCAAAGCACTCTCCCCCAATTAGCCTGGCGTGGTTCAGGGGGTGGGGCACTCGCTCACCCCCCTGCTTTCCTGGTCTGCTAGGCTACATGCTCGGATAAGGGTCTGGTATGGATTTTGGGGGGTTCCCACGCCATTTTTTTTGGCGTGTAGTTCCCCTTAAAATCTATACCAGACCCAAAGGTCCTGGTATAGATTTTAGGGAGGGCCGCACGCGATTTTTTAAAAAAATTCTGTCATAGGGTTCCCCTTAATCACCTGAAAACAGGTCACATTCACCCCTTTCCTGCCCAAACCAATTTTCAGTTTTCAGTGCTCATTGGCGTCTATGGGAAATCTTGGTCAGCTTGGCATGGCATTGCTCCCAGTCTTTAACATTGGCATCTAAGGTAAATATTGGTCAGCTTGACATAGCACTGCTCCCGAACCATAAGTGACAGGGACACAAAACTTGAGGAGCACTGAGAGGGGACCCAGGACTACAACATATCCATACATTTTAAAAGTGGGGTATGCCTGTACACTACACTGACTGAACTAAACTGACTGAACACTCTATCCACTAACTACCTGGCTTATCTCCACTGTCACACACTATACATGGCTACTGTGTATACAGGGCCGGTGCTAGACTATTATGCACCCTAGGCAAGATCAGCTACTTGCCCCCCCCAAAAAAAAAAATTGTGACATGTATTGGGGGGGGCACAGTGTGACATGTCTTGGGGGGCCAGTGTGACATGTCTTGGGGGGCGAGTGTGAAATGTTGTGGAGGGGCAGTATGACAGGTGGTGGGGGCCAGTGTGACATGTGGTGGAGGGTCAGTCTGGCAGATGGTGGGGGCAATGTGACACGTGGTGGAGGGGCAGTGTGACAGGTGGTGGGGCCAGTGTGACATGTGGTGGAGGGGCAGTCTGGCAGGTGGTGGAGGGGCAGTGTGACAGGTGGGGGGGCCTGTGTCACATGTGGTGGAGGGGCAGTGTAACAGGTGGTGGGGGCAAGTGTGACATGTAGTGGAGGGGCAGTGTGACAGGTGGTGGAGGGGCAGTGTGACAGGTGGTTGGGGCCAGTGTGACATGTGGTGGAGGGGCAGTGTGACAGGTGGTGGGGGCCAGTGTGACATGTGGTGGAGGGGCAGTCTGACATGTGGTGGCGGGGGGCAGTGTGACGTGGTGGAGGGGGCAGTGTGACATCAGACATCAAACGAGATCTCTTAAACTACAAAAAAATTCGAGATCTCATGGTTAGGTTGCATTGTAGTGTTTAAAATGCTGTCCCTCCCAATGATACTCTATTTGTTTCCCGCTCTACCTATTCCAACACACTTCTTTTCCAATTTGAAATAACTATATCAATACCTATATCTGGAACTCAGGGAAACCGAGAATAGCCCGCAACATCCTCCACAAACACAAACACCAAGGCGTAGTAAATCTCCCTAATATCCAAATATACCATATGGTAACTATTTTGGATCAACTTAAAGCCTGGTTTGAATCCAATCCCTGAAAGACAACAAAAAAAGACAACAAAAAAAAAGAAAGGGGTGCACCGACCGAGTGCATCACCACTAAAAATGTTTATTAAAATAGAATAAAATAAGCTTTATACTCACAAACCAGATGTGAATATCGCACATAACAACATGTTCAACATAGGGTCTCCAAGGTGGCCAGGGTACTACGCGATGCTGGATGGCATGCTGTGTACTATATAATAAACCACTGTGGCTGGGCTGACGCTTTTCGAGGGCGATCCCCCTTCCTCAGAACCAAAGAGCAGCATCCTTTGGCTCCTTTTAAAGTAGCCATGTGGTTGCAGCCCCTCGCGACCGTGCTGCTTTCAACTAGTGTCAGCCCATATGGCTGCCACAGGGGGTCAGCAGATTCTGCATTGGGAACGTGTTGCATGTTCCAAAATTGGATGGCACATGTAAAATGTTCCCAAAGGTGAACTAAGGTGAAGAGAGGGGTAGGGAATGGGAGATGGGGGTTTGGTGAGAGGGTGTGGGGAGTGTGTTGGGAAGGTGGGTTGTTGAAGTCTTCTCTCTGCAGATATGGAGAGAGTAACCCAAGTATCTCATCGAAACTGTAGAAGATTGATTGTTAGTAGGAAAATAATCTATCACATATTGTTATGCTTGTACAAGCTTTGCATGCATGAGGAGATGAATCCACCTTTTTACAGACATCCGTGTGTACTCAAAGAATTTCTCTTCATGCACTGAGAGATCACTGTACATAGCCCAGAATAGCCCTGGCCACACTGTTGTCTATTGACAATAACAGGATGGACCCAGTATCTGCGCTTGTTTTCTTGCTCTTCTTCCTCCAGTATCAGTAGTGCAGCTGCTACACATGCGAGGAAACCATTCTTGGCAGATATCTTCCAAAAAAAGGAGAGCACAGAAGCATCACACGGAAACTTAACCTACAAACTACACCAACACTACCCACAAAACCAGGAAGATGGGGACCACTTTATGCAGATGCAATGCCTGCCTCCAAACACCTGCAAAAAACACCCAGAAAATGCCTGATAAAACGCATGAAAAACGTCTGAATAACGCCAGAAAAACCGCCAAAAAACTATATGCTCAGGTGTGAATGGAGCCTAATACTAGCCTTTTGTAAATTCAGCTGTTACATCAAAACAACCTAAAAGACAACACCAGTATTTGTTGATATCCATTACACCTCCATATCCACAGGCTTGTGAATGTCGACAAAATAAATATCACATGCTCTAGCAAAGGCCAAAAAAAAGTTGCTTGATTCATGTTTTTATGACTTCCCTCTAAGGCTAATTATCTTTCAGAGTAATGTATAGATGTTAAATTTACACTCTAAATACAGAGCTAAACATTTCTGTCCAATTTAATCCTCATTAAACTAATCTAATGTCATGTCAGGCCAGCTATCCTCAGGAAAATGGATTAGCTAACGCAACTGATCAAACACAGAGCCCTCTATTTCAGCCTAACTGTAATTTTCTCTCATATCTTTATTTAAAACCTACAGTAACTGTTTTGCATTTCAGTTCTTTCTAGTAATTGGTAAAAAAAAACTGTAGTAATAAAAATCTCATACTACAGAAAAAGATAAAATCACGGGATTACTTTTTTTTACAGTTTTGTGATCATTCCTTATTTGCTGTTCTTGCATGACATGGCTATAGACAAAAAAAAATGATTACTCGTTAGTTATAAGCTTGCAATTTATAAGACGTTTTGCTTGTTTACATAAAACCTAACCCAAAAAGGATCAATTCACTATACATTGGTACCCTAATTTAAAGAGTTGTATAAATGAATCCTCTAAAAATAGATTTTGCAGGCTTGTCTTTACAGGCAAACAAAGGTAGTTGCAAAATATCTACATTACACATAATTTATGGATTTATGGATTTATGGATTTCTGCATGTCTGCTTTATCAGAGAGGTTAACGTTGCTGTAGGTTAGTTAGAGTGATCAGCTGCTGCTCATTTAAAGCTGAACTCAAGGCAAACAGTAAAATGCACAGTTTAAATACATATAAAGAAATGCTTTACCTGCCAAATGATTCTGATTTCTGTCAATCCAGTCTTGCAACTTACACAGCTCTGCCACACAGCACACACATGGTGGGAGAAGAGACCTGATTTCTTTCTGCTGCAGTTAATTAGTATATGCCCCCCCCCCCCACCCAGCCTGTGATAGGACAGTGAAAGAAGAAACTTAGACTGATAAGCACATATCCATCACTCTGTTTCCTCCTCCTATCAGCATATCCATTGTTATTGCATGAGCACTGCATCACTGATTGGCTTCTTATGCTGCGTCTCCCTCCCCAATCTGAGCTCTGCTGTACAGTGGGCTGAAAGACATTAATGCCAAGTTCAGCTACTTAACTGCTTGCATTTAAAAATAAATGTAATGGGCTTCTTTTTTTTCCCTTTCTTCACCTCCACCAGTTACCCTCTAGAGAACCCCAATCTCAAAAGCAGTCCTTACACTAGACCACATCTATCCCTACGATGGGACCACTAAATGTACTAACTCTTAATGTCCAGGGGCTCAATTCACGGCATAAAAGGACCAAGGCCTTTAAGGCATTCTTTTCAACAAAGGCACACATTTTGTGTCTGCAAGAGACTAATTTCACCCCTCGCTCCACCCCTAAATATTTAAACTCAGCAGGCCTTTTTTTCTGCCAGAACGTGGCGAAACGGCGTTCCACCCAGCCCTATCCTCACATCCTGTCACTGAACACAGAAGGCGGTGTCCTATTGCCAGGCACTCCTATTGCCAGACACACGTGTAGAGCAGTGCATGTATCAGTGGGTGCCCTGAGTCCCCACACTGCGACTGCTGCATTTTCTTTCATTTTTCTGGAGCTTCGGGAGCCACGGCTCCCATCCCACCCAGCCCCGCCCTTCTGCTCTCCTCCTGCCCAGCCCCGCCCTACTGCTATCTTACTGCCCAGCCCTGCCCTGCTGCTGTCCTCCCATCCTGCGGCTCTTGTCCCGCCCTGCCCTGCCTCACCTGTCAAATCTGTGTAGCTCAGAGCCGAGTAAAGTGTTTTAAAACTTGGCTCTGTGTAACACAGGTCTGACAGGCAGGGGGGAGGGTCGGGACTGCACTGTGTTGGAAAAAAGCCCACATGCTCTTAATGGACCAGTGACAGCTGCACTGCAAGCTGAGAGGAGGTGAGTAAAAATGTTGAAGAGAAATGGAGAAGGGAGGTGAGTGGTTGTGCAGAGAGGCAGCTCTGGGGGATGTGACAGCTGTGAACTGCAGTGGGGGGGATTTGTGAAGAGGGCTGTAAAGTTGTGATAGCTGGAAAGGGGGAGAGGTTGTGAAAAGTGAGAGCTGAGTAGTGGGGAGGTGGGGCAGGTGGTACTTGGGCAAGAGCTGGAAAGGGGGGGTTGGCATGTTGTTTAGAGGGGACAGGGGGTGAAGAGGTGAACGTTGGTGGGTTAAAGAGATGAGAGCTGTGGATTGGGGTAATCTGTAGATGGGGATGCAAAAGTGAAATGTGGAAGGGGGGTAGAGACAAGCTGTAGTTGTGGACTAGGGTTGTAAGCTGTGGATGAGAGGTTACAGAGTTGAGTTGTTGATAGGGGGGTACAAAGGTGAGTTGTGGGGGGTGCTAAGGTAACTTGTGAACAGGGGTGCAGAATTGAGGAGGGACAGTGGAAGAAGAGGTAAGTATTGGACGGGGGGAGAAATGGTGAGCTGTGGACAGGGGGGTTGAAGTGGTGAGCTGCGGACAGGGGGGGGGGGGGGTGGAGGGAGTGAAATTGGTAAGCTGCAGATGGGGAGAAGAGGAGGTGAGCTGCGGACAGGGGGAAGAAGTGGTACATTGTGGACGGGGGGTGGGGGGTGGGAATGGTGAGTTGCGGACGGGGGGTGGGATGGAAGTGGTGAGCTGCGGACGGGGAGGGAGGGAAGTAAGCTGCAGACGGGGGGAAGAATTGGTAAGCTGTGAATGGGAAAAAGAGGTATGCTGTGGATGGGGAGCATAGGTGAGCAAGGGATGCAGAGATGATGTTTGAATGGGGGGCACAGAGGTGAGCCATAGATGGTTACATGGGGGGAGATATGTAAGTACACTTTCCTGGGCCGTGTGTGTTTTGTGCTCCTAAATGCGGTACTCTGTGCCTTTTTGGGCCTAGGCAGATTTGGCGCCACTTACTACAATGACGGGGTTGGAGGAGGAGAGCTGACTGGACAGAGTGAGTTCCTGCACCTATTCTTTGAGAAAAAAAGCCCTGTCCACAAGTATGCACAGCATCAGCTAGTACCAAATGCAGGGGAGTCCTAATAGGTTTCCACTGTATGACTTTCTTCACTCCTCTGGTGGAGGTCAAGGACCCGGAAGGCCGCTACATAATCCTTTCTGGCCTCCTACTAGATACCAAAGTGACCATAGTATCCTATTAAGCACCCAATTCTACACCCCTCCCATTTCTTTCCCATTTACTGGCAGTAGTTGACTCACATAAGCGAGGTACCCTTCTCCTCTGCGGACATTCGAATCAATCACTCTACCCCTTTCTAGAAAAATCCTCATAGACGTCCCTATCTAGCAGTACGAAACCTAGCTTTCAGCAACTCCTGCGGCGTCACTCATTAGTTGATTCCGGGCATGAGCATAATCCTGTTTGGCATCAATACACATTTTATTTGCATCCGCACAACACGTTCTCGCGCATTAATCATATATTATTCACTACAAGCACCATTTTTCAGCTTCTCTCTTCAACTACTCTTCTCTTGGTCTGACCACAGTGCCGTCATTACCACCTTGACCTCCTTGGCCCCATCCACTAAAGATCCTTCTTGGATAATCAACGATAACCTCCTAACCCACCCATTCCACCGCCTTGAGATAGAAACGTTGCACAAGGAATACCTTCCCACTAACTGCACCCCAGACATCTTCCCTCTCCGACTATGGGAAGCCCACAAACCAGTTATAGAAGGAGCCTGTATAATTCAGGAATCTTATCTCAATAAGGAGAAATGCCTAACTCGTCAGAACCTAGAGTCCACGTTCGAAACCACTCACACTGCGTTTCAGACCGACCCCTCTCCACCAAACAGGCAGGCCCTAGAAAAAGCTAGACTAGAGCTTGACCGTTTTCTAACAGAGATGGCTGAAAAAACTCTACACAGGCACAGATATTACACTAAAGTGAACAAACCAGACACTTTTCTGGCCGTCTCTACCTTTGAAGCTTGGATCACGGCCCTAAACTTATCCAATTGAAGACATCTCAAGATACCTATACTAGCAACCCAACCAAGATTCTTCAGGTGTTTCGTAAACACCTCACCACTCTTTTACTCTGAAAACAATACCCTTGACCAAACCCAAGCCGATACCCTTTTCCTACACACTGTTTTACCCTCCCTATCTTCTCTTCAATGTGATCATCTCGAGAAACCCATTGAGCCTGAGGGGTAATGTTGGCCATTAAATCTATTAAATTGCATAAACGCCCCGGACCAGATGGGTTCTAGGCCACATATTATAAAAATGTGTTATATATATATATATATATATATACAATTGATTATATATTAGGCCATTGAGTATCTATCAGTCAGTTCAGTATAGAGCATACATTGATCTCTCTATATATATAGGACAATTAATTTTATATTAGGTCATCGAGTATCTATTGGTCAGTTCAGTATAGAGCATACATTGATATATATATATATATAGGACAATTGAGTATATATTAAGCCATTGAGTATCTATCGGTCAGTTCAGTATAGAGCATACTTTTATATTGAAATATATATATATATATATATATATATATATATATATATATATATAGGACAATTGAGTATATATTAGGCCATTGTATCTATCTGTCAGTTCAGTATAGAGCATACATTGATCTCTCTGTATATAGGATAATTGAGTATATATTAGGCCATTGAGTATCTATTGGTCAGTTCAGTATAGAGCATACATTGATATCTATATACATATAGGACAAATAATTATATATTAGGCCATTAAGTATCTATCGGTCAGTTCAGTATAGACCATACATTGATATCTAATATATATAGGCCACTTGAGTATATATTAGGCCATTTAGTATCTATCGGTCATTTCAGTATAGATCATATATTGATATCTACATATATATAGGCCACTTGAGTATATATCAGGCCATCCAGTATCTATCGGTCAATTCAGTACATATGAGCAGCGCATTATATATAGATTATAAATTGATCAACCAGTAATAACCCCCCCCCCCCAAAAATCATGTCCGAAAGGCCGACAAGGAGAGGCAGACGCTCACAGGCCATGACAAGCGAGCAAGCAGCCTCTGTGTCCACAGTGAAAAGTGGTGGTCACAGACATGGTGCATACTCTGCAGGCGGGGCACACCCGTCCTTTTTTTCCGGTGCTGGCTGTCACTGGTACCCCCAAAAGTGTCAAAAATGTCAGTTAGGGGTCCGATCTGTCTGCCGCAATGTCTCAGTCCCGCAAAGAAAAACGCAGATCACCACCATTACGAGTAAAAAAACAAAAAAACAATAAAAATGACATAAATCTTTCCCGTAGTTAGTAAACGCAATAACTTTTGCGCGAACCAAAACAAAATAAGCTTATTGCGATTTTATTTACCAAAAATATGTAGCAGAAAACACATTTTGATTTTTACATTTTTTTTGAAAATTTCATATAAAAAAAATTGAAAAATATTGTTATTTTTTTAAAAATTGTCGCACTTTTTTTGTTTATAGCGCACAAAAAAATCGCACAGGTGATCAAATACCACCAAAAGAAAGCTCTGTTTGTGAGAAAAAAAGGACGTCAATTTCGTTTGGGTACAGTGTCGCACAACCGTGCAATTGTCCGTTAAAGTCACGCAGTGCCGAATCGCAAAATAGGGCCTGGTCATTGAGCAGCCGAATCCTCCAGGGCTAAAGTGGTTAATGTATAAACCGGCACCAATACTAGGGGTTCTTAGTGTGTAAACTGTTTTCTGAAATTGCTTTAAACTATAAAGAAAAGCTTTTTGGAGTTTTCCTCTTTCTCAGGTCTGAAGCAATACCTGAGGAAGAAAGGAAATCTTATGGAAGCTTGTCTTTTAAGTGTTAGGTTAGTAAAATAAAAAGGTATCATTGCATACCGCATTACTCTCATATTTTTTAACCTTATTTAACCACTTTACAACCGGGCCATAGCCGAAAGACGGCTACAGCGCGGTCGACTATTTCTGGGAGGGCGTACATGGACGCCTTCCCAGAATCGAGCTCCCGCGCGCCCCCTGGGGCACGCACATGGGAGTGTCCGTGCTCGCCGGGTCCCGGGGACCCGACACATCACGGATCGCGGTAAAGGGCCAATGAGTGCGGTCCTTTACCACGTGATCCCTCCGTCCAATGACGGAGCGATCACTTCACAACAAAACGGGGCATGTCCGGTTCATTTCTCTCCTCTCCTCGCACGCTGTACATACCAATCGGTACAGCGTGCGAGGAGAGGAGAGAAACTGCAGCTGCACGCCTCCTCTGCCTCATCTGTGCCCCATTAGTGCCTCATCTGTGCCCAATCAGTGCCTCATCTGTGCCCCATAAGTGCCTCATCAGTGCCCCATCAGTGCCTCATCCATGCCCCATCCATGTCTAATCTGTGCCCCATCCATGCCTAATCTGTGCCTCATACATGCATCATCTGTGCCACCCATGCCACCTCAGTGCTCATCCATGCCACATCCGTGCTCATCCATGCCTCATCCGTGCCTCAATCGGTACAGCGTGCGAGGTGAGGAGAGAAACTGCAGCTGCACGCCTCCTCTGCCTCATCTGTGCCCCATTAGTGCCTCATCTGTGCCCCATCAGTGCCTCATCTGTGCCCCATAAGTGCCTCATCTGTGCCCCATCAGTGCCTCATCCGTGCCCCATCCATGTCTAATCTGTGCCCCATCCATGCCTAATCTGTGCCTCATACATGCATCATCTGTGCCACCCATGCCACCTCAGTGCTCATCCATGCCACATCCGTGCTCATCCATGCCTCATCCGTGCCTCATCTGTGCCACAACTGTGCCTGCCCATGCCACCTCAGTGCTCATCCATGCCACATCCATGCTCATCCATCCCACGTCAGTGCTCATCTGTGCCATGTCAGTGCTCATACGTGCCACATCCATGCCATGTCAGTGCTCATCCGTCCCACATCCATGCCACGTCAGTGCTCATCCGTGCCACACCCATGCCACTTCAGTGGTCATCCTTGCCACGTCAGTGGTCATCCGTGCCACATCAATGCCACGTCAGTGCTCATCCACGCCACATCCATGCCACGTCAGTGCTCATCCATGCCACATCCATGCCACGTCAGTGCTCATCCATGCCACATCAGTGCTCATCCGTGCCACATCAATGCCACGTCAGTGCTCATCCATGCCACATCCATGCCACGTCAGTGCCACATCCATGCCACGTCAGTGCCACATCAATGCCACGTCAGTGCTCATCCGTGCCACATCCATGCCACATTAGTGCTCATCCATGCCACGTCAGTGCTACATCAATGCCACATCCATGCCATGTCAGTGCTCATCTGTGCCACATCCATGCCATGTCAGGGTGCTCATCCGTGCCACATCCATGCCACGTCAGGGCTAATCCAGGCCAAATCAGTGCTCATCAGTGCCACATCAATCCCATGTCAGTGCTCATCAGTGCCTCATCCGTGCCACATCAGTGCTCATCAGTGCCACATCCATGCCATGTCAGTGCTCATCAGTGCCACATCCATGCCACGTCAGTGCTCATCCGTGCCACATACATGCCACGTCAGTGCTCATCCATGCTACATAAATGCCACGTCAGTGCCACATCAATGCCACGTCAGTGGTCATCCTTGCCACATCCATGCCACATCAGTGCTCATCCATGCCACATCCATGCCACATCAATGCCACATCCGTGCCATGTCACTGCTCATACTTGCCACATCCATGCCACGTCAGGGTGCTTATCTGTGCCTCATCCATGCCACGTCAGTGCTCATCCGTGCCACATCCATGCCACGTCAGGGCTAATCCATGCCACATCAGTGCTCATCAGTGCCACATCCATCCCATGTCAGTGCTCATCAGTGCCACATCCATGCCACGTCAGTGCTCATCCGTGCCACATCAGTGCTCATCAGTGCCACATCCATGCCATGTCAGTGCTCATCAGTGCCACGTCCATGCCACCTCAGTGCTCATCCGGGCCACATCCATGCCACATCAGTGCCACTACAATGCTTATCAGTGCCCTACAGTGCCTCACAAAATTGTAATGGGAAGTCAGGAAATGACGATGCTCCCTGCATGTTGGGCCTCTGTATTTGGTCAGGCTGTGGAAAAGTCTCACATATGTGGTATCGCCATACTCAGGAGGAGTAGCAGAATGTATTTTTGGGTGTCATTTTTTGCTATGCACATGCTATGTGTAAGAAAAGTCTTATAAATGGACAACTTTGTGTAAAAAAAAAATGCGTTTTGTTTTTCTTTCTACATTTTCTAAAAACTTGTGGAAAAAAATGACATGTTCAAAAGACTCATTATGCCTCCTAGATTATGTGTTGGGGTGTTTTCTTTCCAAAATGGGGTCATTTTGTGGGCATTTCCATTGTCCTGGTGCTCCAGGGCCTTCAAAAGTGTGATAGGTCGTCAGAAAATTATATGTGTAATTTTTGCTTCTAGAACGCCTGACTGTGCTACTTGGATGTTGGGCCTCTGTATGTGGTCAGGCTGTGGAAAAGTCTCACACATGTGGTATCGCCATACTCAGGAGGAGTAAGGGAATGTATTTTGGGGTGTATTTTCAAGTATGCCTGTACAGTGTGTGAGAAATAACTTCGTAATATGACCATTTTGTGAAAAATAATTTTTTTTTAAAAAAATCTTCATTTTGCACAGAATTGTGGGAAAGAATTACAACTTCAAAAAACTCACCATATCTCTTACTAAATACCATGGAATGTCTACTTTCAAAAAAGGGGTCATTTGGGGGGTATTTGTACTGTCCTGACTTGTTAGGGTCTCAAGAAATGAGATAGGCCATCAGTACATCAGGTGTGATCAATTTTCAATGATTGGTACCATAGCTTGTAGACTCTATAACCTTCACAAAGACCAAAAAATGTATACTTATTTGGGTTATTTTTACTAAAGATATGTATCGGTATACATTTTGGCCAAAACTTATGAAGAAAAATGACTAAATTTGCAAAATTTAAAACCGAAACGAAGAAAATTGCATTTTTTTACAAAAGTTTTGGTCTTTTTTCATTTATAGCGCAAAAAATAAAAAACCCAATTATGATTAAATACCACCAAAAGAAAGATCTATTTGTGTGAAAAAAAGGACGAAAATTTAATATGGGGACAGTGTTGCATGACTCAGTAATTGTCATTCAAAATGTGAGAGCACTGAAAGCTGAAAATTAGTCTGGTTAGGAAGGGGGTTTAAGTGTCCAGTGGGTAAGTGGTTAAATATACAGTATATTTTTTTCGGTTTTTTTTTCAGTGGTATGGTAAAGTGGTAAAAAATATGGGTGCCCTCCCAGTTTTGACTGTGGTATCTTATGTGCCCCCCCTATATATTGTTCCTAGAGTCACCACTGACACTGGCTAGGCACACAGTTAACCCTTTGATCGCCACTGATGTTAACCCCTTCCCAGCCAGTGTCATTAGTACAGTTAGTGTTACTGGTCCCCAAAAAGTGTCAAAAGTGTCAGTTAAGCCCCGTACACACGTACCGATTGTCAGCCGTAAATATTCGGCCGACGACCGATCGGCCGATTGTAGGCTTGTTAGTATGATGCTTCCGACAGCTGACAGCGCCCTTTCGGCCGAAAAGAATCTGTCATGTAGGCATTAAAATTTTTGTTGGCCAACACCAGAATGGCCGATTGTTCGCCAGTCAGTACAGAATTCGGCCGACAATCAGCAGATTTGCAAGACTGGGCATACTCATATACTCATACATGCCCCATCCATGTCTAATCTGTGCCCCATCCATGCCTAATCTGTGCCTCATACATGCATCATCTGTGCCACCCATGCCACCTCAGTGCTCATCCATGCCACATCCGTGCTCATCCATGCCTCATCCGTGCCTCATCTGTGCCACAACTGTGCCTGCCCATGCCACCTCAGTGCTCATCCATGCCACATCCATGCTCATCCATCCCACGTCAGTGCTCATCTGTGCCATGTCAGTGCTCATCCGTGCCACATCCATGCCATGTCAGTGCTCATCCGTCCCACATCCATGCCACGTCAGTGCTCATCCGTGCCACACCCATGCCACTTCAGTGGTCATCCTTGCCACATCAGTGGTCATCCGTGCCACATCAATGCCACGTCAGTGCTCATCCACGCCACATCCATGCCACGTCAGTGCTCATCCATGCCACATCCATGCCACGTCAGTGCTCATCCATGCCACATCAGTGCTCATCCGTGCCACATCAATGCCACGTCAGTGCTCATCCATGCCACATCCATGCCACGTCAGTGCCACATCCATGCCACGTCAGTGCCACATCAATGCCACGTCAGTGCTCATCCGTGCCACATCCATGCCACATTAGTGCTCATCCATGCCACATCAGTGCTACATCAATGCCACATCCATGCCATGTCAGTGCTCATCTGTGCCACATCCATGCCATGTCAGGGTGCTCATCCGTGCCACATCCATGCCACGTCAGGGCTAATCCAGGCCAAATCAGTGCTCATCAGTGCCACATCAATCCCATGTCAGTGCTCATCAGTGCCTCATCCGTGCCACATCAGTGCTCATCAGTGCCACATCCATGCCATGTCAGTGCTCATCAGTGCCACATCCATGCCACGTCAGTGCTCATCCGTGCCACATACATGCCACGTCAGTGCTCATCCATGCTACATAAATGCCACGTCAGTGCCACATCAATGCCACGTCAGTGGTCATCCTTGCCACATCCATGCCACATCAGTGCTCATCCATGCCACATCCATGCCACATCAATGCCACATCCGTGCCATGTCACTGCTCATACTTGCCACATCCATGCCACGTCAGGGTGCTTATCTGTGCCTCATCCATGCCACGTCAGTGCTCATCCGTGCCACATCCATGCCACGTCAGGGCTAATCCATGCCACATCAGTGCTCATCAGTGCCACATCCATCCCATGTCAGTGCTCATCAGTGCCACATCCATGCCACGTCAGTGCTCATCCGTGCCACATCAGTGCTCATCAGTGCCACATCCATGCCATGTCAGTGCTCATCAGTGCCACGTCCATGCCACCTCAGTGCTCATCCGGGCCACATCCATGCCACATCAGTGCCACTACAATGCTTATCAGTGCCCTACAGTGCCTCACAAAATTGTAATGGGAAGTCAGGAAATGACGATGCTCCCTGCATGTTGGGCCTCTGTATTTGGTCAGGCTGTGGAAAAGTCTCACATATGTGGTATCGCCATACTCAGGAGGAGTAGCAGAATGTATTTTTGGGTGTCATTTTTTGCTATGCACATGCTATGTGTAAGAAAAGTCTTATAAATGGACAACTTTGTGTAAAAAAAAAATGCGTTTTGTTTTTCTTTCTACATTTTCTAAAAACTTGTGGAAAAAAATGACATGTTCAAAAGACTCATTATGCCTCCTAGATTATGTGTTGGGGTGTTTTCTTTCCAAAATGGGGTCATTTTGTGGGCATTTCCATTGTCCTGGTGCTCCAGGGCCTTCAAAAGTGTGATAGGTCGTCAGAAAATTATATGTGTAATTTTTGCTTCTAGAACGCCTGACTGTGCTACTTGGATGTTGGGCCTCTGTATGTGGTCAGGCTGTGGAAAAGTCTCACACATGTGGTATCGCCATACTCAGGAGGAGTAAGGGAATGTATTTTGGGGTGTATTTTCAAGTATGCCTGTACAGTGTGTGAGAAATAACTTCGTAATATGACCATTTTGTGAAAAATAATTTTTTTTAAAAAAAATCTTCATTTTGCACAGAATTGTGGGAAAGAATTACAACTTCAAAAAACTCACCATATCTCTTACTAAATACCATGGAATGTCTACTTTCAAAAAAGGGGTCATTTGGGGGGTATTTGTACTGTCCTGACTTGTTAGGGTCTCAAGAAATGAGATAGGCCATCAGTACATCAGGTGTGATCAATTTTCAATGATTGGTACCATAGCTTGTAGACTCTATAACCTTCACAAAGACCAAAAAATGTATACTTATTTGGGTTATTTTTACTAAAGATATGTATCGGTATACATTTTGGCCAAAACTTATGAAGAAAAATGACTAAATTTGCAAAATTTAAAACCGAAACGAAGAAAATTGCATTTTTTTACAAAAGTTTTGGTCTTTTTTCATTTATAGCGCAAAAAATAAAAAACCCAATTATGATTAAATACCACCAAAAGAAAGATCTATTTGTGTGAAAAAAAGGACGAAAATTTAATATGGGGACAGTGTTGCATGACTCAGTAATTGTCATTCAAAATGTGAGAGCACTGAAAGCTGAAAATTAGTCTGGTTAGGAAGGGGGTTTAAGTGTCCAGTGGGTAAGTGGTTAAATATACAGTATATTTTTTTCGGTTTTTTTTTCAGTGGTATGGTAAAGTGGTAAAAAATATGGGTGCCCTCCCAGTTTTGACTGTGGTATCTTATGTGCCCCCCCTATATATTGTTCCTAGAGTCACCACTGACACTGGCTAGGCACACAGTTAACCCTTTGATCGCCACTGATGTTAACCCCTTCCCAGCCAGTGTCATTAGTACAGTTAGTGTTACTGGTCCCCAAAAAGTGTCAAAAGTGTCAGTTAAGCCCCGTACACACGTACCGATTGTCAGCCGTAAATATTCGGCCGACGACCGATCGGCCGATTGTAGGCTTGTTAGTATGATGCTTCCGACAGCTGACAGCGCCCTTTCGGCCGAAAAGAATCTGTCATGTAGGCATTAAAATTTTTGTTGGCCAACACCAGAATGGCCGATTGTTCGCCAGTCAGTACAGAATTCGGCCGACAATCAGCAGATTTGCAAGACTGGGCATACTCATATACTCATACATGCCCCATCCATGTCTAATCTGTGCCCCATCCATGCCTAATCTGTGCCTCATACATGCATCATCTGTGCCACCCATGCCACCTCAGTGCTCATCCATGCCACATCCGTGCTCATCCATGCCTCATCCGTGCCTCATCTGTGCCACAACTGTGCCTGCCCATGCCACCTCAGTGCTCATCCATGCCACATCCATGCTCATCCATCCCACGTCAGTGCTCATCTGTGCCATGTCAGTGCTCATCCGTGCCACATCCATGCCATGTCAGTGCTCATCCGTCCCACATCCATGCCACGTCAGTGCTCATCCGTGCCACACCCATGCCACTTCAGTGGTCATCCTTGCCACATCAGTGGTCATCCGTGCCACATCAATGCCACGTCAGTGCTCATCCACGCCACATCCATGCCACGTCAGTGCTCATCCATGCCACATCCATGCCACGTCAGTGCTCATCCATGCCACATCAGTGCTCATCCGTGCCACATCAATGCCACGTCAGTGCTCATCCGTGCCACATCCATGCCATGTCAGTGCCACATCCATGCCACGTCAGTGCCACATCCATGCCACGTCAGTGCCACATCAATGCCACGTCAGTGCTCATCCGTGCCACATCCATGCCACATTAGTGCTCATCCATGCCACGTCAGTGCTACATCAATGCCACATCCATGCCACATCCATGCCATGTCAGTGCTCATCTGTGCCACATCCATGCCATGTCAGGGTGCTCATCCGTGCCACATCCATGCCACGTCAGGGCTAATCCAGGCCAAATCAGTGCTCATCAGTGCCACATCAATCCCATGTCAGTGCTCATCAGTGCCTCATTCGTGCCACATCAGTGCTCATCAGTGCCACATCCATGCCATGTCAGTGCTCATCAGTGCCACATCCATGCCACGTCAGTGCTCATCCGTGCCACATACATGCCACGTCAGTGCTCATCCATGCTACATAAATGCCACGTCAGTGCCACATCAATGCCACGTCAGTGGTCATCCTTGCCACATCCATGCCACATCAGTGCTCGTCCGTGCCACATCCATGCCACATCAATGCCACATCCATGCCATGTCACTGCTCATACTTGCCACATCCATGCCACGTCAGGGTGCTTATCTGTGCCTCATCCATGCCACGTCAGTGCTCATCCGTGCCACATCCATGCCACGTCAGGGCTAATCCATGCCACATCAGTGCTCATCAGTGCCACATCCATCCCATGTCAGTGCTCATCAGTGCCACATCCATGCCACGTCAGTGCTCATCCGTGCCACATCAGTGCTCATCAGTGCCACATCCATGCCATGTCAGTGCTCATCAGTGCCACGTCCATGCCACCTCAGTGCTCATCCGGGCCACATCCATGCCACATCAGTGCCACTACAATGCTTATCAGTGCCCTACAGTGCCTCACAAAATTGTAATGGGAAGTCAGGAAATGACGATGCTCCCTGCATGTTGGGCCTCTGTATTTGGTCAGGCTGTGGAAAAGTCTCACATATGTGGTATCGCCATACTCAGGAGGAGTAGCAGAATGTATTTTTGGGTGTCATTTTTTGCTATGCACATGCTATGTGTAAGAAAAGTCTTATAAATGGACAACTTTGTGTAAAAAAAAAAATGCGTTTTGTTTTTCTTTCTACATTTTCTAAAAACTTGTGGAAAAAAATGACATGTTCAAAAGACTCATTATGCCTCCTAGATTATGTGTTGGGGTGTTTTCTTTCCAAAATGGGGTCATTTTGTGGGCATTTCCATTGTCCTGGTGCTCCAGGGCCTTCAAAAGTGTGATAGGTCGTCAGAAAATTATATGTGTAATTTTTGCTTCTAGAACGCCTGACTGTGCTACTTGGATGTTGGGCCTCTGTATGTGGTCAGGCTGTGGAAAAGTCTCACACATGTGGTATCGCCATACTCAGGAGGAGTAAGGGAATGTATTTTGGGGTGTATTTTCAAGTATGCCTGTACAGTGTGTGAGAAATAACTTCGTAATATGACCATTTTGTGAAAAATAATTTTTTTTAAAAAAATCTTCATTTTGCACAGAATTGTGGGAAAGAATTACAACTTCAAAAAACTCACCATATCTCTTACTAAATACCATGGAATGTCTACTTTCAAAAAAGGGGTCATTTGGGGGGTATTTGTACTGTCCTGACTTGTTAGGGTCTCAAGAAATGAGATAGGCCATCAGTACATCAGGTGTGATCAATTTTCAATGATTGGTACCATAGCTTGTAGACTCTATAACCTTCACAAAGACCAAAAAATGTATACTTATTTGGGTTATTTTTACTAAAGATATGTATCGGTATACATTTTGGCCAAAACTTATGAAGAAAAATGACTAAATTTGCAAAATTTAAAACCGAAACGAAGAAAATTGCATTTTTTTACAAAAGTTTTGGTCTTTTTTCATTTATAGCGCAAAAAATAAAAAACCCAATTATGATTAAATACCACCAAAAGAAAAATCTATTTGTGTGAAAAAAAGGACGAAAATTTAATATGGGGACAGTGTTGCATGACTCAGTAATTGTCATTCAAAATGTGAGAGCACTGAAAGCTGAAAATTAGTCTGGTTAGGAAGGGGGTTTAAGTGTCCAGTGGGTAAGTGGTTAAATATACAGTATATTTTTTTCGTTTTTTTTTTTCAGTGGTATGGTAAAGTGGTAAAAAATATGGGTGCCCTCCCAGTTTTGACTGTGGTATCTTATGTGCCCCCCCCTATATATTGTTCCTAGAGTCACCACTGACACTGGCTAGGCACACAGTTAACCCTTTGATCGCCACTGATGTTAACCCCTTCCCAGCCAGTGTCATTAGTACAGTTAGTGTTACTGGTCCCCAAAAAGTGTCAAAAGTGTCAGTTAAGCCCCGTACACACGTACCGAATGTCAGCTGTAAATATTCGGCCGACGACCGATCGGCCGATTGTAGGCTTGTTAGTATGATGCTTCCGACAGCTGACAGCGCACTTTCGGCCGAAAAGAATCTGTCATGTAGGCATTAAAATTTTTGTTGGCCAACACCAGAATGGCCGATTGTTCGCCAGTCAGTACAGAATTCGGCCGACAATCAGCAGATTTGCAAGACTGGGCATACTCAGAAAAGAAAAAACACAAGAAAGAAAGTTAACCATCACATGACATCACTTCTGCAGTCGGCTGCTGTTGGCCGACAAAATTAGTGTGCAGTCTTTTGCAGTTTTCAACAGACACGACAGCCCTGGACAAAAAACGGCCGATCGTTCGGCCGACGATCGGTACGTGTGTACGGGGCTTAAGTATCAGAATGTCTGCTGCAATATCGCAGTCCCGCTATAAGTCGCTGGTCGCCACCATTACTAGTAAAAAAAATATCATAGTTTCAAGACACTATACCTTTTGCACAAACCAATTAATATACGCTTATTGGGATTTTTTTTTTTTACCAAAAATATGTAGCATAATACATTTTGGCCTATTTTCTTTTGGATAGGTTTGATAGCAGAAAGTAAAAAATCTTGTTTTTTTTTTTTTTTTAAATTACCTTATTTTGTTTAAAGCGCAAAAAAATAAAAAACGCAGAGGTAATCAAATACCACTAAAAGAAAGCTCCATTTCTTTTGGGTTCAGTGTCGCATGACCGGGCAATTGTAAGTTAAAGTAACGCAGTGCCATATCACAAAAGATGGGAAGGTCATGAAGGGGAGCAAATCTTCCTGGGGTCAAGTGGTTAATTCAGTTAGGAGTTAAACTTTAAACCTTTCTGTAGAGCTATTGGAAATCTTGAATAGGTAACTATTTCAGTACTCCAGCATAGTTGAATCCATTGCTACTAGAGTTGAGCGGACACCTGGATGTCCGTGTTCGGCGGGTTCGGCCGAACTTTAAAAAAAAGTCCGGGTCCGTGTCCCGGACTTTTGCCGAACTTTTCCCGGACACCGAACCCCATTGAAGTCAATGGGGACCCGAACTTTCAGGCACTAAAATGGCTCTAAAACACCAAAGGAAAGGGCTAGAGTGCTGCAAATGGCAGCAAAACATATTTAAGAGCATGGCAAGTGCTCTGCAAACAAATGTGGATAGGGAAATAACTTAAAACAAAAAAAAAAAACCAGAAAAATAAAACAATGTTCTTCATCTCTGAAGGACGAGGCCCATATGGAGTAGGAGGGAGGTTGAGGTGGTGGTGGATGTGGCGGTGTCATAGGCGTGCACACAGGGTGTGCCGGGTGTGCCTGGGCACACCCTAATCACCTAGGGCACATTAGCATTATCGCTCTGTTTGCCAGTGAGGAGATGGGAAAGATCTCCCTCGGACCTGCTCTGCTCTATTTCACTTTGCCAGCAGGGAGAGTAATGTATCGGGCCATGTACATGTAGGCAAACACATGCATGTGTATTTAAACTTTGGGGTGCACACCCTAATGCAATAGGCTGCGCACACCTATGGGCGGTGTAGGTGGAAGCGGCGGTGGAGGAGGACCAGGGCCGGATTAAGAGCATCATGGGCTTGGTGCTGAGGATTTTGAAGGGCCTTAAGGGCCGTGCCTTGGCATGCACCCAGAGGAGGAAGGGTGCAGCCATGCATGCCTAATTCAACATGGGATGCTGTCTCTAAAGCCCATAAACACATCCATGCATCTGCAACTGTCCCTCCTTGTCCGGCCTTCGTGCTGTGTGGAGAGGTTCTGAGGGAGCTGCCTGGGGAAGCGAGCCTAGAAGCCAGACTACTGTGTTTACAAGTGACAGAAGAGCGGTAACAGTGAATATGGCCAACCCGGGGCCTATATAAAAGGTAGGGGCCTGGAGCTGCAGCTCCAATAGCCCCTACGTTAATCTGGCCCTTAGGAGGACGAGGTAGCCAACACTGCTTCTTTTCACAAATTTTAAATGAGGGTACACCCCAAAAGAGTGAGAAAGAGCAAAAATGGAACAATGGGTGGGTAAGGTCGGTATCCATCGCTATTCTGCACTTCCATATGAGCTGCTGGTGCTGCTGTTTGTTGTGGCGTGCTGACAAAGCTTTTCCACATTTCGGCCATGCTAACCCTGCCTTCTGAGGTGCTGGCGGTGCCCTGGTTGCGTTGGCGACCTCTTCCTCCTCCTCCTCCTCTGCCTTGTGCTTCCACTGTGGCCCCGCTGTCAGGTGGGAATGCCAGCAGCATCGCGTCTACCAGCGTGTGCTTGTACTCGCGCATCTTGCGATCGCGCTCCAGTGAGTGAATTAAGGACAGTACGTTGTCCTTGTAACGGGGATCCAGCAGCGTGGCCACCCAGTAATCAGCACAAGTTAGAATGTGGGCAACTTGGCGGTCGTTGTGGAGACACTGCAGCATGTAATCGCTCATGTGTGCCAGGCTGCCCAGAGGCAACGAAAGGCTGTCCTCTGTGGGAGATGTATTGTCCGTGTCCTCTGTATCCCCCCAGCCACGCACCAGTGATGGCCATGAGCTGGCCTGGGTGCCACCCTGCTGTGAACATGGTTCCATCTCCTCCTCCAGCTCCTCCTCCTCATCCTCCTCATCCTCCAGAACTGTGCCCCTGCTGGAGAATTGTGTCCCTGGCGTTTGTGTGTGCAGGAACCCACCCTCAGAGCCCCTTGCGAATGACTGCCCTGAAAGCCTTGGAAATGTTACCTCTTCATCCTCCTCCTCCTCCTCCTCCTCATCCTGTGCCACATCCTCTTCCATCATCGCCCGAATTGTTTTTTCAAGGAGGCATAGAAGTGGGATAGTTAAGCTGAGAACGGCGTCATTGCCACTGGCCATGCTGTTGGAGTACTCAAAACAGCGCAACAAGGCACACAGGTCTCGCATGGAGGCCCAGTTATTGGTGGTGAAGTGGTGCTGTTCCGCAGAGTGACTCATGCGTGCGTGCTGCAGCTGAAACTCCACTATGGCCTGCTGCTGCTCGCACAGTCTTTGCAGCATGTGCAAGGTGGAGTTCCACCTTGTGGGCACGTCACATATGAGGCGGTGAGCGGGAAGGCTGAAGTTACGCTGCAGCGCTGACAGGCGAGCAGCAGCAGGGTGAGAACGCCGAAAGTGCGCACAGCACTTTCTGCAGAAGCTCTGACATATCGGGGTAGTTTTTAAGGAACCTCTGCACCACCAAATTCAGCACATGCGCCAGGCAAGGGATGTGCGTCAAACCGGCTAGGCCCAGAGCTGCTATGAGATTTCGCCCGTTATCGCACACCACCAGGCCGGGCTTGAGGCTCGCTGGCAGCAACCACTCATTTGTCTGCTGTTCCATGCTCCTCCACAACTCCTGCGTGGTGTGTGGTTTGTCCCCCAAACAGGCAAGTTGTAAAACTGCCTGCTGTCATTTACCCCTGGCCGTGCTGAAGTTGGTGGTGAAGGTGTTACACTGTCCGGATGAGGAGGCGGTAGAGGATGAGGAAGCGGAGTAGGAGGAGTTAGGAACAGGAGGCAAACTGAAGCGCCCTGCAATCCTCGGTGGTGGAAGGACATGCGCCAAATTGCTATCTGCCTCAGGCCCATCCGCCACTGCATTTACCCAGTGTGCCGTTAGGGAGATATAACGCCCCTGACCGTGCTTACTGGTCCACGTATCGGTAGTTAGGTGGACCTTGGCACAGATGGCGTTGCGCAGTGCACACCTGATTTTTTCCCCCACTTGGTTGTGCAGGGAAGGGATGGCTTGCCTGGAAAAGTAGGGGCGGCTGGGCACGACGTACTGTGGGACAGCCACTGACATAAGGTTTTTAAAACTGTGCGTCTTCACCAGACGGAATGACAGCATTTCAAAGGCCAAGAATTTTGAAATGCTGGCATTCAGGGCCAGGGATCGCGGGTGGGTGGGGGGGTACTTCCTCTTCCTCTCCAGTGTTTGGGAGATGGAAAGCTGAACGCTTCCACGGGACATTGTGGAGATGGTTGGTGACCCAGGTGGTGGTGTTGCTGACAGATCCTCTGTTTGAGGGGTGGCAGGTGCCGGTATCACTACAGATGTGGCTGGAGCGGCCGAGACTGCAGCAGAAGAGGAAGCAGGATGAGCCAGAGACGTTTCTTGGTTTTGAAAACCAAAAGAGGGGGTGTGATCTGGATCAGCCATACTGAGTAGTGTGCCTCCATCCCATGAAGTATACATTATACAAACAGAAACATTTTTGCCCTGGGGACTTTAAAATGAGGCTACACACTCACACACATGGTACCATAAGTTTCAAATAATTTATTTAACAATGATAGAATTTGGTAAATACATAAAGTAAAAACATGTTTGGACTGATCAGTAGAGTCCATTACAACAACACAAACAATATTATAAAATATATGCAATAGCAGTGTGAACCTGCATTCAATGCGTATATGAAGCATATGTTGAACATGATAGATTGTAGTAACCCTTTTACTGACGCGTTTCGCGAAATGTGATTCGCTTTTTCAAAGTGGGTTTCTGCCATGTATCTAAAAAATGAAAAGGTTGTCAATAATAAAGCTTATGTTTGTATGAAATGTTCAGTGTGAAAAGGAGCAACCAACCATCAGGGGCTCCATACTCACTAAATCAGTCACAGCATGAAGGTGCCGGATATGCTGGTCCATATGAACGTCTGGGGTGCGGCTTCCGCATATATTGCGGGTGTTGCACGCCAGTGCGGTGATCAATCCATCCCAGCCATACGAGCGAGGAGACCGCCGGTTGTTCACGAACCTGGCGGTCATACCGAGTGTGTTTCCCACATTATGGCTTCCCCGCAGATTTCTATGGCCACACATGGCGTTGGGGGAAACTCTGGATACCGGTCTGGGGATCATTTGGTACAAGCGGGACATCACCATCCACACTTTCTGGTAGCGCTCTCCCCATTTTTTTCACTTTTTTAACCTTTGCAATGTTTTTTACATTTTTTCATTTATTTTTATCTGGTATCCACCTATCATTTTTTCACCATTTTTTTCGTTTTTTATCCTATCCCCTTTATTTTTATTAATAACATCTTGGCTGTGGACACCATTGTTGCTTCCACCTATACCAATTTTCATGCACTTTTTTGTAGACTACTAGGATCACCCATGCCCAATCACTATTTCTATTATAATTTAATATTTTGTAGATTATATGCAAATATATATATAGACTCTATATATATACACTAACCCCACACACACATTGCTGATTGGTTCTTTGGGTTGATTTCTCCAACCTAATACAGGTATATGGATACACATCATGGCACTTCTCATCCTGCTTTCCTTGTGGTCCCCGTGCCCACTGGGGTCTCCCCCTCAGCTCCCGGGTCAGACGTTCATATGGACCAGCATATCCGGCACCTTCATGCTGAGACTGATTTAGTGAGTATGGAGCCCCTGATGGTTGGTTGCTCCTTTTCACACTGAACATTTCATACAAACATAAGCTTTATTATTGACAACCTTTTCATTTTTTAGATACATGGCAGAAACCCACTTTGAAAAAGCGAATCACATTTCGCGAAACGCGTCAGTAAAAGGGTTACTACAATCTATCATGTTCAACATATGCTTCATATACGCATTGAATGCAGGTTCACACTGCTATTGCATATATTTTATAATATTGTTTGTGTTGTTGTAATGGACTCTACTGATCAGTCCAAACATGTTTTCACTTTATGTATTTACCAAATTCTATCATTGTCAAATAAATTATTTGAAACTTATGGTACCATGTGTGTGAGTGTGTAGCCTCATTTTAAAGTCCCCAGGGCAAAAATGTTTCTGTTTGTATAATGTTTCTTGGTTTTGAAGGTGTCTACTCCACTGCAGCTCGTGCTTTGCACTTAGATGCCTGATCATGCAGGTTGTGCTCAGGTTGAGAAGGTTTATGCCTCGCTTCAGGCTCTGATTGCACAGGGTGCAAACCACTCGTGTCCTGTCATCAGCACATTTTCTAAAGAACTTCCACGCTAGAGAACTCCTTTGAGCTGACTTTGGTGCGCTCGTTCCCTTGCTGCGTTGGGCAGTAGCAGGCATAGTGTCTAGGGCACGGACGCTCCGCTTCTGCACCCTGCTCCCTCTTCTGCTGTGCTGGTGGCTCTGTGCGACCACCGCCTCTTCCTCCAAACTACTCAGGTCACCTGCATGACGTTCATTCCATGTGGGGTCGAGGACCTCATCGTCCTCCACATCATCTTCCACCCAGTCTTCACCCCTGCCCTCCTTGTTGGTCTCCACAATGCTGAACGCAGCAGCAGTTGGCACCTGCGTTTCGTCATCATCGGAGACGTGCTGCGATAGTCCTTGCATGTACTCATCTTGAGAAATAAGTGGTTGGGCATCGCTGCACTCAATCTCTTCCACTTCTGGGGCAGGGCTAGGTGGATGGCCCTGGGAAACCATGCTGACAGAGTCATCAAAAAGAAGAAGAGACTGCTGTATGGCTTGGGGCTCAGACTGCTTGCCTGATTTGCAAGGGGGTGAGGTTAAAGACGGTTGGACATCGGCTGCAGGTGCCAACTCTGACCTTTCTGCAGTAGACTGGGTGGGAGACAATGTGAAGGAACTGGAGGCACTGTCAGCAGCAAACCAATCTACTATCGCCTCCACTTGTTCTGGCCTCATCACTTCTAGAGGCGTATGATGCCCTACCAAATACTGATGCAGGTTCTGTCGCCTACTCACACTTGAGGAAGGTGTTTCACTTGTGCGTGTAGCTGGCACAGATCGACCACGTCCTCTCCTTGCAACAGGAGCTCTACCAGCAGCACCACGACCCAGGCCACGGCCCCTATTTGACGGTCTCCTCATATTTCTGTAATTTAAGATCTTGCCCTAGAAAGGTGTTTATTGAATAGCGGAACAAAACAACAACAGTATCGCACGGGTGTATCTCACAGTCAAATATGCAAACTATGCCGCAATTTAATGTTTTTTACCCCAAAAGGGTGTATATTGAATAGCGGAATAGGATAAAAAACGGTGTATCTCACACGTACAAACACAGACTAGGCTCGATTAAATTTTTTTGTACCCTAAAGGGAGGATGAGGAAGAGGAGTAGGAGGAGTTGGGAACAGGAGGCAAACTGAAGCGCCCTGCAATCCTTGGCGGGGGAAGGAGATGCGCCAAACTAATTTAAAAGGTGTATCTCACACGTACTGATACAGACTATGCCGTAATTTAATTTTTTACACTCCAAAAGGGTGTATATTGAATAGCGGAATAGGAAAACTTTTATAATACGGTGTATCTCACAAGTACAAACACAGACTAGGCCCCGATTACAATTTTTTGTACCCTAAAGGCAGGATGAGGAAGAGGAGTAGGAGGAGTTGGGAACAGGAGGCAAACTGAAGCGCCCTGCAATCCTCGGCGGTAGAAGGAGATGCGCCAAACAAATTTAAAAAGGTGTATCTCACATGTACCGATACAGACTATCCCGCAATTTAATTTTTTACACTCAAAGAGGGGGTATATTGAATAGCGGAATAGGACAAATTTTACAAAACGGTGTATCTCACACGTACAAACACAAACTAGGCCCCAATTACAATTTTTTCTACCCTAAAGGCAGGATGAGGAGTAGGAGGAGTTCGGAACAGGCAGGAGGCAGACCGAAGCACCCTCAAATCCTCGGCAGTATGAGATGCGCCCAAAAAATTGGAAAGGTGTATCTCACACATACCGACACAGACTATTCCGCAATTTAATTGATCCCCAAAGGTTTTTATCGAATAGCGAAATAGGAAATATGATCAAAAAAAGTGTATGTATCTCACACGTACAGAAGCACACTAGGCCCCAATTACTATTGTTTGTACCCCTAAAGGCAGGATGAGGAGTAGGAGGAGTATGGAACAGGCAGCACCCTCAAATCTTCAGAAGTATGAGATGAACCCCAAAAACTTGGAAAGGTGGATCTCACACGTACCGACACAGACTATCCCCCAATTTAACTGATCCCCAAAGGTTTTTGATTAAATAGCGGAATAGAAAATATGATCAAAAAAAGTGTATGTATATCACACGTACGCAACCACACTAGGCCCCAATTACTATTGTTTGTACCCCTAAAAGGCTGGATGAGGAGTAGGAGGAGTATGGAACAGGCAGCACCCTCAAATCTTCAGAAGTATGAGATGAACCCCAAAAACTTGGAAAGGTGGATCTCACACGTACCGACACAGACTATCCCCCAATTTAACTAATCCCCAAAGGTTTTTGATTAAATAGCGGAATAGAAAATATGATCAAAAAAAGTGTATGTATATAACACGTACACAACCACACTAGGCCCCAATTACTATTGTTTGTACCCCTAAAAGGCTGGATGAGGAGTAGGAGGAGTATGGAACAGGCAGCACCCTCAAATCTTCAGAAGTATGAGACGAACCCCAAAAACTTGGAAAGGTGGATCTCACACGTACCGACACAGACTATCCCCCAATTTAACTGATCCCCAAAGGTTTTTGATTAAATAGCGGAATAGAAAATATGATCAAAAAAAGTGTATGTATATCACACGTACACAACCACACTAGGCCCCAATTACTATTGTTTGTACCCCTAAAAGGCTGGATGAGGAGTAGGAGGAGTATGGAACAGGCAGCACCCTCAAATCTTCAGAAGTATGAGATGAACCCCAAAAACTTGGAAAGGTGGATCTCACACGTACCGACACAGACTATCCCCCAATTTAACTGATCCCCAAAGGTTTTTGATTAAATAGCGGAATAGAAAATATGATCAAAAAAGTGTATGTATATCACACGTACACAACCACACTAGGCCCCAATTACTATTGTTTGTACCCCTAAAAGGCTGGATGAGGAGTAGGAGGAGTATGGAACAGGCAGCACCCTCAAATCTTCAGAAGTATGAGATGAACCCCAAAAACTTGGAAAGGTGGATCTCACACGTACCAACACAGACTATCCCCCAATTTAACTGATCCCCAAAGGTTTTTGATTAAATAGCGGAATAGAAAATATGATCAAAAAAAGTGTATGTATATCACACATACACAACCACACTAGGCCCCAATTACTATTGTTTGTACCCCTAAAAGGCTGGATGAGGAGTAGGAGGAGTATGGAACAGGCAGCACCCTCAAATCTTCAGAAGTATGAGGTGAACCCCAAAAACTTGGAAAGGTGGATCTCACACATACCGACACAGACTATCCCCCAATTTAACTGATCCCCAAAGGTTTTTGACTAAATAGCGGAATAGAAAATATGATCAAAAAAAGTGTATGTATATCACACGTACACAACCACACTAGGCCCCAATTACTATTGTTTGTACCCCTAAAAGGCTGGATGAGGAGTAGGGGTAGTATGGAACAGGCAGCACCCTCAAATCTTCAGAAGTATGAGATGAATCCCAAAAACTTGGAACGGTGGATCTCACACGTACCAACACAGACTATCCCCCAATTTAACTGATCCCCAAAGGTTTTTGATTAAATAGCGGAATAGAAAATATGATCAAAAAAAGTGTATGTATATCATACGTACACAACCACACTAGGCCCCAATTACTATTGTTTGTACCCCTAAAAGGCTGGATGAGGAGTAGGAGGAGTATGGAACAGGCAGCACCCTCAAATCTTCAGAAGTATGAGATGAACCCCAAAAACTTGGAAAGGTGGATCTCACACGTACCGACACAGACTATCCCCCCAATTTAACTGATCCCCAAAGGTTTTTGATTAAATAGCGGAATAGAAAATATGATCAAAAAAAGTGTATGTATATCACACGTACACAACCACACTAGGCCCCAATTACTATTGTTTGTACCCCTAAAAGGCTGGATGAGGAGTAGGAGGAGTATGGAACAGGCAGCACCCTCAAATCTTCAGAAGTATGAGATGAACCCCAAAAACCCCAAATATCATTCAGCTCTGCTGCAGGCCACAATTTAATTTTTTTTAACCCAAGGCTGTATATTGAATAGTGGAATAGAAAAAAAGTGTATGATTTTTGAAACCACTCAATATTAGCACATGTGAACTGAACACAGCAGTGTATGATCAGTCACTCAGCACAGCACAGCTGAAGGAAAAAGGCTGCACACAGTGCCTGATAGAAAAATACTTTTCTCCCTCCTCCTCAGTGGGCAAAAAAGATTGTGTTCACTGCACCCCAAAAAGATTGTGTTCACTGTACCCCAAAAAGATTGTGTTCACTGCACCCCAAAAAGATTGTGTTCACTGTACCCCAAAAAGATTGTGTTCACTGCACCCCAAAAATATTGTGTTCACTGCGCCCCAAAAAGATTGTGTTCACTGTACCCCAAAAAGATTGCGTTCACTGCACCCCAAAAAGATTGTGTTCACTGCACCCCAAAAAGATTGTGTTCACTGTACCCCAAAAAGATTGCGTTCACTGCACCCCAAAAAGATTGTGTTCACTGCAGCCCACACACAGCAAAATGGATGTGGACCACTGACACCTGCCTATCTCCTATCCCACACCACACAGCAATATCGATTGTAGTTTGTAGAACACACTGTCCCTAAAAATCAGCAGACTCTGTCCCTAACAGGATTGATAAGATCGTAGATCGGGACTGCAAAACCCACCCCACACAGCAATATCGATTGTAGTTTGTAGAACACACTTTCCCTAAAAATCAGCAGACTCTCTCCCTAAGAGGATTGATAAGATCGTAGATCGGGACTGCAAACCCCACACAGCAATATCGATTGTTGTTTGTAGAACACACATTCCCTAAAAATCAGCAGACTCTCTCCCTAACAGGATTGATAAGATCGTAGATCGGGTGACTGCAAACCCCACCCCACACAGCAATGTCGATTGTAGTTTGTAGAACGCACTGTCCCTAAAAAATCAACAGACTCTCTCCCTAAAATGCCTACAACTCGCCCTGCCTAACACACTCCGACCTGTCCCTCAATTCTATCCGGACACAAATGTTTTTTTTTCCTGTCTGTCCCTAATCAGCAGCCAGCACGTTGATGTGTGCTCTCTCCCTGATCTAAACAGCAGAATGACGCCGCAGCGGCGCTGCCTCGAACTTATAAAGACTTGGTCACATGCTTCAGACGGCCAATCACAGCTACTGATACATTTGTAGGCATGGCTGGGATGGCTTAGGCACACCAGTTAAACGCTTGTTGATTGGCTGTTGAAAGCCCGCCATGAAAAGCGCGCCAAAGCATGCAAAACCCGGAAATAAAACGACCGAACACGGATTTTTACCCGAATATACAGTAAAGTGTTCGTGTCCGTGTTCGGGTAACAAAAATCCAATTATTCGGTACGAACACGAATAGTACAGTCCGTGTTCGCTCAACCCTAATTGCTACTGGTAACTTTATATAAATGTATTATTGTTGGATTGGTGATGCCAGTGAATGCACAACTACACTAGTTATTTGTTATTTTGTGTGTATGTGGGGAGGGTGCGCAAATAGTGGTTAAAGCTGCTACCGATATTCAGTGCCAGATGAATACAAATAATAATTGAAAAATAGTGGGGTGCGCTAAAACAAATATATGAATCCAACCTAAATAAATCAAATTACAATCAAACTTTAAATGTTGGATAATAAGTGCATGATATATTTCAAGAGTCCATAATGAATAAATCATGAGTGTCCATTTGTGATTAATTCAAACTGATATAACATGAAGAAAAAGGAATTATTGAACTTCAGTGTGAAAACCCACCACCAGGTGCACCTTATTTCGGTCTGGTAAGGAGGAATTTCTCCTGGTGGTGGGTTTTCACACGGAAGTTCAAGAATTCCCTTTTCTTCATGTTATATCAGTTTGAATTCATCACAAATAGACACTCATGATTTATTCATTATGGACTCTTGAAATATATCATGCACTTATTATCCAACATTTAAAGTTTGATTGTAATTTGATTTATTTAGGTTGGATTCATATATTTGTTATTATGTAACAAGCAGTATTGGGTATGCTCAAGGCTGCATGGGTAATGTGGCCAAAGGACTCTGCATAGGTAGCACAAGCTATTTATATTGCATTTGTATTGCTTCTAGGGATAAGAGAAATTGGGATCTTTCATTTTCCTGAAACTTCCACAAATTGTTGCCCTTTTACCAGTGGGAAAGGTTACATTTTATTATATGTTTTTGGTGTTTTGGGTTTTTAAATGACTCCTGAGGGTTATAGAAGCTCCATTTAATTACTTTGAACCTGTCCTTGGGCCAAAACAGCCCTTCCTTAGTTTCATTATTTTAAATTTTTCATAGAAAAAACACAATATAATGAAAAAGTTCAAATTAAAAACAAATGCAGTATGCAGCAATCTTTAGATTTATATTCTCCCATCCCTGCTTGTTGTGCAACTTTCTGTTCTAATTTTATTATTCAACTAAGTTTTTTCTACCTTAAAACTAGAATGAGAAAATAAGGTCGCATGAACATTTGTGCTTCTTTTTCATCTTCCTGTTTACTGTCAGCTGGGGAGGGGGGGTAAGTTGGAGACAGCACATCACTGTAATAACCCCAAAAGCAACATTGATTGACATTTGAAGAATTTAAGCCCATCTAGACTAATGCACACAGCTTTTCCTAAAAGTAGAGGACAGTAAACCAGATGCTGTTCATTGCATGAATTTTTTAGTCCAGATCGTACTGAGCAAATGCTAGTCTGAACTACAAATCTTTACTCCTTATGATTCTTGTATAAATGGATAATACAGCACATATTATCACCTATTACAATAAGGAATACTGCAAGTCAATCCAATTCACTGTGAAACACTGGATTCACACATGCAGAAAAAAACACTACATAGATTGTTGGCTGCAGAAGAGTTACTGAGTGCAACATTTCAGTGTGCTGCTTATATAATAAAGATGTTGACTTGACCTAGTCCTAGAGCATGTTGGCATTATTCACTATTTTCTACTAGACTTTTTTATTTTGCAAGAGAAAAGGTAGTCAGGCAAGTTTTTTAAATTCTTTTTACCTAACTCTGCAGAGGATAATCCTAAGGGACTATACTACAGGTCCTGTGTTATCAAATTACCAGTGGTAACCCAAATGTGCACATTTCCCCCTTGTAGCACTGCCCCTAGAGGACTGCTGAAAATTACGCTTTCTGGATTCCCCTGGGTTACCCTTAGCAACAGACAGCAGACAAACAGCAACGAAAGTTCTTGGCTCAGTCAATAATCAATCCAGGGGATGTTGGTTTTTCTGGTTTTATTGAGAACTGGGATGGGAGAAGGGATGAGTGGGATACTCCAACTGACAGCTATTCACAATGGTGAGGACAACTGACTTTAGAATGCGGCAAGGCCGCTGCTTCACCCTGCCACTGAAGTGAAGCTAGATAAAGTGTTCCTTCTTAAATTACTCTTCAAGGTTCTAACTTAGCACCCCCCTTTCTCACTTGCTGTGTGTGCTAACACCCATCCACTGACTCTCCACTGGAGTGGTCCCCTTCCTGGGCAGACCCCCGGCAAGCTTCCCGGTACTCACGGACACCATTTTTTCCCAAGGTTGCTCTGCCTCTAACTCCACCAGTCAGCTTTTATGGACCTCCTGGCTCAGCTCCACACTCCTGATTCACTAGGCCGACCGCCTGTGACCACCATCTATAGCAGCAGAAGGAGAGACAGCCTTACCCTCCTTCTGGGACTTGGCTTCCTGCCCAAAGACCCCCTGCCTCATGTTCTCCTGGCTTTTATATACTATCTCTGTGCCAAACCCATGGGACGGTATCTAAGCCTGTGTGTCATTGGATGGGTTTCCTCCACTGTCGAACGTATCTCTCCATTGGATGCAGTGGGGACACTCTCTCAGCCTAAATGAATCACACATGGAACACATGAGCTGGCTCCCCTGATAAGCAGAAGGAGCTACTAGGCTTTACCTACCTAGCACCTACCTAGGAGGGTGCTAGATGTAAAAGGAAACACCTCAAAATTATGTCACCACCTATGGAAATAGTGTGGCATGTGATGCAATGTCAGTCCAGTAATCATATTATCCCTCGCACAAATCAGATTTGCTCCCCACAGTAAGAACTTGCAAGTGTGTCCATGTAAGATTCTGGTACCTTCGGTACCCTTCCAGCCCAATTCTTCCGCATATAGCTACCTGTCCCTTTAAATCTCGTGACGTCATCACTAGGCGCCGCTCTGAGCGGCTATTTCAATCGCCGGTTTTCACTCACAAGGTGTTCATACAAACCGCTTGTTACACAGCCTTGTCTGACGCTGCCGAAGCCTCCAGCTATTTCCTGTATCTCGCTACGGATTCTGTATCTCGCTACCGATCCTTCTCCTCATTACCGACCCCTCATCTCTCTAAAACCAACTAGTGATAAGTACCCCGCAGGGGATTCCTTCCTATCAACTTGCACTATCTACTCTTGTATACTAAAGACTGTTGCTATCTATGCATTACTATTTCTATCATCTGCACTGTTACATAGATTGCTAGCTCTTGAGTCTACTACCATCTATATCCTTGCACTGAGTTAGCAATTCCTGTACACTTCATCTACTGTCCCCTACCACCTGTTAATTTTACATGATTGCTAACCTATCTGCATACTATCTATCACCATCTGCTAACACTCCTGAACATTACTATTGAGTGCCTATCATTGCTATCACTACTCACGCCTGTCCTTTCAGCACATCACCTCTATACTATCGTATACAACCTATCACTCCAGGAACATCTTAACTGAGTGCCTGTATAATTGTATGCTGAGGCAGGCTGGGCCACAATGATGAGTCTGGAGAGTTGGATATGGTGATTCAACATATCTCTGCCCGACTACTGAGTGGAAATTCTGCAGCTGCATATCCATTTCACTAAACAAACGCCGGAGCGTTACAGTCCATAGCTTCTCCACTTAATAAGTTACGATGTTCTAGCAGAATGGTTGGATGGGCTTTGCTGTTCCTCCCAGTGATAACCTGCCCTGGCTGAATCCAATTTCATTCACACACCTAGGGTTTAAAATGGCTTTATTGGAAGGTGAAAACCCTGGGAGGATGTACAAATGTGGGGACAACAAATCACAACAGTATAACACATTAAGGCAATAATATAGTGCACAGATGCAACATTAGGGTAAATGAGCACAGCAGGTGTGAAAGACAGTAAAATATCTTATGGCTTTGTTAAGATAAAAGGGACCCTAACTAAACCACTAGCCAATGGACTACAGTTAGCTGGTGTTGGGGCCCTGGATCTCATGTTGGAGTGCTGACTCCAAACTATGAGTATTTGTAAACTTAAGGAAAATAGTGTAAAGCCAGCTGTCCATGGGCTTCCATTTTTAAACAGCAGTAAAGGTAACAAGTGACCAAGTGACCAAGTGACCTCTCATCACTCCAGTTGCCAAGTGCATCTCCAGAGGTTAGGTTTCTCTCCATTTGAGTTTTCAGTGGCAACACATAACAGAAACTTGCAGTAGCTCAGTCTCTGGCTGGTTCAGTATGGCAATTCTCTTTACAGCATTACAGAAACAGTGACAGCACTGGAAACGTAACACAGTCCCTGGTGGGCACAGGACAACAGCACTAGTCACAACTAACAGCAGCAAAGTCTCTGCTCTGGTAGGCCCAATACAGCAGTTCTGCACAGTGGTCACATCTCTCTATAGCTACCCCTCAATGCCACACAGCACCACTGAGCATCTGAGGTAATGGCACTCACCAAGCTCCTGGTACTATACAGCAGTCCAGAAGTCCAACCTCATCCAGTGCTAGTTTTCACATGGCTCCCTGCAACTCCACACAGCATAGGCTCTCCTCCTCTTCCCTCCACGGATCCAGGTGGGAGCATTTCATCTCTAGCGCCTGCTGCAGCTCTGGTTGGGTCCTGCTTTTCCTGTTACCAAGAGTGGGCTCACAGTCTGGCTGTCAAAGCAGCCAATAGCAGCCCTCTTCCAGCATTGGCCTTTTCCAAATGGCAACCGGTCCCCTTTACTGGGGACACTTTTCCCTATTGCAATCTATCAACAATCTATCTATCCCAATCTATCAACAACTGGGAGAGAGCAATGAGCTGATTGGCTAAAAGGAAAGGGGGTCATCATCCAAACCCCAAAACTAATGCTTATGTCCTGCATATAATCTGCCAGGGGAAAAAATTACATATTAAAAAAAAAAAAAAAACTGAAGAAAGAATAATGAAGATGATGGTTATGATAACCAATCAAATTCCAGCAGTATAATATTTATATCTGGACACATTTATAGAGATGTGTTCTGGTCAAATAGGATTGAATGCATAAGGGAGCATTTTTGATCCAGTAACAAAAACATTTCTTTTGTATAATATAAAAATTCACGTACATGCTGTTAAATGGATTGCAAAGTTTCTTTATGTCTAAGTAGATGACAACAATAAACTGAACACTTTCAGTAATTCATTGCATGTGTTACAGTGTGCATTGAAATGTAATACTTTCATTAAACTGACATTCAGTATTGGCATTGAACAGTGAGACAACATCTTTCACCACCTCCACATGCAACAGGGCATTGTCTGAAAATGCTGCCAAAATATTCTTAACAATATCCTTGCTTCCTTCACCAGAAATCTGTTCTGTTAATGTGTGTCTGTTGATTTTATTGACTTTTTTTCAATTAAAAGGAAATGAAATGCCCACACACACATGTACAGCCATCATGCAGATAGACAAAGAATTGCATTATTAAATATGTAAGAATTATGAAATCAGTATGACATATGTTTAAACTCTGAATAATTGTTGTTTGTACAGTAGGTATGTACCTATCTATCTACCTATCTATCTTTCAGATTTGATAGAATTTGTCTCTAAGCGTATGCTTCTCTCTTTTTGTATTTCTTTGTCTCTATCTCTTTCAGTATAAGCTGAATATATATATATATATATATATATATATATATATATGTATGTATATGTATATGTATATATATATACAGTATTTACAGTATGTATATATAGTGCCTTGCAAAAGTATTCAGCCCCCTTGAACTTTGCGACCTTTTGCCACATTTCAGGCTTCAAACATAAAGATGTAAAACTGTAATTTTTTGTGAAGAATCAACAACAAGTGGGACACAATCATGAAGTGGAACGAAATTTATTGGATATTTCAAACTTTGTTAACCACTTACCGCATAGTAACGTACCGATACGTCGGTACACTTTGCGGGTTTATACCGGGGTGATGCCTCTAGTTAGAGGCATCATCCCGGTACCGTGGTTTGAAGCCGACGGTCGGCTTTCCGTCGGTAACGACCGATGCGGCTCGGGAGCCGCTCGATTGTTACCCGGGGGGGGGGCAGGAGGGGACGTCCCCCCCTCCCACCGCCTTCCGTGGCTTTGCCCGGGGCTCCCGTCCCACCGGGAGCCCCGAGCACCCAGCCGGCACGTCCGCCGGCTGGATGGAGTCCCGATGAATGCCGGAAACGGCATCGATCGGGGCTCTGATGACGTAACCCGGAGGCGGCGTCCATGACGTCACTTCCGGGTTGCTGTGCTGCAAAAGGCGGCAAATTTAAAAAACGGCTGTATGCAAAAATGCCGTTTTCGGTGTTTTGCATACAGGGAAGTGTAGTGGAGGGGTCTAGGGTCTTTTAGACCCTCGATCCCTCCATAAAGTGTACCTGTCACTATATATTGGTGTCACAAGGGATGTTTACATTGCTTGTGACAGCAATAAAAGTGATCAGATTTTTTTTTAAAAAAAAACCTGTAATAAAGTTTAAAAAAAATAAAAAATAAATAGGAAAAAAAAAAAAAAAAAATTTTGCCGCCCCCCGTCACCATTAGCTCGCGCACAAAAAAAACGTATACGCAAGTCGAGCCGCGAATGAAATCGCTGTTCAAACCCCACATGTGAGGTATCGCCACGATCGCCGGAGCGTGCGCAATAATTTAAAAAAAAGAGCTACACTCTACCTCTAAACTGGTAACCGTTAAATAAATTTAAAGCGTCGCAGATTGAGATCTCTATTGACCGTAGTTTGTCGCCATCCCACAGGGGGGCGCAATTTTAAACCGTAACATGTTGGGTATCTATTTACTCGGCGTGACATCATCTTTCACAATATACAAAAAAAATGGGCTAACTTTACTGTTTAGTATTTTTTAAATGCAGTGAAATGTGATTTTTCAATTTTTTTCCAAAAAAATGGCGTTTTAAAGACCGCTGCGCAAATACCGCTAGACAAAAAGTTTTGCAATGACTGACATTTTATTCTCCAGAGTCTTTGCTAAAAAAATATACATAATTTTTGGGGGTTCTAAGTAGTTTTCTAGGAAAAAATACTGGTTGTAAACAAAAAGTGTCCGAAATAGGGCTGGGGCTTAAGTGGTTAACAAATAAAAAACTGAAAAATTGGGCGCTCAAAATTATTCAGCCCCCTTAAGTTAATACTTTGTAGCACCACCTTTTGCTGCGATTACAGCTGTAAGTCACTTGTGGTATGTCTCTATCAGTTTTGCACATCGACAGACTGAAATTTTTGCCCATTCCTCCTTGCAAAACAGCTCAAGCTCAGTGAGGTTGGATGGAGAGCGTTTGTGAACAGCAATTTTCAGTTCTTTCCACAGATTCTCTATTGGATTCAGGTCTGGACTTTGACTTGGCCATTCTAACACCTGGATATGTTTATTTGTGAACCATTCCATGGTAGATTTTGCTTTATGTTTTGGATCATTGTCTTGTTGGAAGACAAATCTCTGTCCCAGTCTCAGGTCTTTTGCAGACTCCATCAGATTTTCTTCCAGAATGGTCCTGTATTTGGCTCCATCCATCTTCCCATCAATTTTAACCATCTTCCCTGTCCCTGCTGAAGAAAATCAGCCCCAAACCATCATGCTGCCACCACCATGTTTGACAGTGGGGATGGTGTGTTCAGGGTGATGAGCTGTGTTGCTTTTACGCCAAACTAGGGTTGAGCGAACACGGACTGTATTAAACGCTTGTTGATTGGCTGTTGAAACCGTGCCATTAAAACCGGGCCATTACATACAAAACAGGAAATAAAATTACCGAACACGGATTTTAAACCCGAATATACAGTAAAGTTTTCGGGTCCGTGTCTGGGTAACAAAAATCCAATTATCCGGTACGGACCCGAAAACTTTACTGTATATTCGGGTTTAAAATCTGTGTTCGGTCATTTTTATTTCCTGTTTTGTATGTAATGGCGCGGTTTTAATGCCGCGGTTTCAACAGCCAATCAACAAGCGTTTAACTGGTGTGCCATAGAAGCCATCACAGCCATGCCTACTAATGGCATGGCTGTGATTGGCCAGCTGAAGCATGTGACCCAGGTCTTTATAAGCTAGAGACACAGCGCGGTGAGCGTCAGTCTGTTCTAGTGTTGGGAGAGAGCACACACAATGGTGCTGGCTGCTGCTGATTAGGGACAGAGACAGGAAAAAAAACATTGTGGCTGTTAGAAAAGAATGTAGGGACAGGTCGGAGTGTAGGCAGGGAAAGATAGAAAAGCATTTAAGGGACAGGCTGGAGAGAGTAGGCAGGGAGAGATTAGGAGACACAGGACAGAACAATCGTCCGTTAGCTATCTACATAGATTTTGCTGTGTGGGGGGTGGTGCAGTGAACGATCTTTTTGCCCTCACTTGAGCCCACTGAGGAGGAGGAGGAGGGAGAAAAAAATATTTTTTTTTCAGTCTGTTGTGTGCAGCATTCAGCTATATTTTACTACACAGTGCTGTTCTAATCTGCTATTTAAAAATTACAAATTTAAAGGGGAATTTTTTTTTTTTACATTTTTTCCTTCATAGCCTGCTGACTGTGAGATAAAACATAAGACACTTGCTGTGTTCACATCTGCTATTCAAAAATCAACAATTTAAGTGAAAAATAAAAAATATTTAATTCATACGTTCCTGTGAGATACACCCGTTGTATACTGTTGTTCTATTCCACTATTTAATAAACACCATTTTGGGGGTAAAAAAAATTAAATTGCGGCATAGTCTGTATTGGTACGTGTGAGATACACCTTTTAAATTTGTTTGGCGCATCTGCTTCCACCGGCGAGGATTGCAGGGCGCTTCAGTTTGCCTCCTGTTCTGAACTCCTCCTACTCCTCTTCCTCATCCTCATCATCCCTTTAGGGTACAAAAAATTATAATCAGGGCCTAGTCTGTGTTTGTACGTGTGAGATACACCGTTTTATATACTTTTTTCTATTCCGCTATTCAATATACACCCTTTTGGGGTGAAAAAAATTAAATTGCGGCATAGTCTGTATCGGTACGTGTGAGATAGACCTTTTAAATTTGTTTGGTGCATCTACTTCCACCGCCGAGGATTACAGGGCGCTTCAGTTTGCCTCCTGTTCCGAACTCCTCCTACTCCTCTTCCTCATCATCCCTTTAGGGTACAAAAAATTATAATCAGGGCCTAGTCTGTGTTTGTACGTGTGAGATACACCATTTTATATACATTTTTCTATTCCGCTATTCAATATACACCCTTTTGGGGTGAAAAGAATTAAATTGCGGCATAGTCTGTATCGGTACGAGTGAGATACACCTTTTAAATTTGTTTGGCGCATCTCCTTCCACCGCCGAGGATTGCAGGGCGCTTCAGTTTGCCTCCTGTTCCGAACTCCTCCTACTCCTCTTCCTCATCCTCATCCTCCCTTTAGGATACAAAAAATTGTAATCGGGGCCTAGTCTGTGTTTTTACGTGTGAGATACACCGTTATATATACTTTTTTCTATTCCGCTATTCAATATACACCCTTTTGGGGTGAAAAAATTAAATTGCGGCATAGTCTGTATCGGAACGTGTGAGATACACCTTTTAAATTTGTTTGGCGCATCTTCTTCCACCGCCGAGGATTGCAGGGCGCTTCAGTTTGCCTCCTGTTCCGAACTCCTCCTACTCCTCTTCCTCATCCTCATCCTCCCTTTAGGGCACAAAAAATTGTAATCGGGGCCTAGTCTGTGTTTGTACGTGTGAGATACACTGTTTTGTATACTTTTTTCTATTCCTCTATTCAATATACACCCTTTTGGGGTGAAAAAAATTAAATTGCGGCATAGTCTGTATCGGTACGTGTGAGATACACCTTTTAAATTTGTTTGGCGCATCTCCTTCCACCACCGAGGATTGCAGGGCGCTTCAGTTTGCCTCCTGTTCCGAACTCCTCCTACTCCTCTTCCTCATCCTCATCCTCCCTTTAGGATACAAAAAATTGTAATCGGGGCCTAGTCTGTGTTTTTACGTGTGAGATACACCGTTTTATATACTTTTTTCTATTCCGCTATTCAATATACACCCTTTTGGGGTGAAAAAATTAAATTGCGGCATAGTCTGTATCGGAACGTGTGAGATACACCTTTTAAATTTGTTTGGCGCATCTCCTTCCACCGCCGAGGATTTCAGGGCGCTTCAGTTTGCCTCCTGTTCCGAACTCCTCCTACTCCTCTTCCTCATCCTCATCCTCCCTTTAGGGTACAAAAAATTGTAATCGGGGCCTGGTCTGTGTTTGTACGTGTGAGATACAACGTTTTATATACTTTTTTCTATTCCGCTATTCAATATACATCCTTTTGGGGTGAAAAAAATTAAATTGCGGCATAGTCTGTATCGGAACATGTGAGATACACCTTTTAAATTTGTTTGGAGCATCTCCTTCCACCGCCGAGGATTGCAGGGCGCATCAGTTTGCCTCCTGTTCCGAACTCCTCCTACTTTTACTCCTCTTCCTCATCCTCATCCTCCCTTTAGGGTACAAAAAATTGTAATCCGGGCCTAGTCTGTGTTTGTACGTGTGAGATACACTGTTTTATATACTTTTTTCTATTCCGCTATTCAATATACACCCTTTTGGGGTGAAAAAAATTAAATTGCGGCATAGTCTGTATCGGAACGTGTGAGATACACCTTTTAAATTTGTTTGGCGCATCTCCTTCCACCGCCGAGGATTGCAGGGCGCTTCAATTTGCCTCCTGTTCCGAACTCCTCCTACTCCTCTTCCTCATCCTCATCCTCCCTTTAGGGTACAAAAAATTAGAATCGGGGCCTAGTCTGTGTTTGTACGTGTGAGATACACCGTTTTATATACTTTTTTCTATTCTGCTATTCAATATACACCCTTTTGGTGTGAAAAAAATTTAATTGTGGCACAGTCTGTATCGGTACGTGTGAGATAGACCTTTTAAATTTGTTTGGTGCATCTCCTTCCACCGCCGAGGATTGCAGGGCGCTTCAGTTTGCCTCCTGTTCCGAACTCCTCCTACTTTTACTCCTCTTCCTCATCCTCCCTTTAGGGTACAAAAAATTGTAATCGGGGCCTAGTCTGTGTTTGTACGTGTGAGATACACCGTTTTATATACTTTTTTCTATTCCGCTATTCAATATACACCCTTTTGGGGTGAAAAAAATTTCTCCTGTTTCCTCATATTTTATATTTTTTGTAATGGACATTTCAAATGAAGGGTTTACAGCTCAGCATATCATTCAAGCCAGGGGGTGTGGTCGCCCTCAATTTATATATCCATCGTGCTTCTTTCCGAAGCACCTGCAGGTCTATATTTTCTCCTCTAGGATCTTCCGGGACGGGGACTCATCATAGTTGTGGACCATACCTACATGACCCCCATGCACACCAGCACCAATAATATTAAGGGCATAATTGCTGTACCACCTTGCGCATCTCAGGTGCTATTCCTTCTGCCGGGGTTTTCTTTTTTTTTTGGCTTTATTCATTTTTTCTTTATTAATAAAAAAAATAGAATAAAACGGTTTATAGTGCACCAAGCATAAAAGTATTGCACCCAAGCACCATATTCCCTTTCCACACTCTATGCTAAAAAGTTATCAAAATCCCCCCAAAAAATAAAACATAATAATAAAACAGTTTATAATGCACCAAGCACAAATTTTTGGCACCCAAGCATCATATTTCCATCACACATTCTATAATAATCAGTTAAAAAAACCACCCTAAAATCCACATCATGTCCGAAAGACCAAAAAGGAGAGGAAGACGCTCACAGGCCACTAAAAAAGGGCATGCAGCCTCTGTGTCCACAGTGAAAAGTGGTGGCCATGGACATGGTGCATCCTTTGCAGGCGGGGCACGCTTGTCCAGTTTTTCCGGTGCTGGCCATGTTATTGAGCCACAACATGCACCAACTCTTCTGCATGTTGTGGTGCAGGATTATCTAGGGGCAAGAGCAGACTTAGAGCCCTTTCCAACTGAGCATCAACTGGGTTACTAGGTCACGAGGATGGACCACTGGCCAGAACTTGCTCAATATGCAATGGAGCTACTGGCCTGTCCTGCTACCAGCGTGCTTTCCGAACGGACATTCGGTGCTGCTGGAGGTTTTGTGATGGACAAAAGAGTGCGTCTGTCCACAGACTCCGTTGACCAGCTGACTTTTATTAAAAGGAATCAGTCCTGGATCAACAGCCTGCCTGTCTCCTGGAATCTCAGCCATGCTCTTGAGATTGTGCTGGGAGACACAGCAAACCTTCTGGCAAAAGCACATATTGATGTGCCATCCTGGAGGAGTTGGACTGCCTGTGCGACCTCTATAGGGTCCAGGTATAGCCTCATGCTACCAGAAGTGACACTGACCCTAGCCAAATGCAAAACTAGTGAAAACAGTCATAAAAAATGAGTACAGAAAAAAAAATGTAAGTGGCCTCCACCTGTAAAACCATTCCTATTTTGGAGGTCATCTCATTGTTGCCCATCTAGTGCACCGGTTGTTAATTTCATTAAAACCAAAGCAGCTGAAACTGATTAACAACTCCCTCTGCTACCTAAACGACCAGTTCAATATTTCAGGAGTTTAATTGACTTGATGCTTTACTCTAATTAAAAAAATGTTCCTTTAATTCTTTTAACCACTTGCCGCCCGCCGTCATATTAGGTCGGAGCGGTGCGACCATTGTTCTGGGCCGCCGTCATATGACGGCGGCCCATTCAGGCAGGGCAGGCGCGCGATTGTGTGCACGCCGCCCTCTACTGTCGGTGGCGCCGTGTCCCCGGGACACAGCGTGTCACCGGCAGGGGGGAAACAGCCAATGGGCATGGCTGTTTCCCACGTTATCGGCTGTGATCTAATCACACAGCCGATCACAATAGTAAAGCCCACAAGATGACCACGCATGCGCGATCGGGAGCGAGCAGCGCGGTCATGTCGGTGGCTCTGTGTTCCCTAGGAACACAGCTAGTCACCGGCAGTAGTAAACAGTCACTGACAGTGGCTGTTTACTATGTGATCGGCTGTGAATCCATTCACAGCCGATCACAAAATGTAAACACAGAGCAGTAACTCACTGTTACTAGCTCTTCTCCCCTCACACAGTTTCCAGTGTGAGGAGAGCAGAGCCAGAAAAAGTGAGTTACTGCTCTGTGTACCTGTCAAAGTAAAAGCACAAAAATAAAGGTCCCCACACAGTCCTCAGCCCCCCCCCCCCCAATTGCACCTGTCACCCAACAGTCACCTCATCAGTGCCCAGAAATTGACACCCATGAGGCTACGTTCACATGTGAGCGTAGCGATTGCAGGCAGAATCACAGCGATTTTCCCCGCAATCTATAAATTAATGGAAATCGCGGGACGCCTGTGTGTTGCCCGTGATTTGCAATGGCACCCCAAACGCTGTGCCGTGATTTCCAGCTGCCGAATCGCGGTAACATCACGCAAACAACGCATGACGCCCAAAAAAGATACATGAGTTTCTTTGGGGCGTCATGCATTGTTTGCGCGATGTTACCGCGATTCGGCAAGTGGAAATCGCGGCAACATCGCACAGTGTTTGGGGTGCTATTGAAAATCACGGGCAATGCACAGGCGTCCCGCGATTTGCAATGATTTCCAGATCGCAGTGATTCTGCCCGCAATCGCTACGCTCACATGTGAACGTAGCCTAAAGTGCACCTGTCACCAGAGACTGCCATCAGTACCGCCGTGCACCATCGCCCGTCACCTGTCACCCATCGGTGACCATCGCCCGTCACCTGTCACCCCATCAATCACCGTCACCTGTCACCCCATCAGTCATCGTCACCTGTCACCCCATCAGTCATCGTCACCTGTCACCCCATCAATCATTGTCACTTGTCACCCCATCAGTGATCATCATCTGTCACCCCATCAATCATCGTCACTTGTCACCCCATCAGTGATCATCACCTGTCACCCCATCAATCATCGTCACTTGTCACCCCATCAGTGATCGTCATCTCTCACCCCATCAATCATCACCACCTGTCACCCCATCAGTGATCGTCATCTTTCAACCCATCAATCATCGTCGCCTGTCACCCCATCAGTCATCGTCATCTGTCACCCCATCAGTCATCGTCACCTGTCAAAGAAAATCCAAGAAAGTAGACCGCACTCAGGAAATGTAGGTAAACCAAAAAAGAAGGAGAAGCCAAACGGAGCCCACGCTCCAGGCGTAACGCGTATAGGGAGGCGGAGCCTGCGTGCCTGACGCCGATCGCTCGGGTGCTACTCTCCAACACTGAATGCCATAATAGCAGGCACGACTGAGTGCCCAACAAATGTGAGTTACCCCTTTATGCTCAATAAAAGCTCATTATTTACATTCAGAGAGCACTAGATCTTTGCTTTATCTTTATTTTATGTCCTGGCGACCCCCGGAGGTGAAGGCTGGAGAGGTTACCTGTGATAGTCTGTTTATCCCCTGATATGCTCATGCTGGCCTGTTTGGGTCTGGTATCAAGGTGAGAGGCCAATCTTACTGGTGGAGGGAGTTCACACACTGGTGGTTCCTGCTTGATTCACAAGGGATTGAGGCTGTCCTGTCATCACCTGGATATACTAATCATTACTTTGGAGCACTTTATATGAACATTTATGTTTCATCAGAGCACATATGATGGACACCATATTTTGTTGATAACACTTGTTGATTCATGTAATCACTAATTATTTTTGTGCACTTCTGGCGCAGCACGTTTTTTGATTTTTATGTTTTTGTTGTGAGGTGTGGACACAATTTGTGTATGCAGCCGGATTTATATATTGATTTATTCTAGCACATTTTATACACATTTGAATTCCACTTAGTCTTGCGCTGATAGTTTTTTCACTATATTGAGTAGTAGAATGTGTTTTGGGGTGTAGTTGCAAGTATACATATGCTGTGTGAGAGAAATGACCTGTTAATACGTCAATTTGTAAAAAAATCTTCATTTTGCAAAGAATTGTGGGAAAAAATTACAACTTCAAAAAACTCACCGTACCCCTTATTAAATACCTTGGAATGTCTACTTTCCAAAAAGGGGTCATTTGAGGGGTATTTGTACTTTCCTGACTTTTTAGTGTCTCAAGAAATGAGATAGGCCTTCAGTACATCAGGTGTGATCAAGTGTGATCAATTTTCAATGAATAGCACCATAGCTTGTGGACTCTATAAATTTCACAAAGACCAAATAATATATACTTATTTGGGTTATTTTTACCAAAGATAAGTAGCAGTATACATTTTGGCCAAAATTTGTGAAGAAAAATTACTAATTTGCAAAATTTTATGACAGAAACAAAGAAAAATGTGTTTTTTCACAATATTTTCAGTCTTTTTTTATTCATAGCACAAAAAATAAAAAACCCAGTAGTGATTAAATGCCATCAAAAGAAAGCTCTATTTGTGTGAAGAAAAGGACACAAATTTTTTATGGGTACAGTGTTGCATGACTGAGTAATTGTCATTCAAAGTGTGAGAGCGCTGAAAGCTGAAAATCGGGGGTGGAAGTGCACTGTAGGCAAGTGGTTAAGCAGTGTATATTATAATTTTTCATGTGACAACACTGAAGAAATGGCACTTTGCTACAATGTAAAGTAGTGAGTGTACAGCTTATATAACAGTGTAAATTTGCTGTCCCTCAAAATAACTCAACACATAGCCATTAATATCTAAACCGCTGGCAAAAAAGTGAGTACACCCCTATGTGAAAATGTCCAAATTGGTCCCAATTAGCCATTTTCCCTCCCCGGTGTCATGTGACTCGTTAGTGTTGCAATGTCTCAGGTGTCAATGGGGAGCAGGTGTGTTAAATTTGGTGTTATCGCTCTCACTCTTTCATACTGGTCACTGGAAGTTCAACATGGCACCTCGTGGCAAAGAACTCTCTGAGGATCTGAAAAAAGGAATTGTTGCTCTACATAAAGATGGCCTAAGCTATAAGAAGATTGCCAGGACCCTGAAACTGAGCTGCAGTTAATATATTATATTGCAGTTAATATATTATATTAATAAAATATATATTGATTACTTAGAAATCTGTATGACCTCAAAAGTTCATCATTATGAAAAATTATTTTAAAGTATTTTTTTCCATGTCACCTGCCCACAACAGTGCCAAACAGAACTGTGCAAGCTTGGTAAACTCTTCTTACTTCCAGATGTGATGTATACTACATGCACAGTATAAGGGATCCACAACAAGGTGTTTGGGACACTTTTTTAACTTATTATCTTGTTCAAAACAATATTTGAAATTAGGATGACTAATATTAACCACTACAAATTATTAATATACGTTTAATATCGTTTTATTATCGTAATAATATACATGTTAAGTGCCTGGGTCAGTCAAATATGACAACCACCATAGAGACCAAATATGATACATATCAAGCTGTCCATTTGTGATCTTGCCATAGAAGGACACCTTAACCCTCCTCTTATGTTAGAATTCCGTTACTATCCATGATGTTAGGGTCAATTTTGACCCGTGTTTTAAATCAGCCATAAAATACCCTCTGAATAATTATTTATCATCAAATTTGTTTCTTACCTCTTGGTTACCTTGTTAGGCTTCTTTATCCTTGAAAAGATTGGTTTTAATATTTTTGGTGTGACCCCTAGACCTTTCTTTTGATAGCATACCTCTCATTGTCAAATTTAAAAAATGGTAAAATAAAGTCAGCAACTCTGAAATGAATTTGTCCTATGTTTCTTCACTTTATTTAGAGAAGCAGACAAGCAGGAAAAGAGATAGGCCCCTCCCTAACTACAGATCACAGGGTTGAGAGGGGATTGGCTGTCACTGTTACTAAGCAGAGAGAGTGTTTATGATTTCTGTTTTGGCACTTATTAGTGTCCTAAAATCCTATATTATAACTGGGTCAGAATTGACCCTAACACCATGAACGTCTTAATTTTCACCACAGTATTTTATAATTTAGTGAAAAGGATTATTTTTCTATTACATTGTTTAAATAGAGGTTCCTGACAAAGTAAAAAAATCTTGATGCAATAAACAAATTTATGTGATACTTATAGACATTCAAAACCTGAAAACGGGTCAGTTTTGATAAGTCCCAGTATAAAGTAGTCTGTGTTTTTTATACAACTCATGCACTGCATATTTTGCAGTACTCCTGTTCTAGATTTGCCTGACACACGGTGAAATACTTATTGAAGAATCATTAATATGTTGGAACATCATCTACAAAAAAATAAAAATCTAAATGCAACAAATAGATATAAAGATAGTTTAAATATTGCGGTTTTGAACATTTTTTTGTTCTGGAAAATATGCAATATTGCAAATTAAATATTTAGTTTTTTTTTTTTTTTTTAGCTGAAAAATGGAGCTCTTAGCTTTTATCCACATGTTGTGGAACTATCTCTTTTCAGCAGGTTGCAAAAAATCCAGTTGTTTATTGAGATCAATAGCCTAAACTACAACTTGGACGCAGAAGTTAGTGAGTCAGTGCAGTGACTCATCCCTTATCAGGCAGCAGCTGCTACTGCTTTACAGAAGTATCCTGCTTGTTTCTATTCAAAACTGAAAAAATAACTTTGGGTGGAGCTTTCTTTACTAAGGGCTTCATAAGTAAGTTAAAGCCTAGAGTCCTATTTTAGAGTAAAATATGTTTTAATTACTTATTAAAAATCACACTTATTTTGAATTGACATTTAAAATAAACACTAGATCTTGTAATATTTTGTGCCATTTAATAACTTGTTCATCATTTAAACAAATTATAAATTTCTATATTATAACAGATGTAGCACCCTACAAAGTAGGTGCTAGGTAAAGTACAGTAGCCCCTGGCTGCTTAACAGCAGGGCCATGATTTTCATCTGGGCTGTCATGTCTCCCAGGTGTAGCTGTTGAGACTGGGGAGTCTCCCCACTGTGCTCCATGAGAGGGTTCTCATTGGGCAAGTGGAGGAAACCCAGCCAATGGTGCACTCAGGCCTGTATCTACCTCAGAAAGGCAGATTCTGCCGCACAGCATTCTGGGAGTGGGTATAAGTTTGAGGGGAACGCATGACGCAGCATCTTTGGCGGGAAGCAGAGTCCCAGGAGAGAGAGTACAGCTGTCTCTCCTCCCATCAGCAGGATCAGGTGTCCCAAGCGGCTTGCCTGAGGTGACAGAGGGCTGAGCTGCAGAGAGGATCCAGTGTGTTTAGGAACAGCAGAGTTGAGAAGGGTCCAGTTTCAGGAAAGCATTCCCAGTTTGTGAGTACTGCAAACTGCCCCCTGGGGGTCTGCCTAGAGAGAGAGGGGACCAGGAGTGGGGATCCAGGAGCTAGCTAGCCGGTGCAGGACTAACAGTAAAGGGGGTGCCAGTACTGACCCCAAAGAGAAGTAGAGAGGGTGCCAGTGAGTGGGCCCTGAAGTGCAGAGAGGGTGCCTAGTGAGAGGACCCTGAAGTGCAGAGAGGGTGCCAAGTGAGAGGACCCTAAAGTGTAGAGGGGGTGCCTAGTAAGAGGACCCTGAAGGTAGAGGGGGTGCCGAGTGAGAGGACCCTGAAGTGAAAAGGGGGTGCCAGCGGTTGGGCCCTGAAGTGTTAAAGTGTACATCATGCAGTGTGCAGTGTACAGTGTTGAGATTTGCAGCAACACAAGCAGTTACAGGAGCTACCTCAGTCAGGAAGGACTGAGGGAGCTGGATGCAGGACTTTTGAGCTAATCAGAGCGTCAGGAGTAAAGTCTAAGCACAGTCCAGGACTTTTGACCTGATCAGAGTGTCAGAAGTTAAGTTCAAGTACAGTTCAGCAAGTCAGTGTTTTTCAAGCGCCGGCAAGCGTTGGCTGGCACCCAGCCGGCGTCAAGACATCGCGGAAAGGCATTTTTTCCACAAAGTGTCCCATTTGTACCTAGTTGAGCCAGAGGAATATCCCACTCATTCCCTTCTCCCATCCCCAATATCAAATAAACAAAACAAACCAAAGATGCCAGAATGGTCATTGTCTCCAATCTCACACTTGGGTATTCAGCTTAAATGGGCTGAAGGTGTCACCGGTAACCATGGCAGACCCACATCAGGCCCAATGCCTGAAAAACCTGGTACACAAATATTTTTGGCAAGGCTGTAAAAGCAAAAAAAATTGCGTCAGGGTCGCAAGCACAAGAGGCTGAAACTGAATTTGAGAGGGTTCGAAAATCCCTGTTTTCTTAGAATATCTTTGTTTAGTAAATGAACAAGTTAAAACTAAATTTAAAACACAAAGAACAAGACTTAAAAATCTAGAGCAAAACAGGTGTGATTATTTAATTTTTTTTTTTTTTTTTAATTCCCTTGGATTTTCTTTTGAGAATACCTGGCCTTTCTTTTTCTGATTGTGAGCCATATGATTAATTAGAATGCATTTATCCAATCTGTTTACAGCAGTTTAGAGCAACTTCTAATCAAATAAAGTTGATAGGGTAGCATTCCTTGTTGAATAAATATGCAGTTTGTTTAATAGCTGCATTGTGATCTAGAACCCACAGAAGAAAACAATGTCCCTCAAATATCACATTGCAATAGCACTTAAGGCACCCTAAGGCAAGCTAAAGTGGATATAGGCGTCAATGCTATCATGTCATCTAAGCATGCCTTCAGCACTATTTAGCACACTGCTTGATGAATCAGGGTCACAAAAAAGGCAGCATTTATTGCTATAGGCTTAAAATTAAAACATTATATTCTGCTGCTAACAGTGCCTTACAAAAAAAAAAAGTAATAGCATTTTTTTTAAATTCTTTATGTAATGTTTTTGGCAAAATACAAAATACAGTATATGAACCAAAACAGTAAATTTTAGCCTGTCTGCAGGGGTAACCAGCTATCCAAATGGTATTGAAAGAAAAAGCAAGCCACAAACCATGGTTACATCGGGACATGTCTAAAGGATTGAGGAGAAAGGACCAGAATAAATCCACTTACTGCAAGAGGGTTCCCGACCACAGAAAAATCAGGGTCCCCTTATTTTACTTAAATATAACAACAGATTTATAACTTCGGGACTTTGGAGTACAATTCAGGAAAAAGAGAAAAAAAAAGTGGGGGGGGGGAGAGGTGGGAGATGTGGAATCAGAGGCCCAAACCCAGAACGTACATGTCAAGGCTCCAAGAGCGGGGGCTATGAACCGGTCAGGTTCAGGTGGAAACTGGAGGAAAAGGTATAGTCAGTCCAGTATTATCATGTTTTTGTGAAACTTATCCTCTCTCTGATTTGCAGAGGCAAGGATATATTCCTTTCTGTAAATCTCCTTAATTTTGTGAAACCAAACACTTAGCAGAGGAGCAATAGGTTGCTTCCAGAAAAGCAGGATACAGGCGTTGGCGACATGGGAGTTAAATGAGGCATTTTTTTTACTTTGTGTACATGTAGTCTTATACTTTTCCGCCATTTTGTTGTCTCTTTTTAATTATTATTTTTTTTTATATATATATAAGCATGCATATAACACATTTTCAATGATTCTTGGGGTCACAGTAGTAGTAGTAGTGTTAACCCTAGAATCACCTATACCCTAACTCTGTGTTTCTCAACCTTTTTCATTCTAATCACCCTTTACATTTTTGCCCAATCTCAAGGCACCCCTTTCTAAAATGTAAAAAACTAAACTAATAGTCTTACATAATGCAGCACCATCCATACCCAACATTAGAGGTGATTTTTACAAAGAAATATACCTTCGCTCACTGGTACTCAAAAGTATTCTGTCATTTCGCTTCCCCCTCAGTTCCTCTCCCTAATTCAGCTAACCTGACTCCAGTGCTAACGGAGAGGGGCAGGGTAGGAATAAACAAATATGTCCTCAGGTGCCCAACATTCTTCTTATCAACCTATGACGTTATCGGTTTTTGTGAAAATGACAGCTGGGCCACACTGAGCCTAAGCTTGTAATGGTGCACAATAAAAACCTGTGCCATTGCATCACAGAAAAAGGCAGGCTTGATCCACCTTCCAGCAATTTAATTTATTTTATTAACAATTTTTAGGAAATATGGATATTTTTTAGGTACCCCTTAAGGAACCCAGAATAAAAACCCTGGTTGAAAAAGTCTACCTTAACTCTTAGTGTTTAGAATTACATAGTAACTTATCAGTCTCTAAAGTTTTCAAGATATGTTTTCTAAAATGAAGAAATTGATTAAGACATTACAAAAAAAAAAAAAAAATTATGTTTGGGACCGTTGTCCTGCTGTAAAATAAATTTGGGGCCAATCACATACCCCCCCCCCCCCCTTATGGTATGGCATGATGGTTAAGTGTTTGTCTGTATTTCTCAGCATTGAGGACACCATTGATCTTGACTGTCCAACTCCCTTTGCAGAAATGCCACCCCAAACCTGGAAGAAACCTTCATTGTTACCTGCAAGCACTCATTATTGTACCACTCTCCAGATCTTTGGCGAACAAACTGCCTCCTGCTACAGCCAAATATTTCACATTTTGGCTCATCAGTCCAGAGCATCTGCTGCCATTTTTTTACGCTCCAGTTCCTATGTTATTGTACATAGTTAAGTTGCTTATTCTTGTTTCCTCGTCAAAGGTATGGCTTTTTTGGTGCAATTCTTCCATGAAGACCACTTCTAGATAGACTTCACTGGAGAGTATATGTGTACCAGGTGTACCTAGATCCCACTGGTTTCCACCAGTTTGCTGATGGCATGGTTAGACATCCTGTGATGTCAAAGTGAAGTAAGCATGATGTGTCTTTCATCTGCTGCACTAAGTTTCCTTGGTTGACCATGGTGTCTATGGCCCTTAACATTTACCATTTATTTGTGCTTCTCCAAAAGAGCGTAAACAGCACATCTTGAAACCCCAGTCTGCTTTGAAATCTTTGCCTGGGAGGGGTTTTGCTAATGCAGTATAATTACCATGTGTCTTGTTGCTGTGCTCATTGTGTATGTCTTGGCATTGTGCCGTCTTGCCATTGCGTATGACCTGTGTCATGAAACTTCCACAACCTCATCTTAGTAGCAGATTTAGGCTGTTCATCACCCAGTTTTAAGGCTCCTACGCAGCTGCTTCTGTTTCAGGTAATGACTGTGTTTCAATCTACATATGAAATTGAATTTAAGGTGTGTCTATAGATAGATAATACTAGATACCATAAGATTAGCAAAGCGGTACCAACGTCCCCATATTTATATATCTAAAAAGATATTGCTCTAAGATTTCAAAGCTCTCGCCAAAGCGAGGAAACAAGAGGGCTGGAGACCAGGGGGTGGGACTTTAGGGGTACCGAGTAGACATTGAACATTCACCAAGGGGTATATATAAAATGTTGAAGCTTTATTTAATTACAAGTAATAAAATGCCATCTGCTTTACAATAGGCAGAATGAAAGGACTAAAAATACAAAAGACAAACACAGACAGTTAATTGGATATATCGCATGGATAATTGCAACAGTGTTACCAAGACCATAATATATTAAATGGAAGTGGCTAATCCGGTGGATAATCTGGCTCTAGTCCACAAGGAGGCACCCAACATGTTTTGCCGGAGGCTTCTTCAGGGGCGTTAAGCTGTTGAGAATATGGTCATGCTACTATATCAAAATATGAAAGAAAAAAAAGAAAAAAAAAAAGAAAAAACAAATAATACATAAAGTTAGTACAGGCAACCATATAATCGTGTGGGCATTGTGCTATGCAGATCCGAGAGAGGAGGGCCACACCAATTGGAAAAGATACCCAAAAGTCCAGAAATATACATATTTTGATATAGTAGCATGACCATATTCTCAACAGCTTAATGCCCCAATTAACTGTCTGTGTTTGTCTCTTGTATTTTTAGTCCTTTCATTCTGCCTATTGTAAAGCAGATGATATTTTATGACTTGTAATTAAATAAAGCTTCAACATTTTATATATATACCCCTTGGTGAATGTTCAATGTCTACTCGGTACCCCTAAAGTCCCACCCCCTAGTTTCCAGCCCTCTTGTTCCTCGCTTTGGCGAGAGCTTTGAAGCAATATCTTTTTAAATATGTAAATATGGGGACGTTGGTACCGCTTTGCTAATCTTATGGTATCTAGTATTATCTATCTATAGACACACCTTAAATTCATCTACATTTATGGGTGGATAACACACCCGAGGGCATCTAATTCTCTCTTGGTCATAAATATCCAAGAGGGTGCGTCTTTCTCAGTATTATTGGTTAACATTGTTTCCATCAGGTTTGGGTCGAATTAATCTAGTCCCAACATCTTGTTTTGTTACACAGAACATATAATTTGTTATGTATGAACTTTGTGTCTCACCATAATCCCTCCCTTCTTTTCCCCTCCCTTGTCCTTGTCTTGTCCTGGTCCCCTTCCCTTTGTTTTTCCTTGCTGATAGACCTTTGTCTCTCTTTTGTGTCAGGCTCTAATTTTCTCTCCATATAGCCTTGCTACACAGAGTCGTTGTTATGGACCTCTCTAGTAAAGCTCGGGTTGGCTTTATGACTGATATACAGTCCAGCTGCATTTCGGGATCTAAGAACGAAGATGATCTCCAGTTCTATCTCAATAAGGTACAGGGACTCCTCAAAAGAAAATCCCATCTCTACTGGCATCTTGAATTTTTCCAGAAATAAGTAAGTGAAAACATTAATCCTCAGGGACTCAGATTACTTGGAAGTGTCTGAATTTCAGATACTTCTCCTGACACTGTGTGGTGGTGGCAAGCAAGGGTGGTCCCCATAAGTCACACCTGTGATCCTTCATGTTTGCACTTTCATTGCTCTATGCACTTTATACCTATGGACTTTATTGACTCCTATTGATGTGATTTCATGCTTTTATGTATTTATGATTTTATGCTTATATTTATCACATCTGATTCATATATTTTGGTATATGTTATCATCCTATTTATTTGGTAAGAGGTTATCACCATCTCTGCGCTACTGAAATTCGAATGAAAAAGCCAGTTCCTGTTTTTTCTGGATGAATTTTATTATTTATTATAGGAAAAATCTAATTCATTTTTTATCTGCAAGGTGCTGTGCCACCCTATATGAGTGGTGGGCAGTGGGCACAGTACAGTCTGTGGGCCTGACACTCACTGGCAGGCAACTACAATTATATTACAGAGAAAAAATGAAATGACTTTTTTATCTGCAAGATGCTGTGCCACCCTAAATGAGTGGTGGGCAGTGGGCACAGTACAGTCTGTGGACCTGACACTCATTGGCAGGCAACTGCAATTATATTACAGAGGAAAAATTAAATGAATTTTTATCTGCAAGGTGCTGTGCCACCCTATATGATGGTGGGCACTGGCAGTGGGCACAGTTCAGTCAGTGGGCCTGACACACACTGGTAGGCAACTGCAATTATTTTAAAGGGTAAAAATGTAATGACTTTTTTATCTGCAAGGTACTGTGTCACCCGATATGAGTGGTTTGCACACAGTACAGTCTGTAAATATATAGAAAAAAATAAAATAAAAGCAGACTGATATACCAGCCCTAAAAAGGGCTTTTTTGGGGTGCTGTCAGGATGCTGTCCTTACAGCAGGAGTGGACACAGAACACTGGCCTAGCTAACGATTTCCCTATTAATTCAGCAGCAGCAGCAGCACTCTCCCTGCTCTAAATAACTCTGCAGCTTCAGAATGAATCTAAGATGGATGCTGTCCTTGCTTTTTTATAGGAGGTGGGAGGGTCTGGGAGAGAGGGTATACTGATTGGCTGGAATGTGTCTGCTGACTGTGAGGTACAGGGTCAAAGTTTGCTTAATGATGATGTATAGGGGGCGGACCGAACATCGCATATGTTCCCCCGCCGAGGAGAACGGGAACAAGCGATGTTCGCCGGCAAATAGTTCGGGACATCTCTAGTACAATACTGTTTCCCAGATTCAGCTCACCATTAACTGATCTGTTACATTCATTCTGCCCAATGTGCCTCATTTCCAACTTCAACCCTGCTGAAGATGGTGCTGTGGGCTGTGCAACCTCTGAATGGGTTTCTCCAGTTCTTTGTACATGAGTGGTGATTTCAGATTTTCTATTTGGTTGTCTGACACTGGCAGGGCTAGAAACGTGTCCTGGATACAGTCTTGTCAAAACTTTGGCAATTATTGCTTCCTTCCTGGCTGAAAACATTACACCCGCACAGGATTTATATCGCACACAGCCGCCGCTGCCTACTCCTCACTAATTCTTCCCGATCACTTATCCGGAGCACCACAACAACAACACGCCGAACCAGGGAAGTGACACAAGTCAAGTAAAGTGACTTTGTAAAAGCAGGGTCATATTTACTTAATAAGCACACTGTAAAAGAAGAAAGAATATACTGACCTTTCCAACAGCCTGTTTGTTGACATGCAGCTGCTTCACTGTTCACTGTGGTTCCTCCCGGGGGCTTGCATGTCACTACAGGATGTATGAGCTGGTGGGAGAAACCCCTGCTTGCAGTGGGAGGTAACAGGTACAGTGGAAAAAATAACTATTTGATCCCCTGTACATTTTGTGAGCGTGCCCACTTACAAAGAAATGAAGGGTCTATATTTCTTATCATAGGTGTATTTTAAATAATAGATACAGAATATCAACCAAAATCAATAAAAAAACACATGAAACAAATGCTATAAATTAAGTTGCAGTTCAGTCAGTAAAAAAAGTATTTGATCCCCAAGCAAGACATGACTTAGCACTTGGTGGAGAAGTCCTTGTTGGCAAGAACAGTTTCTTGTAATTTGTGACCATGCTTGTAAACATCTCAGGAGGGATTTTGGTCCACTCTTCTTTACAGATCTTCTCTAACTCCTTATGGTCTCCTGGCAACTTGAAGTTTCAGCTCCCTCCATAAATTTTCTATAGGATTGAGATCTGGAGACTGACTTGGCCACTCTTTGACATTATTGTGCTTTTTCTTGAGCCACTTTTTTGTTGTCTTGGTGGCATGTTTTGGGTCATTATCATGCTGGAAGACCTATCCACGACCCATCTTCAGTGTTCTGGCGAGGGAAGAAGGTCCTTATCCAAGATTTTAAAATACTTGACCCCGTCCATTGGCCCCTCAATGTGGCAAAGTCAGCCAGTACCTTTAGCAGAGAATCAGTCTCAAAGCATCATGTTTTCAACTCCGTGCTTGATTGTAGGGATGGTGTTCGTAGGGTAATAGTCAGCATTTTGACAAAGAACTCAATTTTGGTCTCATCAGACCACAGCACTTTCTCCCAATCCTTCTCTGAATCATTTAGATGTTCATTGGCATGACTGTACATGTGCCTTCTTGAGGAGGGGACTTGCTGTGGTTGGAGGAAGAAAAATGCTGACTATGACCCTAAGAACACCATCCCTACAGTCAAGCATGGAGGAGGAACCATTATGCTTTAAAGCTGTTTCTCTGCTAAAGGTACAGACCAACTTTGCCACATTGAGGAGAAGATGGATGGGGCTTTGTATTGTAAAATCTTGGATGAGAACCTCCTTCCTTCCTTCAGCCAGAACACTGAAGATGGGTCATGGATGAGTCTTTCAACATGACTATGACCCAAAACATACCGTCAAGGCAACAAAGGAGTGTCTCAAGAAGAAGCACATTAAGGTCATGGAGTGGCCTAGCCAGGCTCCAGACCTTAATCCTATAGAAAATTTATGGAGGGAGCTGAAACTTCAAGCTGTCAAGTGGCAGCTAGTGATGAGCCGAACACCCCTCTGTTCGGTTTGCACAGAACATCTCGAACGGTGGAAATGTTCTAGTGAACATGCAAACTCCATTAAAGTCTATGGGACACAAACATGAAAAATCAAAAGTCCTAATTTTAAAGGCTTAAATGCAAGTTATTGGCCCAAAAAAGAATATGGGGACCTGGGTACTGCCCTGGGGACATGAATCAATGCAAAAAATGCAGCGATGGGCAGTGGTTAAAAGAGCAGTGATTTACTGATTTTAATGAGGTTTAAAGTGAAACTTTAAAAATGAAAAATTCCATTAAATGTTGTGCCTGGGGGGCCCCCATAATGTGCCTGTAAAGTAGCACATTTGTGCAATGTTTCTAGCCTGCTGCAGCAATACTGACATTCTTAAAGGAAAAAATGTAATTTAAACTTGCTCGCGGTTGTAATGTATTGTAGGCTCCCGGCAATACAGGAAAAAAAAAATAGAGTAGGGTTCCCCCTAGAATCCATACCAGACCCTTATCCGAGCACACAGCCTGGCTGGCCAGAATGGGGGTGGGGGCGAGTGAGCGCCCCCCCTCCTGAACCATACCAGGCCACATGCCCTCAACATGGGGGGGTGGAAGCTCTGCCCCCCCACCCCAAAGCACCTTGCCCCCATGTTGATGGGGACAGGGGTCTCTTTCCGACAACCTGACAACAGTAATGTATTCACTGCACCTGAGCAGTGCATTGTGGGTGGTTTGTGATGTCAGGTCCCTATAAAAGAGCTGTCAAAATCAAAGCAGCTCAGAGCACAGGAAGCATCCAGAGAAGCAGGAGCTTCTTCTTCTTCTTTTTTTTATTTCTATTTTTCGGACGGACGGGCGACTGATCATCGAGGGACACTATTTTTTTATTTTTTAATAAAGGACTTTTCCAAAACTGTCTTTTGTCTTCATTTTTTTTTACACTTTTTTTGTGAATGGGTAGGGGTACGATGTAGCCGATATCCATTCACATAGGAGGGACCGGGATCTGGGGCCCCCCTGTTAAAAGGGGCTTCCAGTTTCTGAAAAGCCTCCCCTCGTAGACCCCCACAACCACAGCCCACAGTTGTCGGGAAGAGACCCCTGTCCCCATCAACATGGGGGCAAGGTGCTTTGGGGTGGGGGGCAGAGCCCCCCCATGCCCCAAAGCACCCACCTCCCCCAAGTTGAGGGCATGTGGCCTGGTATGGTTGAGGAGGGGGGGCGCTCGCTTGCCCCCACCCCCATTCTGGCCCATTCAGGCTGTGTGCTCGGATAAGGATCTGGTATGGATTTTAGGGGGAACCCCACGCCATTTTTTTTTTAATTTTGGCGCGGGGTTCCCCTTAAAATCCATACCAGACCTGAGGGGCCTGGTATGGACTGAGGGGTGGAGCCCACACCGTTGTTTTCAGCAATACTGACATAAATTGATATAAACTGAAGTGCCTATATATATATATATATATATATATATATATATATATATATGTATATGTATATCTTTGTGGTAGACACTGCACTCAATCTCAATCTGATCTCAACAAACTTTAAAAAGCAAAAATCTCTCTCCCTGCCAGCAATGTATTTATTAACTATAGAATTACTCTTAAAAATCACCTGCTGACCAAGAGATTCAAACCCACAACCCTGCAATTAGCAAAGCTGGTGCTCTACCAGCTGCACCACCGTCAAGCACACTTAGGTTGAACACACTTAGGTTGAACACACTTTCCCTGCTTAACTAACTAACTCCTATCTCACCCTACACACAGTGGATGAGATAATAGTTAGGGAGAGTATGCTCAGCTTAAAGCGGAGTTCCGCCTTCCCCTCCAAAAATTAAAAGTCAGCAGCTACACATACTGTAGCTGCTGACTTTTAATATTAGGACACTTACCTGTCCTGGAGTCCAGCGATGTAGGCACTTACCTGTTCTGGGTTCAGCAATGTCGGGTGCTACCGCCGCCATTGCCGGAAAGGGAACCTGGTAGTGAATCCTTGCGGCTTCACGGCCGGGTCTCTACTGCGCACGTGTGAAGTGTGCTGCGCTTTCCGTTTGGCTCGGCCGTGGGGGAAGGAGGAGGGGGCCGAACTTCCGGGACAGACAGCCGTGGCGCGGTGTCCCGGAAGAGGGGAAGGGGTACCGGTCAAAAACAGGTACTTGTTCCCCCCTCCCCCCTGAAAGGTGCCAAATGGGGCACCGGAGGGGGGGAGGAAGCAAAATTGTGGAAGTTCAATTTTTGAGTGGAACTCCGCTTTAAGCAGGCGTAACGGTGGCGTAGATGGTAGAATACCAGGCTGGCAATGACATGGCTGTGGGGTTTAAATCCCCTGACCAGCAGGTGATTTATTGAGGTCAGAGTCCATGATAATGCAGGAACTCCTAGTTCCCGAGAAGAAGCACGTTTATTCGTCATTGAGTGAAAAGCCAATGTTCGACTCAAACTCGAAGCTGATTCCTAGTGGCGGTCAAAGAACCTTAAGGATTTAGAGGAGAACTGTAAAGAAAAGAGGACCAAAATCTCTCCTGAGATGTGTGCAAACCTGGACACTATCTACAAGGAAAGTCTTACCTCTGTGCTTGCCAACAAGGATTTCTCCACCAAGTACTAAGTCATGTTTTGCTTGGGGATCAAATACTTATTTTACTCAATGAAACTGCAACTCAATTTATAACATTTATATAATTAGTTTTTTCTGGATTTTTTGTTGATATTTTGTCTCTATCATTTAAAATACACCTATGATAAAAACATTATGGGCCCTTCACCCTTTGTAGGTGGGCAAACTTACAATAAAGAGTGGTAAGTTTCATCAAGTGGGTCTCTGGAAAGGCAAGTATATTACTTCTTTCTTTATAGGTTATTAATTGGAAAAAGTGACCCAGCTGTCGAAGGGTCATTTTAACTATAGAAGAGAAGTTTGCTTTCAGGCAGGGCTGTGTAAATCTCAAGACTAGCTGGCCACAATTATAATTCTTTTGGCAGATAAAACTGCTCCATTATATGCATTGTAATTGTTTACTTAGCTGTTTGCCTGGAGTTCAGCTTCAAATTTTACTGCAGCGATTGTCAGTTTTTTTTTTTTTTTACCATCTCCATAGAGTAAAGTAGTTATAGGAAAGAAGTAAGGCATGGCAGCAGGTTGCAAAGTTTTAATGATCGCTCCCCTATCTCCACCCACTCAATGTCGTTTCTGTCTCCAAAAACTCCTACTTCCATTTTCCAAGCTTTCTGCACTGTGGTACATTTGCACACAGCTCAATTCTTGAGGGCCTCGGAGACAAAGAGCGCCGTCTGTTCTATAGCACTTGACAAGTAGCTTGGCAAAGACACCCTCATTTTGATGCAATCTTCAGCTGTAAGTGAACTGACAAGCACTGCCATTCTAGTCCAACTGTAATCTTTAATGATTAGATTAAAAATGCCAAGCAGATTCCACTCCAATTCCTGTTTAATTTTCTGTAAGTATGAACAATATATATAGTATATAATACATTCTTATATTTAACATAGATGCACACATTAATAAACAATCTTCTAATTTATGTTTGGATTTTGTGCATTTTACTTTCAGTGCTTGATTTATTTTTATGTGCTTTCTATGCTACAAATAAATTATATATTATATTTCTTACATTAAATGACATGCAGCGATAGTTCTGTATAGAAATGTTATGTGGGAGATTAGTTGTGAATCATCAAGTTTTGAAGAAAAGATTCCAATATTAGGAACCTTCCGAGTGCAGGATTGAAAGGTCTTACAACTGGAACACAACAATACTACTTACAGTACTAACAATTTACGCAGTGCATCCAGCAGGTGCATCTGTTAATGTAGGAAATAGTTCATTTGGGCCAAGAAAATTAACTAGCTAAAGAGATAGTAAAGCTGGAAATCAGCTTTAAGGATAGGTATAGTGCATTTTTTTTCTTTATTGTTTTTGGTTTCAATACAACCAAGAGTTAAAAACAGTAATTTCAGAAGATAGAGTGATGCAGATATTGCTTTTATCATTGGTTTTTTTTAAGCCATTCTACCACTGCCTTCAACCATGTCTCTCAATAAGGGAAATAATTGTCACCGAGCCAGGACAAGCTTTTCCATCCACTGATAACTATGTACATTAAATGGGAATCGGATTGACAAACAATAAAAAGGACATTCTTCCCATTTACGGACAATGTATTATTTATTTACTACAGGTATTTATATAGCACCAACTGTCATGATATAGAGTCAAGCTCTAAGACCAGTAGCCATAGCAGCTTACACAGGAAACAGCTGGATAGGAACACAGGTAGGTCACAAGCAGATGACGCAGGCTCTCCTGAGGTGCGTAATCTAAGTACTAACTGGTGTTCACCAGCGCTCCTGATGGTGGAGATGGATTTTGTTGCATGTTATTACCAGGTTGCGGTCCTCAGGATCACCCCACCAGAAGTTGAGAAAGCCAGGTTCCAGTAGCAGATAAAGCTGGTTGGGATCAAGCAGAAGCTTAGTCTAGGTGAGTCTAGTAGCCAAAGGTCGGTAAGGAGTAGTTGCAGGTTGGGATTAGGCAGAAGTGTAGTTGAGGAACAAGCCAAGTGTCGATAATGAATGGTAGCAAAGACACGGACGGCAGCAGGAGAGACAAGCGAGATACTGGCTGGTGAAGGCACAATATTCTGGCAAACAGGAAGTGCAGAGACATGGCTTAAATCAGGAAGTTCATGGGAGGAGCAAAGGGTTCAAGGTTCAAGGCAATTAAGATTCACGGCAGGATCATTTAAGGATTTGCCCAGGGAGCTGTCCAGGGAGCTGTCCAGTGAGCTGTCCAGTGAGCTGTCCAGTGAGCTGTCCAGTGAGCTGTCCAGTATTCTAGGTGGCTCAGCAAATAGAGTCATTGCCAGGCACAGTGGAGGTTACTGGTTCAAGTCAAGGTCCTGGCACCAACAGTTTACAAAGCGCTTTTAATATTTATACATTACCATCAGTCCCTGCCCTTAAAGAGCTTGCAATCTAAATGTCCCTACCTTACATACATACACATACTCAAGCCAATTTACTTACCTTCATGTCATTGGTGTATAGGGGGAAACCAAAGTACCTGGAGGAAATGCACACAAGCACAAGGAGAACATACAAATTCTAAGCAGGTAGTCTTCTGGTTGGAATTCAATTAAAGGACCCAAGTGCTGCAAGGAAAATGTGCTAACCACTAAGCTACTGTGCTTCCCCTCAAGCATTTCTTTCCATTGACCACCAGTGTAAGATTTTTCCCACTGACCAATGTAAGGGGGTCCTTCTTTCACTCATCACCAATTTAAGTAGATACCTCTCTCATTGGATATCATTGTAAGGGAGTTCTTCTCAAATGATCACAGATGTAAAAGACGCTGCACTGACCACATATGTAATGGACACCTCTCCACTGACCAATAATGTATGCAGGTACTACAATCAGTGCTGTATCTTGGCCTAGGCCAACAAGGCCCAGGCTCAGGGCAGCGCTTCGCAGGGGGGCAGCAAAAAAGCTGCACCCCGCAAGAAAAAAAAACAGTCTTCTCCTGGCTCCTGCACAAAAAGGGTCCCTGCCAGCTTGCACTACACTTTTAGTATAGTGCCAGTCTTATGGGGCGAATTGGGCTGGAGGGCAGGGTCCAGGAGGCAAATCAGTCTGGCAGCCCCATAAAGCGGTCACACTGCTACCTGTGAGTATGATAATACCGGCCAGTGAGGACATTCAGACAGACCGCAGGCCACCGACCACACTTAATACAACTGGCCCGACGGCCGCCAATGCTAATAAGTGTGGAACTGCAGTCTAATGCTCCGCCTCCCCTCCCCCGCCCCCAGGTATGGCAGGCATCATGTCAATAATATAATTTCATTTCTTTAAACATCCTTGTCCTTGAGCGAGAATATTGAATTGCATCATATACAATTAATACTTTTAATTGTAAATGATGGCAATAATATTTTGGACCTGCTCACCTCATATGTGCTATTGCAATATGTCACTGGATTAGTACGAATTCTCCAATCATATAAGATATTTGGACTTGTGTTTGCTGCCACTGATTGTAATCAAAGGATTATTTCACTTATTTGTATAATGACTCCGGACCTCCTAGTTATTATACAAATAAGTGAAATAATCCTATGATTACAATCAGTGGCAGCAAACACAAGTCCAAATATCTTAAAAGAAAGGAGTAATCTTACTAATCCAGTGACATAAGGCTGTACTAATGGCCACTGATGGCCACTGATGGGGTGGCACTGATAACCTGCACTGATGGGGCTACACTGATGGGCACTGATATGCTGCACTGATGGGTGCTAATAGGCTGCACTGATGGGCACTAATATGCTGCACTGATGAGCACTAATATGCTGCTCTGATGGCCACTGATGAGGCAGCAATGGTGGGTATTAATAAACTGCACCGATGGGCACTAATGAGGCTGCACTGATAAGGCAGCAATGATATTCTGCACTGATGAGGCTGCACAGATGGGCACGAGGCAGCACTGATAAGATTCACTTATGGGGCTGCACTGATAGGCTGCCCTGACAGGCACTGATATGCATCAATAGGCTGCACTGATGGCCACTGATGAGGCTGCACTGATGGCCTTTGATTAGGCTGCACTGATGACAGTAATGAGGCTGCACTGATTGGCACTGATAAGGCTGCACTGATGGGCACTGATGAGGCTAAACTTATGGGAACTGATGAGGCTGCACTGATGGACACTGATAGTCTGTGGTTGTGGTCTGTGGTTTACAGATGACAGGGTGGGTCATAAACAGGAATGGGTGTGGCCTTTACAGGAAGGGGTGGGTCATATTTAAATTAGGGGGTGCCCACGTTTAATCAGGCCTAGGGCAGCACAAAACCTAAATACACCACTGACTACAATATTTATTAAATAAAAAAATACTCCAGCGCTCAACCCAAAAGGTACCCCACAGGATACTAAGGTGCATAATGCTTGCTCAGGTTCAAACCTCCACAGATCAGCAATCTCCATTCAACTTCAAAAACACACACAAGACTATGCAAAACTCCTCGTGCATTACCGCCATGCAATTTATTAGATCCTCAAAGACAAGTGGATACTCACAAATGGTTAAAAACAACAAGGCATATAGCATAGACACTTCAGTCATGGGTGGTGTGTCTTTTCCTAGAAGCATCTGGTTGGAAAGCTATCATGTTATGGGAGTCAAGCCCCATTTTTCAGTGCTTTGAGGAAAGGGGTTGGACTCCCAAAACTTGGGAAGAATAGATCTTCTGTGCCTGGCTGCATCCTCTAGCTGCAGTCCAGCAAAAACCAGCAAAAAAAACCCCATTAAAAACCAGGCCACACATCACAGTTGGCAGACAGGCTGATTTAAAGCTGAGCACCCACAATCTGTTTTTGGAGGATACCAGGAAACTCCAGGACTCTATCAATGAATTCTGTGTGCTAAACAACCATGTGCTGGATATTACATTGGCAGACATGTTGTTGAACTCTCTTCATTCAGATATGATTCATTTCATGCACCAATCTAAAGTATGGGAGATTGGAGACCAATTCAGCCATGTTGAAAACAAGGTAAGCGACTTTGTATTCACTTTCAAAAAGCTAGTTGACCCACCAATAAAAAAGGTAGATAACATATCAGCCAAACTGAATTAGTCCCAAAATGAAGCCATTCTTACTTAAACTGTTTTAGGGGGTACTCTATGACCCTGCTGATCATTGACTGTATTCAAAGAAGAAAAACCTTCCACCTGCTAAGTAAGCTACTAAAAATTTTCTGGCACACATCCACTTATACCATGCGTGGGAACAACTTCTAGACACAGTCGGGAGATCTCATGTTTTACCTGAGAGCTTTACAGGCATTACCTTATATACCACTGAAATACAAAACAAAGAAAGGGTGCACCAGCCTAGCGCATTATCCTCAGCGAGTTTATTGAAAAATAAAAAGATATAAATCAGCTACTCACAAACGTGAAAGTCAAACATATCAGTTCCATAAGGTAGCATCATTGCAGAAGTCCGATATCTCATGAAAGCAGAGGGCTGACGCGTTTCGAGACCGTGCCTCTTTCTCAGAGCCTCAGAGGCTCTGAGGAAGAGGCACGGCCTCGAAACGCGTCAGCCCTCTGCTTTCATGAGATATCGGACTTCTGCAATGATGCTACATTATAGAACTGATATGTTTGACTTTCACGTTTGTTTGTGAGTAGCTGATATATATCTTTTTATTTTTCAACAAACTCGCTGAGGATAATGCGCTAGGCTGGTGCGCCCTTTCTTTGTTTTGTATTTCAGTGTTTTGGTCGACCGCCCCGGTTGTAAGGGGCAGCAAAGCCCAGCCATAGTGGATGCCAAGTTTGAGTATAAGTTCCAGGATTGAGGCAGCCTGAGGACCAGGTTCCGAGCGCAGGAGTAGTGTGCTGAACAGCACTAATCCCTTTCCCTTATATACCACCCTGTTTAAACACACCAATCATTAATATTATACAGGATTTATTTAGTACCAACATTTTGCACAGCGCTTTATAACATGAGGGCATACAGTACAATTACAATCCAATCCAATACAGGAAGAATAAGAGGGCCCTGCTTGTTAGAGATTACAATCTAGGAGGAAGGGTAAAGTGATACAAAATAACTGTGGGGGATGAATAAAAGTACATTTGTTGAGTAGGGGCAGAATAGGCTTCTATGAAGAGAAGGGTTTTCAGGAAGTGTCTGAAAGCACAAATAAATAATAAATATTAATAAAAAACTAATTTTTCTGGTTATCCTGTTAAACTCAATGTGACACAAGGGTAAAACCTACATCATTTAAACAATCCAAGAAGGTCTGGCACTACTGAAAAATGGGGACATTCTTTCTGATTAAACCTTAACCCTTGGTGCCCCAGAATCACCAAGAATCTCCCAAGTGGGCAAAACCTAATTTTGAATCCATGAAAAATGGGTACCTGAAACAAGATATGCTCCTGCGTGAACCGAACTGTTTTTCACTTAAGAAAACCACAGCATTATACTTTCCTGGTTTCAGGAATCCATGAAAAATGGGTACCTGAAATGCTTCAAGATATGCCCCTGCGTGAACCGAACTATTTTTCACTTAAAGAGGAAGTAAACTCAAAAAAAAAATCCGAGAAAAAAAAAGCCCTGTAAAGAGAAAGGCATAATGAGCTAGTATGCATCGCATACTAGCTCATTATGCAGTACTTACCTTAAAACGAAGCCCCCGCCGTGCCGCCACCTCAGCGACAGGACGGCGACATGTCCTGCCGTCCCGCTTCCGGGTTCGCGTCCTCCGGCCATCTGATTGGCCGGAGGCGCGATTACATCACTCCCGCGCATGCGCGCGGGAGCCGCCGTTCACGGCACTGAGCTCTGAAGGAATGGCACGGGTGGCCGTTCCCTCAGAGCGCCTGCGCCGATGACGTCATCGGCAGTTTGCGCTGTAAATATCTCCTAAACGGTGCTAGTTTGGGAGATATTTATAGCACCTATAGGTAAGCCTTAATATAGGCTTACCTATAGGTAAAAGTTATACAAGAGGGTTTACAACCTCTTTAAGAAAAGCACAGCATTATACTTTCCTGGTTTCATATTTTGAAGCTACTTCCTTTTACTTTTAGCTCTGATCAAGATGTTTTAACTCTGCTCTCCTTCTCAGTTGTTTATTTGTTAGGCTTGTGCTTGTACAGGAGATTAAGCCTCTGCATTTCTCCAGTGAGCAACTCAATACAAAGACTGTCTTGGTATGCTTTCTCTCTTTTCCCTCCTACTAGTAATGTAAATCAACCCATAGTCCTTTATATGGTTGTTGGAGAATCCCTAAAAATGGGGTTTTCACCTTTATAACACCTAGTTATACAAGGGTTAATTTACTAAAGAAGTGGAGCATGTTCACTTTATTCAAGGTAACTTTCTTTTAGCTTAGTGAATGCAATAGAAATTCACTATGCAAAGAACACCCAATCATGTGTAGTGAAATTTAAAAGAAACAACAATTTTGCTTGCACGTGATAGGATGATGGAAGTCAGAGCTTCCCCTCATTCACCACGCTAAGAGACAATCCCCTTGCAAAGTTAAAATTCCCTTTGCTAAGCAAACAGCTTATTTGACGCTAATAAACTAACCTCACAGTGGGGTTTATTTACTAAAGCTGGAGAGTGCAAAATCAGGCTTCTGCATAGAAAGCAATCAGCTTTGAGGATTTAATGCCAAAGCTTAATTGAACAAGCTGAGGTTAGAAGCTGATTGGTTTCTATGCAGAAGCCTGATTTTGCACTCTCCAGCTTTAGTAAATAACCCACAGTGATCCTTTTGCAACTTCTCTGAATCTACAAGATGGAATTGAAATTGATTCTATCAATGCTAAAGGAGTAAAAATTCCTTAAAAAGGGTCTACGTTGTGGAAAGAAGCTAGACTTACTCAATGTGGTACACAAGACCCCGTTTTATTATTCACCACACACCAAAACTGTCCTACATACAGTACATATACTGTAGTCATGATTGCCAATAAAATAGAACTAAAAACAAAACTTTTTTTTTCCTTTTTCAGTAGAGAAAGGGAGAGGTATAACTCCCGGACATTTTGGAAATTTATCTTTACTTCATGTGCCATAGCCAAAAAGTGAAGTGAGAATACATCCTTCCAAAGTGAGGCAATCCCTGATTGCCCCCGGGGTCACCAGAGCTAGTGTTCCCATTGGAAGATCTCTCTTCTATTCCTGTTCTGTAGACAACCCAAAATGTTATATTTTCTTTCACTTTCACTCTCAATGATATTGATAAACATGTCAAAAAGAGAGGATGACTACCAGGCAAAACAGACAGCAATAAAAGCCTGACAGATGTTCTTATGCCTTGCAACTCTATCCAAGACTAAAGTAATGTTTTGCCTTCAGTTATGCATTAAAATGCACTTTCCTTCAACTGTTTGGACACCGTCTTTGTCTTGGATCCAGCAGGCTGATACATTATCCTAATCTGCAATACTGATAATGTTGTTTATACTTCAGTGATATATGTTCTATGTATCTATCTGTGTATCTATGTTCTCAATTCCAGACAAATTCCTTCTTGAATAAACTCTTCAAAAAAGATAACAAAACTTTCACAAGTATAATTACTTTTGTGTCCAGACTTCAAATTGATTCACAAAAGATGTATCGACACCTCTAACTCCAAAAAGAAGTCTGGCACAGCGCCTAATCACTTTCTTTAAAAAGCAGATCTCTTTGATGTGAGAAGATGCCAACATCTCCTCAGAAAAACAATACAAGTTTTTTTTTTTTTCATACTCACCTCTCTTTTCGTGTACCAAAAAGTACCAATTACATATTATAAGAATGTCTAATCTGTAATTTGATGCCTTTTGGAGATTTTTCCATCTTTCCTTGGCTTCATGCTTTATGCACATTAATACAAATTTTTACCTGGGATGCCCAAACTTTCGATCACCACTGTAGATATACAAGGGAAATAAAACCAAAGGGAATAGAAGAAATAATGGAACCAAAGGTATTACAGTTTGCGTCTTTCCTCAGGCTTAAAGTGTAACTTCACTCTCTCTATAAACATCAACTATTTTTAATCCTTGTGCTGCTAGAATTAGTAAATGTAAAGCAAAGTATATTATATTTACTTGTTTAAAAAGTTTATTACATTTGTTTAATTACTTCTTGGTTTCCATGCCTAAGCAAATGATGTCATACATCCCAGGAGTCTTCAGTAGGGGAGGAGGGGTTTTCTCACCTAAGCACATCCTCTCCATGCCTGAGCTAAGGGCAGATGGATTCCAGGACGTAAATGGTACATGAATCATCTGCCCTTACTCAAGATGGCCACAGCCAGGAATGCTACGGGGTGTTTTTCAACATGATTTCTCAACAAAATAACGCATAGAGACATGGTTGAATGGATAGGTTTGCTTTGAAAATTAAAAATGAATTAAATATCATTTTTGGTTTGTGGTGTTAAGATGAAGTAAAGTTCCACTTTAAGAAGACTTACAGGGCACAGTCCTGCTATTACAGAGGAACAGTCTTTGAGTGTCATTATTTTTCTTTTTAAAATATTTTTGTCCTTTCACTCTCCAGCTGACTTTTCCTCTATTTGTTTTGATAGCTTTCTTTCTAAATGTTACTCTATAAGTTACATTTATTCAGTAGCTGTCATGTACCTGGGTGTCCTTAAACTGGGAGGTTCTCTGTTCCATAGCTTGCAGCCTTATCTGTTGTGCCACAAAGAAGCTCTGGAGTGTTTGCAGTGATTTTCCAGCCTGATGCTTTACTTTTGGACTCACTAGCTCCACCTGCTGCCAGCTGCAAACAATGTACAATTTAACCAGCTGTGAACAATGTACAATTTACTCCGCCTTCAAAAAGCAGCACTTCCTGTTCCTCAATGCCCGCTTGTTTGGAATATCTTCCTGGGTGTGCTGCTTGCTCTTTGATAGACTTTTGTGTATGAACTTTTGCCTGTATTCTTGACCCCTCTTCAGCCTGCAGACTCTGTACTTCACTGCCAGCTTGTGTATGACTTCTGCCTGCCTTTCCATTCTTTGGATTACGTTTGGATACCGCTTTGCCCGATCTGTTGCCGGCCTGATCTCTGACTACGTTTTAGCCTGAATCCTCAGCACTCAAACTCCACTTCGGACTTTACCTAACAGGTACCTAAAATTAGCTTACATTCTGCTGGTCTTCCATTACCTCTGCTTACTAAAATGCTAATTTGTAGTACTGTAAATTACTGGTCTTTGTTCACCAAAAAAAAGCTTCAAAAGAAATTGTTAGTGTTTAATTCTCTATAAAATTGATTGGGTATTTCTGGTAAACAAGTGAGTATAAAAATAACTCATTTAGTACTAAATCAAAATTTTTCCCCTAGAAACTAGATAAATACAGTATAGGTCTGTATACTGTGAATCTATTATTCTAGAGTTACCTTTAATTGAGTAGCATCTTGACAGAAGACATGCATGAAGGTGGTTTAATAAAAATATAATGCCCAGTTTGGTTTAGATGGCTTTCCAATTACACAGCTGTTACACATATAAAATCAAATTAAATACACAACTCAAATCCCATATGGATTCTAAAGTAAAGGTATTACATGTATGAAGGGGTTTCATACATGTGGGAGATGTCGTGCTTGCTATTTTGCTAGGACCAATCCAAAGAAACGTGAGGAGTTTTCTGTTCCTGTAATAGGCAAGTCATTTAAAATTCAGAACCTCATCACGTGTGATACCACTCATGTGGTTTATGCCTTGATGTGTCCATGCAACCTTATCTACATAGGACGCACTAAACGGACTGTGAAGAAACGGTTGGGGGAACACATCTCCAACATTTTGAAAGGGTTCAGGGACCATAGTGTCTCTGACCATTTCAGAAGGTTTCATCAGCGTCACCCACGTAGTCTGCATTTCTGGGGGATAGAAAGGGTGACCCTCCCCCTCATGGAGGGGTGCTAACTGGGTGAGAGTTATCCAAGTGTGAGACAAAGTGGATTTATCTCACAAAGGCCTTAGATCCCAAAGGACTAAACATTGAACTGGACCTCAACTGTTTTATCAGTGAGTGATTACTAGTGAGTTCCTGATTAACAGTTGGCGATCTTCAGTTTGAGCTTCTTTAGTAATACTTGTCTGTTTTTAAGCTACTACAGATTACATGTGGGGTTTGATGTCCCTGCATGAGTGATCCTTGTCTATAAATTTATATATTTTAAATCAAAGTAATTTTGGTTTTATTTTTGAATGATATGTATATTGATTTTAAACTTTTTAATATTTATATTTATAAATATTTATTAAACTTTGAATTGAGGGAGGTATTGATTAATCACCATGGCTTATTGTGTGGTTTTAAAAATACCTTTGTGTGAAAGCACTTTTTATTATTGTATTAGTACCATTTCTTTGTATAATAGTTATACATAGTCAAATTATTGTCTTTCGTTACATAGATAGTAATTTGCGGTGCTATTAGGATATTCACACATAAGCCTATTTGATGATGCATTCCATTTTTGGCAGTATGAAATAGCAGGGGTTAATCTTGTCAATGAGATCACGGCGTATGTTTCGTGTTTCACTGCTGACATTTATTTATGCTTTGGCCGCTCCGTCCCACTATTGTGGTTGATTGGGTGTGATCGCTGCGGCAGCCGTCTGCTTAATTTGCATGCTGGGCGGTCTACGTGACATTGATGCATCAGCTGTGTGAGTATTCTCCTACAAGTACCAGGATGCCGCGCCGTGAGTTCACGCCCTTTGACAAAGTCGGAAATGACGAAACGTGTCAGAGCGTGAACCTCACGGCGTCCGGAAGTACTGGGGGACACGAGCGGAGTGATCGGAGTTGCCTGACACCAACGTGGAGAAGGTGAGAGGTACCGTCACTGTCCACAAATGGACCCTATGGAGTGAAAGTATATTATCATTTACTGCGCTGCATTTATTGTGTTTGTGAGTGGATTTTCATTTGAGTTTGATTTGAATTAAATGTGAAGTTTAAAAACGATATCACACTAGTGCCTGCCTTTATATTTCTTTTTCCCGCTGAGTCATCTTAGTCCATGGACGATCTGGTAAAAAGGGATTAAATGAGCACAAGGATCATTGGGTCATTAGCTGCCACAGGGAGAACACAGGATTTGAGCCAGTCTGGATGTCAGCATTTTTCAGCGTGTGAGCCTTACCTATGAAGTGGGTGGGCAAATTGTTCCAGTGAGTTGTCATTCTCACTGATTATCACAACGGTGGATGCAAATAGCTTTCTGAGGATTCTGGCTACACGGTGTCTTTTCCTGTCTGGTGGATTGGCTTTTTCTAGTGATCTTTACTACATGAACTTACTCTTGGTGTATCTACTCTATGAATATTGGACTGACTATTTTTTGTCTGCGCTACTAATACCTTTACTTTAGAATCCATATGGGATTTGAGTTGTGTATTTAATTTGATGCTCTATGTTTGAAAGTAGCCGCGACTAGTCTTTAATTAGACATACTATTTATCATATATCGTAAACCTTGTGCACAGGGGATATATTGCTTTTCATTTTTATTTTAAGGAATATTTGTTTTGATTGATACACATATAAAATGTTTCTTGTATTTAGTATTAGATTAGAGTAGATGGAAATTAGAACCTCTGTTAGGTTTTTACTACCACCTGGAACTCTGTTAGAGAGCTTTCACCTCACTTTATATTCCAATTTTAACATTCTAACCAGGGCAGGAAGTAAGGGGAAAACCGCTTGTGAATATGGTTATATATCCCACCCTGCACGGCCAAGCAATTACATTTCCCACACATGGTGGAGTCAGGAATCAGTTCTTGCAGTCTAGTTTTCTATTTTATTAGGGTACTTGAACTTGGATAGGGAATTGGGTTATTAGGGGATGCCTACTTGATCAACACAGAATTCTTAAATGACACAATTATATGACAGTATATACACTTCTCCTCTTCTACCCCAGCACAATCTTGCTTGTAGAACTACATCTCCCAGGACCAGCACTGAAAAGATGATCTAACACAGACTCAGTCAGATCCAGAGCAAGTGCCCTTTGCAGGCAGGGACCGCAGGCCAGTGGCGGCCGGCCGATAGGGGGCGCAGGGGCGCCACCCCCCCAAAAAAAGAAAAAAAAGATTAAATAAAAAAAAGTAAATTTTTCGCCCACTAGGGGCGCTGGACCTAGTGCTGGGTATGGGGGGGGGGGTTGACCCCACCTTCGGCTAGCAGAGGCGCCAATTGGCGCTCTTCTGGGGGGTCATCGGGGCGCAGAGCACTGCGCCCCGACACTCCCCACTGTAGTCCTGTCCTGGCTGTGATTGGTCCAGACTTCAGCCTGGACCAATCATACAGAACATCCCGGCTGACGTCACTCACTGTCCTGTCACCTTCCCGGCAGAGCAAGGAGGAGCAGCGGCGCGCGTGGTCAGTGTGGAGACGTCTCTCCCGACTCCCGTCCCGGCCGTCACTCTTCAGCAGCAGAGAGCAGCAGCAGCAGTCGGTCCGGTCGTGAGAGAGGCAGCACAAGATGAGCAGGTAAGTGAAATTGAAGCAGGCGTTGCCTCAGTGCCTTTTCTCTCTCCTGTGTGTGGGACTGCGGAGTCCAGTGGGGAACTTAGTGTCAGAGTCTGACCAGGACACCTCTTCCTCCTCTCCCAGCCAGCAGCAGCACAGCATACCTCCCAATAATGATGATAGGTGTGGGGCTGCAGCTGTGAGGGTTAAGTGTCTGAGTGTCTCCAGTCCACATACACTGTCCCAAGAGCAAATGACTCCTGCGCTTAAGGGGTGGCCTAGCGGCTGGTATCCGGAAAATGCGATTCAGGTCAAATTGTAGTAAATTCAGGCTGTGCTGCCACTCTCAACGGGTCGTGGTAACCCAAAGAAGATACTGGAAAAGAGAAATGGACAGAGGGCGCACCAGCCTAGCGCATTATCTTTAAAACAATTTATTGTAATAGACATGTATACACATTATACTCACAAAACGATTATGAAACACGGGCAATAAGCAATGAGGGACCACCAGGGGTCTCCACTGGACATCCTCAGCTGCCGCAGGCCGTGAAAGGATGTAGACCTCCAAAAAACATCTTACGCGTTTCGGGGTGTTCCCCCTTCATCAGAGCTCTGTGGTAAGAAACGCATAAGTGGTTTTTATGAGGTCTACATCCTTTCACGGCCTGCGGCAGCTGAGGATGCCCAGTGGAGACCCCTGGTGGTCCCTCATTGCTTATTGCCCGTGTTTCATAATCGTTTTGTGAGTATAATGTGTATACATGTCTAGTACAATAAATTGTTTTAAAGATAATGCACTAGGCTGGTGCGCCCTCTGTCCATTTCTCTTTCACATACACTGTCCCCCCTGCTGGCCCCGCCTCTCCCTCTTAGCTCCGTTCTTGGTGATGACTCTTCCCAGAAAGATGCTTCCCCCACCTCGGGCTCTTCTGCAGGCGGCTGCCGAGTGACTGCTCTACTCAGTGTCAGTGAGTAATGTGTTCTGCCATGAACCAGGCTCTCCCTCCCCCCCACCTCTGATAACTTTCCCAACTTTCAACTTCTGCAGAGATTCATGGAGGGGGGAGGGTGGGGGCTGCTGGGTCTTGTGGTGCTGGGCAGTGATTGGCAGCTCTGGGGTTCCCAAATCCCAAATTCCTCCCTTCTCTCTACCTCTTCATCCCAAACAAAGCCCCCGCACCTCTACACCCTAAACAAACCCCCATCCCTGTCTCTGCACCTTAACATTCCCAACTTTCAGCTGCTGCAGGGCTTCATGGAGGGGGGAGGGTGGGGCTGCTTGGTGTTGTGGTGCTGGGCAGTGATTGGCAGCTCTGGGGTTCCCAAACCCTAAATTCCTCCCCCTCCCTGCCTCTCCACCCTAAACAAACCCCTCCTCGCCTCCCCTCCACTCCAAACAAACCCCCCCTTCCCTGCCTCTCCACCCTAAACAAACCCCCCCTTCCCTGCCTCTCCCCCCTAAACAACCCCCCCCTTCCCTGCCTCTCCACCCTAAACAAACCCCCCCTTCCCTTCCTCTCCACCCTAAACAAACCCCCCCTTCCATGCCTCTCCACCCTAAACAACCCCCCCTTCCCTGCCTCTCCACCCTAAACAACCCCCCTTCCCTGCCTCTCCACCCTAAACAACCCCCCCTCCCTACCTCTCCACCCTAAACAAACCCCTCTCCCTGCCTCTCCACCATAAACAAACCCCCCTCCCTGCCTCTCCACCCTAAACAACCCCCCCTCCCTGCCTCTCCACCCTAAACAACCCCCCAACACTGCCTCTCCACCCTAAACAACCCCCTCCCTGCCTCTCCACCCTAAACAACCCCCCTCCCTGTCTCTCCACCCGAAACAACCCCCCCTCCCTACCTCTCCACCCTAAACAAACCCCCTTCCCTGCCTCTCCACCATAAACAAACCCCCCTCCCTCCCTCTCCACCATAAACAAACCCCCCTCCCTCCCTCTCCACCATAAACAAACACCTCTCCCTGCCTCTCCACCCTAAACGAACCCCCCTCCCTGCCTCTCCACCCTAAACAACCCCCCTCCCTGCCTCTCCACCCTAAACAAACCCCCCTCCCTGCCTCTCCACCATAAACAAACCCCCCTTCCTGCCTCTCCACCATAAACAAACCCCTCTCCCTGCTTCTCCACCATAAACAAACCCCTCTCCCTGCCTCTCCACCATAAACAAACCCCTCCCCCTGCCTCTCCACCATAAACAAACCCCTCTCCCTGCCTCTCCACCCTAAACAAACCCCTCTCCCTGCCTCTCCACCCTAAACAAACCCCATCCCTGCCTCTCCACTCTAAACAAACCCCCCTCCCTGCCTGTCAAGGGGTAACTATGAAAAAGTCAAGGGGTAACTATGAATACTTTTTCAAGGCACTGTTCCTTGATTACTGAAGGCCCCTTTCACACTTGTATGACGTCAAAGTCACACAATTTTTTACTGCATTGTTTGCCGCGAAGCAATACCTATTACATTTTTCTTTGTGCGCCCCCCCCCCCCCCAAAAAAAATATTTTGAGCACCAGCCGTCACTGCCGCAGGCCCCTTTGGTAGTGTAGCAGAAAAGAGGTCTTATTGCTTAGCTGTCCTATTCCTGTGGCTACTGATTCCAGTACCACCTCTTTGGGCACTTCCAGCCCACCTGGCTTTAGCTGCCCCTTTCCCCTGCCCATTCCATCTCAGTCCTCCTGACTGACTCTGCATCCATCCCAGACTACTCTCTCCCAGTCCTCTCAGGCATGCCTCTCAGTCCTCTTGACTATGTCTGACTGTCTTCCTTCCTGGAGATTTATCCTTCAGTGTCCTCATGCTGTCCTCTCCTTCCTGAGTATTTAAGGGGGCCTGTCCCCTGCCAACCCATCTTTTGGGGATTGGTTAGGGCCCTCATGAATACTCCAGGCAGCTCCTCCTCCCCTCCACTCCCATCCTTCTGCATGTTTCTAGAAGAAGGGGGAGGTCTTAGAGATGCTGCCGGTGAGTCATATCGGCCTCCTTGAGTCACTCACTTGACCCAAATTAAACAACACAGCCAAGCCTGAACAATTTGCCTACTCTGTACAAAGAGACCAACTCTAACACTCTAGCAACGGTAGAGGTGCTACATAAATGTATATAGGGAAAGTCAGTCCTTTTTGCTGTTTTTCTCTGGTTTCAGAGCAAAAGAAGCAGCAAATTCATGGTAGTAGGAGGTTCTAACATCAGAATTTTTTTTTATTCTTTCACCTCCTCCTAATCTCTTGCACATCTGATTGTTATGCTGCCTCTATGTGTGCTCCATATTAACCTCTCCCCTCTTCTTTCCTGTACATCTCAACAGTAACCCCTTTCAGTGGTATACCTAGAGCACCTGGCTCGGATCCTATATCTGGCACCCCCCCAAACTTTAACCACTTACTCACTGGGCACTTAAACCCCCTTCCTAACAAGACCAATTTTCAGCTTTCAGTGCGCTCACATTTTGAATTACAATTACTCAGTCATGCAACATTGTACCCATATGAATTTGTCGCCTTTTTTTTTTTTTTCACACAAACAGAGCTTTCTTTTGGTGGTATTTAGGGTTGAGCGAAACCAGACTGTATTGTTCGTGTTCGTACCGAACTTTGGGGTATTTGGTACCCAGACCCAAACCAGAACATTTCACTGTATGTTCGGGTACTGTCTGTTGTTCGGTAATGTTATTTTAATGTTTTGGCGCGGTTTTAATGGCACGCTTTCAACAGGTGCAAGGCAGCCAATCAGCAAGCGTTTAACTAGTGTGCCCTAGAAGCCATCACAGCCATGTCTACTAATGGCATGGCTGTGATTGGCCAGTGCAGCATGTGACCCAGACTCTATATAAGCTAGAGTCACTCAGCGCCGCGCGTCACTCTGCTAATACTACTGAAGGGAGAGGTTCCTGACTGCTGCTGCTGCTGAGGGAGAGATAGGACTTTACTACAGGGCGAGGCTGGAGAGATTGCTTGTAGGGAAAGCATAGGAGGAACAATCTGCTTTATCATACAGCGATCTACATTGATTTGATTTTGTGGGGTGTAGTGAACAATGTTTTTGCCAGGAGGGAGAGAGGAGTTTACTGTAGGGCCGGCTGGAGAGATTGCTTTTAGGGAAAGCATAGATAGGAACAATCTGCTTTAATCAGACAGCGATCTACATTGATTGTATTGTGTATGGGTGCAGTAGAACGATCTTTATGCCCTGAGATTGCTTTTCTAACCTGCTCTTCAAAAAGCACCAATGTGAGGGTAAAATAATTATTTTACAGTATTTAGGGTAAAAAAAATTATTTTTCAGTTTTTCATTCATACATTACAGTGAGATACACCCATTGCATACTGTTGTATTGCACTGTGCAATAAAAAAAAAAACTATTTAGGGGACAAAAGAGTTTATTGCGGCCCTGTCTGCATGTGTTACAGTGACATACACCCATTAGATGCTGTTGTATTGTGCCTTGCAATAAAAAAACTATTTAGGGGACAAAAAAAGTTGATTGCGGCCCTGTCTGCATATGTTAGTGACATACACCCATTGCATACTTTTGCATTGCGCCTTGCAATAAAAAAACTATTTAGGGGACAAAAGAGTTTATTGCTGCCCTGTCCGCATATGTTACAGTGAGATACACCCATTGCATACTGTTGTATTGCGCCTTGCAATAAAAAAACTATTTGGGGACAGAAATATATTAAATTGCGGCTTAGTCTGTATCTGTACGTGTGAGATACACTCGTTGGATACTGTTGTTCTAGTCTGCTATTCAATAAACACCCATTTAGGGAAAATATATTAAATTGCGGCCTAGTCTGTATCTGTACGTGTAAAAACCCATTTTGGGGAAGATCCAAAATTCGATAAATATGAGGAGAAGGTCAAATAAGGGACGTGGCCAGGGTCATGGTGTTGCTGGTGGAGCTCCTGTTGCAAGGAGAGGATGTGGTCGATCTGTGCCAGCTACATGCACAGGTGAAACACCTTCCTCAGCTGCGAGTAGGCGACAGAACCTGCAGCAGTATTTGGCAGGGCCTAATGTGCCTCTAGAAATGTTGAGGCCAGAACAAGTACAGGCGATAGTAGATTGGGTTGCTGATGGTGCCTCCAGTTCCTTCACATTGTCTCCCACCCAGTCTTCTGCTGAAAGGTCAGAGTTGGCACCTGCAGCGGATGTCCATCAAACTGTCACCGCACCCCCTTGCAAATCAGCCAAGCAGTCTGAGCCCCAATTCATGCAGCAATCTCCTTCTTTTTGATTACTCTGTTAGCATGGTTTCCCAGGGCCATCCATCTAGCCCTGCCCCAGAAGAGGAAGAGATTGAGTGCACCGATGCCCAACCACTTATGTTTCCATATGAGTACATGGGAGGACCATCGCAGCACATCTCGGATGATGACGAAACACAGGTGCCAACTCCTGCGGAATTCCGAATTGTGGAGACCGACAAGGGTTGCAGGGGTGAAGACTGGGTGGAAGACGATGTGGAGGATGATGAGGTCCTCGACCCCCACATGGAATGAACGTCATGCAGGTGACCTGAGTAGTTTGGAGGAAGAGATGGTGGTCGCACAGAGCCACCAGCATAGCAGAAGAGGGAGCAGGGTGCAAAAGCGGAGCGGCCGTGCCCTAGACACTATGCCTGCTACTGCCCAACGTAGCAAGGGACCGAGCACACCAAAGCCAGCTCACAGGAGTTCCCTAGCATGGCAGTTCTTCAGACAATGTGATGATGACAGGACAGGAGTGGTTTGCACGCTGGGCAATCAAAGCCTGAAGCGAGGCATAAACCTTCTCAACCTGAGCACAACCTGCATGACCAGGCATCTAAGTGCAAAGCATGAGCTGCAGTGGAGTGCACACCTCAAAAACCAAGAAAGGTCTCTGGCTCCTCCTGCTTCCTCTTCTGCTGCTGCAGTCTCTGCCTCTTCATCCACCTCTGTAGTGACAGTGGCACCTGCCACCCCGCAAACAGAGGATCCACCAGCAACACCACCACCTGGGTCACCAACAACCATTGGTGTGCGCAGCCTATTACATTAGGGTGTGCACCCAAGAGCACAAACACGTGTATATCAGCAAAGCAGTGGACGGTGTCAGTAGAGTAAAGATTGGTGCCAGTAGGGTAGTGGACAGTGTCAGAAGTTTTTTATTTTTATTATTTTTTAATTATGTTTTACAATATTCTTTTTTTTATTATTATTTACATTTTGTTTTATTATTTACAATATTATTTGTTTTTATTATTATTTACAATATTATTTTTTATTACTTTTTTTACAATTTTTTTAGGAAAACTGTTATAGGGCCTTTTTGAAATATCAAGGGTCTAACCAGACCCCTGATTTCTCACTTTTGAAATAGAGAAAGAAACTGAAGACAGAAAATCCCCTTTCCCATTTCCTGCAGCCTGCAACAAACATAGTTTACTATGCTTCAGTTAAGAATGAAGATGGGAGCGATACAGATCACTCACTGTCTTCATTCAGAAAAGGAAGGGGCTGGTTAATGAATTATTTACTATTATTACTATTATTTATTTTAGCTCTGAGAGGAGCTGTAGGGGGGAGACAGGAAGGAGGGGGGAATTGGCACCACACAGGGGGATTAGGGTGTGCCCAGGCACACCCGGCACACCCTGTGCGCACGCCTATGCCAACAACCATCTCCACAATGTCCCGTGGAAGCGTTCAGCTTTCTATCTCCCAAACACTGGAGCGGAAGAGGAAGTACCCCCCCCCCCCTACCCACCTGCGATCCCTGGCCCTAAATGCCAGCATTTCAAAATGCCTGGCCTTTGAAATGCTGTCATTCCAGGAGGTGGGAGACGCAGAGTTTTAAGAGCCTTATGGCGGTGGCTGTCCCACAGTACGTCATGCCCAGCCGCCACTACTTTTCCAGGCAAGCCATCCCTTCACTGCACAACCAAGTGGGTGACAAAATCAGGTGTGCACTGCGCAACTCCATCTGTGGCAAGGTCCACCTAACTACGGATACATGGACCAGTAAGCACGGTCAGGGACGTTATATCTCCCTAACAGCACACTGGGTAAATGCAGTGACGGTTGGGCCTGAGGCGGATAACAGTTTGGCGCATGTCCTTCAACCACCGAGGATTGCAGGGCGCTTCAGTTTGCCTCCTGTTCCTTGAAGAAATGGTTTTTTGGATCTTGGCTGGAAGGGAAAATAGTAGTTTCTGCCACCATCCCAGGAGTATGATTTGTCAATTCGTGATGCCTCAAGTCAGGTATGGGATTTTAAGGGCAGGAGTAAGACGAGTAAACAGTAGTAGTACAATTTATAAGTAAAATTTATTCACATGTATAATTTATATACAGAGATTTGAGTGAGTTAATGGGTAAAGTCCCATTGTGATGGTGAAGAGAAAGTAGTAAAGTGTGTTTACACGTGGAAAAGGTGACTTTAAACAAGAATAGTGGATGGTCCTGCTCTGCTGTTCCTCATATCAAAAAATGGGAAATGATTGCAGAGAGGGGCCTGATCGGTATTTCCGACATGTTTCGGCCTATAGCGGCCTTTATCAAGGATGTTACCGATTCTAGGAGTAAGTAAGAAGGGGTTTGTTAGTGGTAGCAATATAATAGTTCAGATTTAAATATATGCAAGGTTTATAATGTAACATACATATTTTTTGTCCACTTCCTCATCCTCTACCACCTCCTCTTCCACTCAGCGTAACACCTTCACCACCAACTTCAGCACAGCCAGGGGTAAACGACAGCAGGCAGTTTTAAAACTTGCCTGTTTGGGTGAAAAACCACACACCGCGCAGGAGTTGTGGAGGGGCATCGAACTGCAGACCGATGAGTGAGCCTCAAGCCCGGCCTGGTGGTGTGCAGTAACGGGCGAAATCTCATAGCAGCTCTGGGCCTAGCTGGTTTGACACACATCCCTTGCTTGGCGCATGTGCTGAATTTGGTGGTGCAGAGGTTCCTTAGAAATTACCCTGATATGTCAGAGCTGCTACACAAAGTGCGGGCCGTCTGTGCGCACTTTCGGCGTTCTCACCCTGCTGCTGCTCGCCTGTCAGAGCTGCAGCGTAACTTTGGCCTTCCCGCTCACCGCCTCATATGTGACGTGCCCACAAGGTGGAACTCCACCTTGCACATGCTGGCCAGACTGTGCGAGCAGCAGCAGGCCATAGTGGAGTTTCAGCTGCAGCACGCTCTGAGTCGCTCTGCGGAAATGCATCACTTCGCCACCAATAACTGGTCCACCATGCGAGACCTGTGTGCCTTGTTGCGCTTTTTCAAGTACTCCACCAACATGGCCAGTGCCGGTGATGCCATTCTCAGCTTAACTATCCCACTTCTATGCCTTCTTGAAAAAACACTTTGGGCGATGATGGAAGAGGATGTGACACAGGATGAGGAGGAGGAGGATGAAGAGGTAACATTTCTAAGGCTTTCAGGGCAGTCATTCGCAAGTGGCTCCGATGGTGGGTTCCTGCACACACAAACGCCAGGGACACAATTGTCCAGCAGGGGCACAGTTCTGTAGGATGACGAGGAGGAGATGGAGGAGGATATGGAACCATGTTCACAGCACGGTGGCACCCAGGCCAGCTCATGGCCATCACTGGTGTGTGGCTGGGGGGATACGGAGGACATAGAGGATACACCTCCCACAGAGGACATTTTTTAGTTGCCTCTGGGCAGCCTGGCACACATGAGCGATTACATATGCAGTGTCTCCGCAACGACCGCCAAGTTTCCCACATAGTAACTTGTGCTGATTACTGGGTGGCCACCCTGCTGGATCCCCGTTACAAGGACAATGTCCCGTCCTTAATTCCCTCACTGGAGCGTGATCGCAAGATGCGCGAGTACAAGTGCACGCTGGTAGACGCGCTGCTGGTGGCATTCCCACCTGACAGCGGGGGCACAGTGGAAGCACAAGGCCAAGGCAGGGGAGGAGGAGGAAGAGGTCGTCAACGCTGCCAAGGCACCACCAGCATCTCAGAAGGCAGGGTTAGCATGGCAGACATGTGGAAAAGCTTTGTCAGCACGCCACAACAAGCAGCAGCACCAGCAGCTGATATGGAACGTCTTAGCAGGAGGCAGCATTTCACTAACATGGTGGAGCAGTATGTGTGCACACGCCTAGACGTACTAAATGACGGGTCTGCCCCCTTCAACTTCTGAGTATCCAAGTTGGGCACATGGCCTGAGCTTTCCCTTTACGCCTTGGAGGTGCTGGCCTGCCCTGCAGCCAGTGTATTATCTGAACGGGTGTTTAGCACGGCTGGGGGCGTTATCACAGACAAGCGCAGCCGCCTGTCCAGAGCCAATGTGGACAAGCTCACGTTCATTAAAATGAACCAGGCATGGATCCCACAGGACTTGTCCATACCTTGTGCAGAATAGTCATGTATACCGGCCTTACCCAGCCATTGCTGGATTTGATCTTTCTTACTCTTTTGGGGTGTACCCGAAATTTAAATTTTTTTTTTTTTTAAACCAAAACCAGCGTTGGCTACCTCGTCCACCTTCTCCACTGCCGCCACAGCTTCCACCTACACCGCCATATCCTCCACCACCTCAACCTCCTACTTCATATGGGCCTCGTTCTCCTCCTACATCATTCAAGATGATGATGTTTTTTTATGTTCTTTTAAGTTATTTCCCTATCCACATTTGTTTGCAGAGCACTTGCCATGCTCTTAAGATGATTTTGCAGCCCTTTCCATGTTTGTTTTAGAGGCATTTTAGTGCTCAAAAGTTCGGGTCTCCATTGACTTCAATGGGGTTCGGGATCGAGACAAAGTTTGGGTTAAGTCCGGGTCACGAACGCAGACTTTTTTTTCAAGTTCGGACTAACCCGAACATCCAGGTGTTCGCTCACCTCAAGTGGTATTTAATCTTACTGGGATTTTATTTTTTGCGCTATAAATGAAAAAAGACTGAAAAGTTTGTAAAAAAAAAATGCATTTTTCTTTGTTTCGGTTTTAAAATTTTGCAATTTTAGTCATTTTTCTTCATAAATTTTTGCCAGAATTTATCCTGTTCATATCTTTGGTAAAAATAACCCAAATAAGTATAAATTATTTGGTCTTTGTGAAGGTTATAGAGTCTTCAAGCTATGGTGCCAATCATTGAAAATCATTTAAAATGTATCACATCTGAGACCCTAACAAGCCAGTAAAGTACAAATACCGCCCAAATGACTTTTTTTTTTTTTATTAAAGCAGACATTCCAAGGCATTTAGTAAGGGGTATGGTGAGTTTTTTTGAAGTTGTAATTTTTTTCCACAATTCTTTGCAAAATGAAGTTTTTTTTTCATAAAATGGTCATATTACAATTTATTTCTCACACACTGTATAGGAATACTTGCAACTACACCCCAAAATACATTCTGCTACTCCTCCTAAATATGGCAATATCACGTGTGAGAATTTTCCACAGCCGGACCACATACAGAGAATCAAAATCTAAGTAGCACCTCCAGGTGTTCTAGGAGCAAAAATTACTCATATCATTTTCTGACTACCTATCACACTTTTGAAAGCCCTGGAGCACCAGGACAATGGAAATGCCCACAAAATGACCCCATTTTGGAAATCAAGCACCCCAATACATAATCTAGAAAGCATAATGCATTATTTGAACATGTCATTTTTTTACACAAGTTTTTGGAACATGTGGAAAGAAAATAAAAACGCCTTTTTTATTTTACACAAAGTTGGTTATTTATAAGATTTTTCTAACAAATAGCATGTACATAGCAAAAATGACACCCCAAAATAAATTCTCCTACCCACCCTAAGTATGGCGATACCACATGTGTGACAACTTTACACAGTTTAGCCACATACAGAGGCCCAACATGCAGGTAGCACCGTCATTTCCTGACTTCCCATTACAATTTTGTGAGGCACTGTAGGGCACTGATAAGCACTTTAGTGGCACGGGTTAGCACTGATGTGGCATGGATGTGGTGCGGATGAGCACTGACATGGCAAAGATGAGCACTGATATGGCATTGATGTGGCAAGAATAAGCTCTGATGTGGCATAAATGTAGCACGGATGAGTACTGATGTGGCGTGGATGTGGCATGAATGAGCACTGACATGGCATGGATGAGCACTGACGTGGAATGGATGTGGAATGGATAAGCACTGATGTGGCATGGATAAGCACTGACGTGGCATGTATGAGCTCTGATGGTGGCATGAATGAGCATCGATGTGGCATGGATGAGCACTGAGGTGGCATGGATGTGGCATGGAGGAGCACTGATGTGGTATGGATGAGCACTGACGTGGCACTGAGGTGGATGAGCACTGATGTGGCATGGATGATTACATATGTGGCATGGATGAGCCAAGGATGAGCACTAAGGTGGCATGGGTGGGAACAGATGGGCACTGACGTGACATGTATGAGCACTGATGTGGCATGGGTGAGACATGGATGAGCACTGAGGTGTCATGGACGTGGCATGGATGAGCACTGACGTGGCATGGGTGAGCAATGACGTGGCATGGATGTGGCACAGATGAGCACTGACGTGGCATGGATGTTACATGGATGAGACACGGATGAGCACTGAGGTGGCATGGGTGGGATCAGATGAGGCATGGATGTGGCATGGATGGGGTATGGATGAGGTAAGGATGAAGCACAGATGGGCATAGTTGAGGTATAGAGGAGGCAGAGGATGAGTGCAGCTTCAGTTTCTCTGCTCTCCTTGCACACTGTACTGATAGTTGTATACAGTATGCGAGGAGAGGAGAGAAATGAACCGGACATGTGCCAGTTTGTTGACAAATGATCGCTCCGTCATTGGCCCTTTACCGCGATCCGTGATGTGCCAGGTCCCCCGGGACCCGGCAAACACAGACACTTCCATGTGCTCAGCCCAGGGGGCATGCAGGAAGCGCTATTCTGGGAGGACATCATAGTATGCCCTCTCAGAATAAGGCGACTGCGCTGTAGCCGTCATTCGGCTATGGCCTGGTCGGCAAGTGGTTTAAAATGTAAAAACAAGCACAAAAATTTGCAATGTTTTTCAAGAATATTTATTGCACAAATTTCACAGCCCCTCATCACAGTGCCCCTTGCAGTCTGCCCCCCTGTCTCTCTAATCGCAGTATCCCCTTTTACACTCTCTTCCTCAACCTGCACAGTCCTACCTTCAGCATAAACAGATAGCTAATACTTTTAGCAATGTGTTTAAGTTTGAGTAAGAGATTGGAGACGTGCTACAGGAGATGGTCAGAGACTGCGGACATGATACAGGAGATGGTCAGAGACTGAGGACATGATACAAGAGATGGTCAGAGACTGCAGATATGGTACAAGAGATGGTCAGAGACTGCAGTCATGATACAAAAGATGGTCAGAAACTGAGGACATGATACAAGAGATGGTCAGACACTGCAGACATGATACAAGAGATGGTCAGACACTGCAGACATGATACAAGAGATGGTCAGACACTGCAGACATGATACAAGAGATGGTCAGACACTGCAGACATGATACAAGAGATGGTCACACTGCAGACATGATACAAGAGATGGTCAGAGACTACGGACATAATACAGGAGGTGGTCAGAGACTACGGACATGATACAGGAGGTGGTCAGAGACCGCAGACATGATACAGAAGGTGGTCAGAGACCACAAACATTATACAGGAGATGATCAAAGACCGCAGATATGATAAAAGAGATGATCAGAGACCAGGGACATGACACAAGAGATGGTCAGAGACTGCGAACATGATACAGTAGATGGTCAGACACTGCAGACATGATACAAGAAATGGTCAGAGACTACGGACATAATACAAGAGATGATCAGAGACCAGGGACATGATACAAGAGATGGTCAAAGACTGTGGACATGATACAAGAGATGGTCAGAGACTGCAGACATGATAGAAGATAGGAGAGAACTAGGGGTAGTGGAGAGCACAGGGGAAGCAGAGAGCACTGGAGGAGCTAAAGGGCATGGACTGGAGAGCATTAGGGGGGACTGGAAAGCATTTCAGGGGGGTTGGAGAATGAGGAGGGGTGGAGAGCACTTGGGGGCAGGGAAAACCAGAGGGATGAAGAAAATGGGGGGGAGCATGGGGGGAGGGGGGCGGAGAGCACTGGGGGAGCCAAGGATCACTGGGGACCCAGAAAGCACTGGGGGAGGGACTGGAGAGCACTGGGGAGGGAAGCCAGGGAGCACAGGGGGGTGGAGAGCACTGATGGAGCCAGAGAGCACTGGTAGGAGCTAATGAGCACGGGGGATGGAGAGCACTGGGGGGGGCTTTACAGCACTGGGGGGGCTGGAGGGGGGATTGAACAGCACTGGGGGGGGATCTTTCCATATTCCTCCTACAGCCACTGAAGGCCTGCAGAAGGGAGAGGAGGAGAATCAGACATTCAGTGGCTGCAGGAGTAATATGGAAAGATAAATTCCTCTATATGCAGCAGCCCCACCGCTCCTCCTATCCAGGCACATGGGGAGGCTGCTTGGGCACTCACCTTCTTCCCGCCCCCCTGTGAACTGCATTCAGATGGAGATGTAGAACGGTGCCGGTGGACACCCCTGAGCGGTGCCGGCCTGACACCCCCCCCCAGTGCATGGCACCCAGGGCGGGCCGCCCCCCCCCCCCCCCTGCACCCCCCCTTGGTACGCCACTGATCCCTTTATCTCTATCCTCCCACTGTATGGGACAAATACATTAACTCTCCTCATCTCCTCCTCCCTCTGTGTATGTCTTACGATCCTGCTGTATCTAGTACATCATTACTAAGCTGCATGTTTTAAACACCTCAAAAGTAGCCTATTTTATCTTTTCTAAAAAAAAATTGTAGTAAAAGATAAGATCACCTTTGGGTGTCTATTTGCGCAAAACCTTTTTTTTTTTTCAAAATCTTTTGTCTTATTTCCTTTTCACAGTAAAAACAGAGTATTTTAAAAACAATCAAAACAAATCTGCATAATTTGGGTACACTATTGCAAGAGCGAGTAATAGTCCATCAAACTATCACAGCACTGAAAACCGAAAAATGAGCTGGTAATGTGGGGGTATATATCAACTGGTATTCAAGTAGTTAATAAGGTAATTCAAAGGGATATGAGGATCTACCAAATGCAGTAACCAACCAATAGTATCCAATTTAATAAATTATTTAAAGTTTACATTTAGAAGAAATACATTTGAATTGCTGTTGATTACTAAGTCAGAAAAAGCAAGGCGCTTTTGTCACATGACAGGCAGCCCATTCAGGTCAATGGGCTGTCGTGTGAGAAACGCTCCAAAAACATGTGGTGCAAAACAAGTTGTGACACTCGGGTGTGAAAGTCTGTTTTTCTTTCTTTTTTTTTTTTTTTTTTCCTATAACAAGAAGGAACAAACCAGTAAGCTTTTAAGTGAAATCCACTGTTGCAAACAGTAGAAAAAATATTCCAAATAACCAACTACCATGGTTATTAGAATTTTCATTTTACAATTTTAGTGTGCACACAATATATTTATTCTCAAATATAGCTTTGGGAAATAGTAGACAATCCATTCACAAAAAGAAAAGCTCTGCTTCAAGCAAGGTTAAATGTCACTGGCTTGTCAATTTATTTTTCTGTACAGACAGCCCAGTAATGTGTGCTGTGGTTGTTTTATCTTATAAAAACATCTAAAGGGATAAAACCAAGCGCCTCCTTTCTTTCTTGTATTGTCTTTATGGTTTATTGCTTCAAGTACTTTGCTTTACAGCCGTGGCAGGAATCATATCACATCTCACATTCAGCAGACATTACCACCCACTGAATAGTGAATGGGGCTATGATGCGACCACCCACAAACACGCACAATTCAGGTGGTTGTGGATCATTAGTATGGCATTTATGGGGTTAAAATAGGTGGTGGGGAGGAGATACCCTACCCCCACCTCACTGCCTGTCAAATGCTCTCTGAAAAGCGATCTGAACGCCTTCCCTTTAGTTTTGCCGAGTTGTTCAGGTTACACTCTTGTACTGAATTTCTTCTACTCTGATTTAAATGCACACTGTGAGCTTCTCACAATATGTATTTGAAGCTGCAGCAAATCAGATAGTGCCTGCCTCATTTCCAGGTAAGAGAACGTCCAGCATCATCTAGTTCTTTCATCTCAGGTTGTCTCTAGCTCAACTCTTTCAAAAATTGGATAGTTCTCTCATTCATGGGGATCTAGCATTGCATGTGGATGCTGCCTGCTGTTTTCAAAAAGCTATGTGCAAGCCCTCTGACCAGTCATTTTTGACATGTTGGTGGGGGGGGGGGGGGGGGGGGCATGGTAGAAGAGAGCCAGATGAGGCAAAATTTAAGTGGATAGAACCACAGATTTTTGCAACCAATGGGATTGGATTTTTTTTGCCTTAAAATTTCCAGCATCTGTGGATTTGTATACCTATTTGGATCTTCAATGAAGTTATCTTACCTCCCCCCCCCCCCCCACTGTAATTAGTGATTAGCCGAACAACACCCTGTTCGGTTTGCACCAGAACATCTTGAACAGGGGAAATGTTCTAGCGGATATACGAACACTAACATGAAAAATCATAAGTCCTCATTTTAAAGGCTTAAATGTAAATAACTATTAATCACTTGTTGGGCCAAGGATGTGAACCCACAGCCTCTCACTTGCTAGCCTGTTACCCGACAGAGGCAGCTGGGTAACCTAAGACTCTCTCAGCCTAACTATTCTCTATCTGAGATTGACAGGTCTTTTATAGCGCTCTGACATCACCAGCGCCCCATAATCTATTGCTCAGGTGCAGTGAATAAATTATGTCACTTCAGAAGGGGCGGGACAATTAATAGGTTTTAATTAAAATCCATATTTAATATTACTCACCCGCTGGCCTGGGGATTCAAATTCATAGCGTTTCAGTTTGCAAGTCCGTTACTCTACCAGCTAAGCCACCAAGTTAGCAAATTAACCTTGGACTCTCTCTCTGGCTAACTAGCTTCTATCTGAGTTTGACAGCTCTTTTATAGGGCTCTTACGTCGCCCCATAATCCATTGCTTTAGGTGCAGTGAATAAATTACTGACATCGGTAATTTATTTACTGCATTTGAGCAGTGCATTGTGGGACAGCTTGTGAGGTCAGGTCACTATATAAATATAAGAGCTATCAAAATAGCTCATTCCGCGGGAAGCGGAGAAGCAGGAGCTTCTTCTTTTTTTTTTTTTTTTTCTATTTTTCGGGTGGCCAGGCTTTTGTCATTATTTTTTTTGTATACTTTTTTGGTGAATGGGTAGGGGTACCATGTACCCGATAGCCATTCACATGGGGGGGCTGGGATCTGGGGGTCCCCTTGTTAAAGGGGGCTTCCAGATTCCAATAAACACCCCCCCGCGCAGACCCCCACAACCCCAGCCCAGGGTTGTGGGAAAGAGACCCCTGTCCCAATCAACATGCCCCAAAGCACCCACCCCCTCATGTTGAGGGCATGTGGCTCATCCCCCACCCCCTTCCTGGCCAGCCAGGCTGTGTGTTCGGATAAGGTTCTGGTATGGATTTTAGGGGGAACCCCATGCCGTTTTTTTTTTTTTTTTGGCACAGGGTTCCCCTTAAATTCCAAACCAGACCCAAGGGGCCTGGTATAGACGGGGGGGGGGGGGGGCCCACGCCGTTTTGTTCAGCAATACTGACATAAACTGAAGTGCCTATATATATATATATATATATATATATATATATATATATATATATATATAATCTTTGATCTCAACAAACTAAAAAGCAAAAATCTCTCTCCCTGCTAGCAATGTATTATTAATTATAAAATATAATATTCCATTTATAAATTACCCATTGGCCAAGGAATTCGATCTCACAACCATTGCAATTTCAGGTCCGGTATTCTACCAGCTACGCCATCATCAAGTACAGTTAAATTAAATATACTTTCCCTACTTAACTAACTTACTCCTATCTCACCCTACACACAGTGGGTGAGATAAAAGTTAGGGAGAGTGTGTCCAGCTTAAGCAGGCTTGGTGGCGTAGGTGTCATGGTCTGGGGCTGCATAAGTGCTGCCAGCTCTTGGGAGCTGCAGTTCATTGAGGGAACCATGAATGCCTACAGGTACTGTAACATACTTAAGCAGAGCATGATCCCCTCCCTTCGAAGACTGGGCCGCAGGGCAGTATTCCAACATAACGACCCCAAACACACCTTCAAGATGACCAATGTCTTGCTAAAGAAGCTGAGGGTAAAGGTGATGGACTGGCTAAGCATGTCTCCAGACCTAAACCCTACTGAGCATATGTGCTGCATCCTCAAATGGAAGGTGGAGGAGTGCAATGTCTCTAACATCCACCAGCTCCGTGATGTCATCATGGAGGAGTGGAAGAGGACTCCAGCAGCAACCTGTGAAGCTTTGGTGAACTCCATGCTCAAGAGGGTTAAGGCAATGCTGAAAATACTGATGGCCACACAAAATATTGACACTTTGGTCCCAATTTTGACATTTTCACTTAGGGGTGTACTCACTTTTGTTGCAAACCGGTTTAGACATTAATTGCTGTGTGTTGAGTTATTTTGAGGGGACAGAAAATTTAAACTGTTATACAAGCTGTACACCCACTACTTTACATTGTAGCAAAGTGTCATTTCTTCAGTATTGTCCCATGAAAAGATATTTTAAAATATTTACAAAAATGTTAGGGGTGTATTCACTTTTGTGAGATACTGTGTATGTAGCTAATAGATGGGAGAAGAGACAGATGTACCCCCACCTCTTTTAAACCCTTATCAGTTTTTTTTGGTTTTTTTGACTAACTGTGTCATAGGGGAATACTTCTTTTTTCTCTATTCAATTTTGGATCACCTAGGGATAAGATATACCCTTTATGAAGTTTTTTTCTGTCTCCAGGCCCAAGGAAATTGACGCTCTCTGTTGATTCCGTTGAATCTTGTCATTGGGACAGAAAGGAAGGTAAATCCTATATTTTGTGGAGATCAGGAAGTTAAGAGAGGTCTCCCTAATTGGAAACCGATGGCAAAAAGAATCTGGCAGGTTTTAACCCTACCTATGTGTAGCACCCCACAAGTAGGTGCTAGGTAAAGTATAGTGGGCCCTGGCTGCCTAACAGCAGGGCCATGATTTTCAGCTGGGCTGTCATGTCTCCCAGGTGTATCTGTTGAGACTGGGGAGTCTCCCCACTGTACTCCATGAGAGGGTTCTCATTGGACAGTGGAGGAAACCCCGCCAATGGTGCACTCAGTCCTGTATCTACCCCAAGGCAGATTCTTCTGCACAGCATTCTGGGAGTGGGTATAAGTTTGAGGGGAGCGCATGATGCAGCGTCTTTGGCAGGAAGCTGAGTCCCAGGAGGGAGAGTACAGCTATCTCTACCCCTGTCAGCAGGATCGGGTGTCCCGGACGGCTTGCCTGAGGGGACGGAGTGAGCTGAGCCGCAGAGAGGATCCAGGGTGCCGAGGACCAGCGGAGAAGAGGGGGTCCAGTTTCAGGAAAGCATTCCCAGTTTGTGAGTACTGTAAACTGCCCCTGGGGGTCTGCCTAACAAAGGGGGCCACTCCGATGAAGGTCCAAGGAATCCAGGAGCCAGCTAGTGGTTAAGGGGGTGCCAGTGTTGACCCTGAAGTTCAGAGGGGGTGCCTAGTGAGAGGACCCTGTAGTGCAAAGGGGGTGCCTAGTGAGAGGACCCTGAAGCATAGAGGGGGTGCCTAGTGAGAGGACCCTGAATTGTAAAGGGGGCGCCAGCGGTTGGGCCCCGAAGAGTTAAAGTGTACAGCATATAGTGTGCTGTGTACAGTGCTGAGAGTTGCAGCAGCACAAGCAGTTACAAAGAGCTACCTCAGTCAGTCAGTGAAGGGCTGGAGGGAGCTATTTACGGGACTTTTGAGCTAACCAGAGTGTCAAGAGTCAAGTCTCAGTTTAGTCCAGGACTTTTGGGCTAACCAGAGTGTTAAAGGCCAAGTTCAAGCACAAGTTCAGCAAGTTAGTATCTTTCAAGCGCCAGCAAGTGTTGGTTGGCATTCAGCTGGCGTCAAGACAGCGCTAACAGGCATTTTTCTGCAAAGTGTCCCAGTTGTACCTAGTTGAGCCAGAGGAGTATCCCACTCATTCCCTTCTCCCATCCCCATCATCAAATAAACAAAACAAACCAAAGATGCCGGAATGGTCATTGTCTCCAATCTCACACTTGGGTATTCAGCTTAAATGGGCTGAAGGTGTCACCGGTAACAATGGCAGACCCACATCAGGCCCAATGCCTGGAAAACCTGCTACATATGCAACCAATACCAACAACAACAAAGATGGCTATACTTACAATTTACTGCTAAGATGTGAGGGGAAACTCTTCCAATGGGGATATCTGTTACTGTGATAGTGCCATTGTTCCATTTATATTGCAGTGATTTCCTCTCAGTAAGAAGTGAAATCTCCTTAGTAAGATGCAGGCAACAAAAAATACCCCAATAGGTGTTCTAAAACCGACCCACTCTCTCTACAACTAAAAAAAAAAAAGTTTTGGCTAAACATACACTTTAAAAACCTGAAAGAGGTTTTACCTTTTCCACGCAATCCAAAACTTAGAAAAATGTTTTTGCTTTACATACACTTTAAAGTACAGTGTCTAAGGAATACAGACTTTGCCTGCTCCAAACTGACAACCCTTCTCCTTTTTTGTAACATTCAGCCTTTACTGCTTGCCTCTATTCCATTCTTGTATTTTAGCTCCTATAAACATCCATGCCCTTACACAAACACAATACTACCAAAGTCACTGACTTCCACAAAATTAGCATACTGAATGTATCCAACATCGCTGTCAAGACCATTTGCAAATGTAAAACAAATCGAAAATGTTTGTTTACATTGTTATATTATTTAAATTGTCAAAAAACCTGTGAAAACTGCAAAATATGAACCAAAGCAAAAGTCATGCTATAATTTAGCATAACAGTTTAACACGTTTTAATAGTTTGACATTTCTTGACTTTTTACATTCTGTGCTTCATTGGCTGGACACATTTCCTCTTTCAGAGGATTCCAGTGATAATTTCCCTAGGCAAGATGCCAGCACAATGAGATGTAACCTACAGCACATACAACAAGGACATGGGCTTCGGTCCAGTGTTTGCTGCCAAAATTTATAATGAATGAAAACATTTGAAAATGTGTTAATCTTATACAAGTTCACCTTTTCCTTCTCTTTCTTTTTTCCATTTGGGTTCAACATCAGTTGTTTTGGCAAAACTTCTGTTTATATTATTAAATAGAAAATCTTTTTTTTTTTTTTTTTTAATCCATGGCTTTTAATGCAATGTTTTAACAGCCGATAAGGAATATACATACCTAAAATACTTTGCCTCATTAATTATGTATCAAAATATCCTTTACAATTGCTTCCTTATAGTTTTGCATGACCAATTTTCTTATGCTATCTATTAGAGCAGATGTAAACTGTAACCTGGATGACATTTTGTTTGCTAAAGCACTGTGTATCATTAAGAACTGGCATGTTTTTATGGGGGAGGTAGGTGAGGGACAGAATATTGTCACCCAAAAACAGGAGGTGCCTGATTAGAAGGATTTACCAGTGTAGCACTGCCCCCTAGAGAGCTGCTGAGAATTACACTTTCTTGGGTCCCCTGGGTTACCATTAGCAACTGACAGTAGATAAACGTCAGTAACAGTTCTTGGCTCTGACAATAATCAGTCCCGGGATTTGGTTTTTGTGTTTTATTTAGAACTGGGATGGGAGAAGGGATGAGTGGGATACTACAACTATGAACTTTGCACAAACTTGAGGACAACGATATGTAGTGTGTAGCAAGGCCGCTGCTTCACCTTGCCACAGAAGTGAAGATAAATAGACTGTTCCTGTTTGAATATTCTCTTCAGGGTTAACAACTTGGCACCCCCTTTACTATCACTGCCTGTGTGCTGACACCCATCCGCTGACTCTAGCCACTGGAGTGGTCCCCTTCCTGTGCAGACCCTTTGGCAAGCTCCCCTGTACTTACGGACACTGTTTTTCTAGAGTTGCTCTGCCTTCACCTCCACAGTCAGTTTCACTGAACCTCCGGGTTCAGCCACACCACTGGTTCACTAGTTGTCACATGTGCCCTTGGCTTTTATAACATATCCCTGGATGCACATATCCCTGGATGCAACCCACTGGGACAGTAACAAAGCCTGTGCATTACTGGCTGGGTTTCCTCCACTGTCCAACAGCCTCCCCTAATGGACACAGTGGGGACACTCCCTTAGACCAGATGAATCACACATAGACACATGCAACAGGCTTGACTAGAAATCCTGATCCCCTGTTAAGCAGATATAGCAACTAGGTTTTGCCTACCGCTCTCCTGATAATCAGGCAGAGCAAACTATACTCCCTGCCTAGCACCTTACTAGGAGTGTGCTACATCAGTATAATATTAAAGTGGTTCTCTACTTAGCTGTTGAGTTTTAATAACTGCACACTTGCCTGTCCAGGGATCCAGAGTTGTCCTCACCCAGGCTAGTTCTTCACTAACTTTCTTAATTTCTTCATTTTATTTAAATTTTTTAAATAAAAAAAAAATAAATTAAATAATGTATTTAAAAAAAAATTCTTAATTTCTTAAGCTTTGTTAATCTTAACTGTGGGCAGCCAACTCCCACTTCTGCTGTGATTGCCTAGGCCGGTGAAGGCACCCCTGATGTTTTGGAACTACATTTCCCATAATTCTCAACTATACTGCAGAGTGCATGAGAACTATGGGAAATGTAGTTCCAAAACATCTGGGGTGCCAAGGTTCGCCATCACTGGCCTAGGCAATCCGAGCAGAAGTGGAAGTGGGCATCTGTCAAAACTAGGAACCCCCTCCCCCACCTGAAAAAAATGCCCTGCTAAATGTGGCAGAGGATACGGGGAGGAGGAACTTTACCTTTTGAGTGAAGCTCCGCTTTATCTAAAGATTTTTATCTAACTGGGTTAAAGAAAACACTTTTGGAATGGCAATCACATGTTAATAATTATATGAGATTTTAGTCTAATATAGATAAATTTAGATCTAATTAACCACTTGCCGACCAGCCGCCGTAGTTTTACTGTGGCACGAAACGACATACAAGTACGTCGTTTCACGTAACAGATAGTTTGGGTGTGCGGCACCGGAGGCATGCACATGTGCCGATTGGCTAGAGGGGAAGTCAATCAGCGGTTCCAGCGGACACAATGTCCACCGGGCACCCGCGATCGCTCCCCATGGAGACAGAACGGCGGTCTGCCGATGTAAATAAAGCAGACCGCTGTTCTGTCACAGATGAACACAGGGATCCTGTGTTCTTCCTATTTAGGAACACAGGTCTCTGTGTTCATCCAGTGAGTACAACCCCCACACAGTTAGAAAACATCCTATAGGGACACACTTAATCCTTTGATCACCCCTGATGTTAACCCCTTCCCTGCCAGTGTCATTAGTACAGTAAAAGTGCATATTTTTTAGCACTGATTACTATGGTAATGTCACTGGTCCCCTCAAAAGTGTCAATTAGGTGTTCGATCTGTCCGCCGCAATGTCGCAGACCCGCTAAAAATCGCTGATCGCCGCCATTACTAGTAAAAAAATTAATAAATAAATAAAAATGACATAAATCGATGCCCTAGTTTGTAGACGCGTTAACTTTTGCGCAAACCAATCAATATACACTTCTTGGGATTTTTTTTACCAAAAATATGTGGCAGAATACATATTGGCCTAAACTACATATATTTTTTATTGGGAATGTTTTATAACAGAATGTAAATATTTTTTTTTTTTTCAGAATTGTCTTTTTTTTTTTTTTTTTTTTTATAGCGCAACAAATAAAAACCACAGAGGTGATCAAATACTCTACTTGTGGGGAAAAAAAGAACATCAATTTTATTTAGGTACAGCATTGCACAACCGCACAATTGTCAGTTAAAATAACGCAGTGCCGTATCACAAAAAATGACCTGGTCATTAAGGGGGTAGAACCTGCCGGTCCTTAAGTGGGGGAATATGCTGGCAAAAGTAATATTAAGTATCTCATCCAAGGGCTGAATATATGCACAAAATAACCTTTTACTGATAATCTTACAGGGGAAGTTTGCCCCCAATGATTTTAATGTACATACTGTATTTACACTTGGATATCAAATGGCCAAGATTAAAGATGTGATCAACTGATCATCATTCACAAATAAGTGTATGTAGCTTTCGTCTGAACTTTAATTTGATCTGTAATGCTCACTATATTAATGTTCAGGAGATTTTTTTTTTTTTTTTTTAATAAATAATAGGTATGTGCCTTGTAATATTGCAATACCACTTAAAACAGAGACCTTGCTAGCCTCTTCCTCCTGAGTCCCAAATAAGGCACTGTTTTTTGACCACTGGACAATGGAATCACAATATGGCAGTCCAGAGCAGTTGGTGATTAACAACTTTTTTTTTCCTGCAGAAAAAAAGGCAGCCTATCAGCTATAAGCAGTGTTTTTCTATTTTAAAGAAACACTTTTCAAAACAGAGCAGCGAATGTATAATGGATCTGTATGGGTCTGAAGGATTCCACTCCTAAACACTATTCAGGATCAGAATTTGATGTCTATTTTACTAAAAATTGTTATGTCATAACCAGTATAGGGCTTATAATAATTTATGATTTAGGTTGCATTTTGTTCAGTTCAAGTAACTGATACTGTACAGTCTAACATAGTCAGTGTAAATTCTATTTACTTAAATAAAAAAAAAATAAAAAAATTAAATTAGTATTGGTATATCCTTTAAGTCACTGGGGCACCCAGTGACATCAAGGCAGTGTGATTAAATTCTTTCTTGATTTAAATAAACCTAATTTTAAAATATTTTAAACAATGTATTGTCTTGAAAAGGCACTGATTAATAAGCAAACTGGGATGGGGAGGAGAGAAAAAATAGGCACCCCTGCCCTGGGCACTCGATTACCTTGTCTTGGCACTGGCAATACCAAACATTCGCAAGGTTTAATTTAAACCTAGCTTTAATCCATAAAGCTTAATGGAAGCAGGCACGTACAAGGTTCACAGAGTGGGGCCAAGTGGCATTCAAACATTGCCAGGGGATCAGCATCATTATGCTTTAAAATGAGAATTATTATTTAGAAAGAACAGACCAAATTTTTTCAGGATACCATTGTCTTGAAAAAATAACGTGTGTGGCATACCATAACATTCTCTGCTAGAAACTGCTAAAAAACGACATACCATGAAAAATGGCACTTCTGTTCCAACTATAAGGAGATGATGTGCCTTAAAGTAGAACTTCAGGCAAACCTTATTTTTGCATCTTGGATAGAGTAAGGGAGGGTTATAACCAATGTCAGTTTTTGTTCCCATAATCAAAACTGGAAGTTATTGAGTAAATCCATGGCTGTCACCAGATCACTAGAATCGGTGTCCTCAATGGAAGATATCCCCTTTATTGCTTTTCTGGGGACAAGCAAATATTTAAGATTTTCTTTTACTTTCACTTTCAGTGATAATGGTGGAACACACAGCAATAGGAAACCCTACAGATGTTCTAATCCCCCTTTACTCTGTCCAAAACTATAAAAAATATAAAAAATAGGTAAAGGAAAATATAGGAACAAATAGGTTCTAAACCCATGCAAATCAATAACCAAAAAAACAATTAAACTACAATAGTTGTAAAGTGTAAAAAAAACGATACCATGAAAAGAAACAGAAATGGCGTATCTCAAACCCCACCCAACGTTGTTTTGTCAGCCTATGTCTGACGTTCTCAGGGGTTCCCTGATGAAACGGCATTGGGTGGTGTTTGAGATGTGTCATTTCCGGTCAGTTGGAACGCAGGTGGGGCACAAACCGGCAGTTCCTGTACAATACATGCTGATCCCTGTCTTCTCTGATGTAAATGCAATACAACCTACTTTTTTAAATAAATGATTTGAAATACTGCACCATGGGAGTGTTCTTTCTTCGCCCTCTCTATATGTCAACACTGGAGCTTTGAATATGCTATATATATATATATATATATATATATATATATATATATATATATATATATATATATATATATATATATATATACATATATACATATATACATATACATATACAGTGCCTTGCGAAAGTATTCGGCCCCCTTGAACTTTTGCCACATTTCAGGCTTCAAACATAAAGATATAAAACTGTAATTTTCTGTGAAGAATCAACAACAAGTGAGACACAATCATGAAGTGGAACGAAATTTATTGGATATTTCAAACTTTGTTAACAAATAAAAAACTGAAAAATTGGGCGTGCAAAATTATTCGGCCCCTTTTCTTTCAGTGCAGCAAACTCTCTCCAGAAGTTCAGTGAGGATCTCTGAATGATCCAATGTTGACCTAAATGACTAATGATGATAAATAGAATCCACCTGTGTGTAATCAAGTCTCCGTATAAATGCAGCTGCACTGTGATAGTCTCAGAGGTCCGTTTAAAGCGCAGAGAGCATCATGAAGAACAAGGAACACACCAGGCAGGTCCGAGATACTGTTGTGGAGAAGTTTAAAGCCGGATTTGGATACAAAAAGATTTCCCAAGCTTTAAACATCCCAATGAGCACTGTGCAAGCGATAATATTGAAATGGAAGGAGTATCAGACCACTGCAAATCTACGAAGACCTGGCCGTCCCTCTAAACTTTCAGCTCATAAAAGGAGAAGACTGATCAGAGATGCAGCCAAGAGGCCCATGATCACTCTGGATGAACTGCAGAGATCTACAGCTGAGGTGAGAGACTCTGTCCGTAGGACAGCAATCAGTCGTATACTGCACAAATCTGGCCTTTATGGAAGAGTGGCAAGAAGAAAGACACAATCATGAAGTGGAACGAAATTTATTGGATATTTCAAATTTTTTTAACAAATAAAAAACTGAAAAATTGGGCTGGCCTGGCTGTCTGCACGAAGGCCTCCCAGGATTCTGCGGACCCCCTTTACTCCATCTCGGAACTGCTGCGATCTGACACACGCTTTTACCCTTACCTATATGTGACTGTTTTCATTGTTCTAATAAATTACTATCTTGCACTCAGAGGCGCTCTTCCCTCTTTCTTATTCGGTATTTAGAGCTGACTTCTCTCTTGCTGAAGAGCTGGCCCTGAGCTGCGGACACCTACCCCAGGTACTGGTCTCAATCCACGGACCTCCTTCAAAGACTGCCTTTTACATGCACATGGACTTTTAATCCCCCCTCCTGTGCTTCCCCCTCCCCGTGCTAACAGCACTGTACTTTTAATCATGATTTTATATTAATTTATGCTGCTATATTTACACCTATACCCTTAAGCGCCTATACACTCTGTCACTCTATCATACTGGTCACTGGAAGTTCAACATGGCACCTCATTGCAAAGATCTCTCTGAGGAACTAAAAAAAGAATTGTTGCTCTACATAAAGATGGCCTAGGTTATAAGAAGCTGGACAAGACCCTGAAACTTAGCTGCAGCATGGTGGCCAAGACCATACAGCGGTTTTACAGGACAGGTTTCACTCAGAACAGGCCTCACCATGGCCGACCAAAGACGTTGATTGCATGTGCTCAGCGTCATATCCAGAGGTTGTCTTTGGGAAATAGACTTGTGAGTGCTGCCAGCCTTGCTGCAGAGGTTGAAGGGGTGGGGGGGTCAGCTTGTCAGTGCTCAGACCATACACCATACACTGCATTAAATTGGTCTGCATGGCTGTCATCCCAGAAGGAAGCCTCTTCTAAAGATGATGCACAAGAAAACAGTTTGGGGAAGACAAGCAGACTAAAGACATGGCTAACTGGAACCATGTCCTGTGGTCTGATGAGACCAAGATAAACTTATTTGGTTCAGATGGTGTCAAGCATGTGTGGCGGCAATCAGGTGAGTACAAAGACAAGTGTGTCTTGCCTACAGTCAAGCATGGTGGTGGGATTGTCATGATCTGGGGCTGCATGAGTGCTGCCGACACTGGGAAGCTAAAGTTCATTGAGGGAACCATGAATGCCAACATGTACTGTGACATACTGAAACAGAGCATGATCCCCTTCCTTCAGAGACTGGGCCGCAGGGCAGTATTACAACATGATAACAACCTCCAAAATGACCACTGCCTTGCTGAAGAAGCTGAGGGTAAAGGTAATGGACTAGCCAAGCATGTCTCCAGACCTAAACCCTATTGAGCATCTGTGGGGCATCCTCAAATGGAAGGTGGAGGAGCGCAAGGTCTCTAACATTCACCAGCTCCGTGATGTCATCATGGAGGAGTGGAAGAGGACTCCAGTGGCAACCTGTGAAGCTCTGATGAACTGCATGCCCAAGAGGGTTAAGGCAGTGCTGGAAAATAATGGTGGCCACACAAAATATTGACACTTTGGGCCCAATTTGGACATTTCCACTTAGGGGTGTACTCACTTTTGTTGCCAGCGGTTTAGACATTAATGGCTGTGTGTTGAGTTATTTTGTGGGGACAGCAAATTTACACAGTTATACAAGCTGTACAATATCTACATTGTAGCAAAGTGTCATTTCTTCAGTGTTGTCACATGAAAAGATATAATAAAAAATTTACAAAAGTGTGAGGGGTGCACTCACTTTTTTGAGATACTGTATATACAGTATATATATTGAATAGGTGACAGCAACGGTTTTAATTCATTCCTGTGACCTCTTGTATGACATCTTGGATTTTTACATATGCACAATTTGACTCCCTTTAATAGGGGTCAATTAAGTCTGGTGAGTGCATAGTGTGTCTGCATGCTGGTGGAGGGGAAAATGTTCTATACTCACTGAGGACGTTATTCACGTGTGGGATTTATTTATTTGTTCACTATTGTTTATTCACTATGGTGATATGTATTTTATGATATAAGAGCGTGGTTCCTTTTTTAATAAAAAAAAGTGCCTTTAGTTATATTTTACATTAACAACCATTATAAATAATTTTGTGGCTTTGCAAAAGTAGAACAGCCTTCCATTCCACAATTTCAACTGTAACATTTTCTTGCACTGAAATTCTACCAATCAGATGTTTGAGCACCTTGGTATGCAACATAAAATGAGTAACAATAACACTATTAAGTGTACAAAGTGGTGATCATTTACTTTGCAGCCAGGCAACAGAAAGGATTGAGGATGTTTGTGGCTTAAGCCTAGTACACACAGGTCAAAAGTGGGGTGGCATTGGCCGGTTCAAAAGAAACTGACCAACATTCTGCCCATGTGTATGGCAGCCGGTCCGACAGAAGCCAGCTGTTCAGCCGGCTTCTGTCAAAGGGTAAAAAGACCAAAAGAGGTCTGCCAACCAGCTCCTAAAGTCTGAAAGTGCTGACCGGAGTATTCTGGCAGGGAAAAGGGGAGGGTAGTCCCCCTGTCAAACCACAATAGCACAGGGAAGATCACTGTACTAACATTGGATTGTTAGTACAGCAGCTCCGACTTAAGCTGTCAGTTTTTATTTCGTTTTTTTTCCTTCAGCCCACTGGGCTTTAGTTGTGTCCTTTGAACAAAACAAGAGACAAGATCAATTAGTCTAGAAATCTGTGACATAAACATTACCACTCATCTACACTTGCATATACTGAAGAAAGCACCACTATGAATGTAGCTATGCTAAGGAGAAAAATCAGTAAAGCGATTGCCCAAAAATTGCTATGCACCGCAAGGACTAAGGTGTAAGGAAAAACTAGAATACTTACCTTTCAATCTCGCTTACGCAGACTTCTTCCACACAATTTGACTGGTCCTGCTCTTTGCCTGTCGTGGCCTCTCTAACACTATCATGTGCAGGACCAGCAGTCCTGAATCATATGTGAGAATGTCAAAGGTCTGCCAGGAAAATGAGGAATGAGGTGCATATTCCTGCTTATTCCTTACCCTCTAGAAAAAGAAATAAAAATTAACCCACGCCCAACTCCAGGACTTCTCCAGAGTCTCTCCCATCCTCCGTAACTCTCTTATCAAATCTGTCCGTCTATCTTCTACTCTGTCAATTTTTAGACAATCCCTGAAAAGGTATCTCTTCAGTGAAGCCTATCTGGCCCCCACCTAACAACTGCACATTTATTTTCTCCATCAGCCCACCCCCTACATTTATCCCCTCTTGTATCTCTTGACCCTCCTTCTTAGACTGTAAGCTGTAATGAGCAAGGCTCTCTGATACAAAATATTCAAATGTATTAAATACTGAGCAGGATACTGTCAATACCCAGTAGGATCTTGAAAAACAGTGCAGGTATCTGGCAGATAAAACTGTCAGGTTGTGCTAGATCATTGTGACTACAACTTCTTTAAATTAAGTTGAATACATTTGGGGGGAGCAAGGCTGGAGTTGTTGCCAGTTGTGGTTTACAGTACACTAAGCTTTAAAATACAATTGTATGTACGATGGAAGACAAAAAAAAACACATGATGCTAGAATATTTATTGACACTACATACTATTCCTTGTAAAGTCACATCTTTAACCCTGGGTGCAGCTTTGGGCCCCACAATGACACATATTAACTTTGGAGAGGGTTCAAACGTGAATAATTAAATTCATAAGGCAGAAGCTCCCTTTAACCACTTAAGCCCCGGAAGATTTTACCCCCTTCCTGACCAGGGGGTATTTTGCGATTCGGCACTGCGTGACTTTAACGGACAATTGTGCGGTCGTGCAACGCTGTACCTAAACGAATTTGACGTCCTTTTTTTCCCACAAATAGAGCTTTCTTTTGGTGGTATTTGATCACCTGTGCGATTTTTTGATCACGCGCTATAAACAAAAAAATAGCGTCAATTTTGCAAAAATAACAATATTTTTCACATTTTTTTATATGAAATTCCCAAAAAAAAAAGTAAAAATCAAAATTTTTTAACATTTTCGGCCAATTTGTTTTATGCTACATATGTTTGGTAAAAAAAATCGCAAAAAGCGTATTTTGATTGGTTTGCGCAAAAGTTATCGCGTTTACTAACAAAGGGAAAGATTTTTGTCATTTTTGTTGTTTTTTTTTAACGCGTAATGGCGGCGATCTGCGATTTTTTATGTGGTACTGCGACATTGCGGCGGACAGATCGGACCCTTGACTGATATTTTTGACACTTTTGGGGTTACCAGTGACATTTCTACAGTAATCAGTGCTATATATATGCAGTGTTACTGTAAAAATACACTGGCAGTGAAGGGGTTAACTTTATTTGAGATGGAGGGGCTGTGTGTGTCCCTAGGGGCATGATTCTAACTGTGATTGGCTGTGGCTTGAGGTGTAGTTACACTGATCAACGGTTCTACATAGTAGATCCGTATGATCAGTGTCTCTACACAGGGAGAACTGACAGGCAGCTTGTTTACACAAGCTGCCTGCCTTTCTCCCTCTCCCCCGACGATCGCAGAGTGACCGGCGGACATCGGGTCCGCTGGTCACACGCGCGGGGGGGTGCGTGACCACGCGGGAGCGCGCCGCCGGCGGCGCGCGATCGCTCCCCAGACCCTCCCAGGCTAGTGACGTACCGATACGTCACTCTGCCTGTGAGGGGCTGACCGCCGCCGTATATAGTCGGGCGGCGGTCGGCAAGTGGTTAAATGAAAGATATGTTAAGTTTGGAAGAAAAATTACCTAAAATTATTTTATTAAAATATGTAGCTACATCCATTTTCAACATAAACATCCAATAATTTAAAGTGGTATTAAACTCAAAACCAAATATGTACTACTGTGCAGCTTACCAATCATTGGTGTGGTGGCAGCATCAGTTTTCTTTTCTTTAGCTTTTTTCACTTGGTGATCTGGCCTTTAACTCACCTCCAGTATTAGGGAGACACACCTTTGGAGGAATGAGAAGAGGAGGCACAACAGACAGCAGCATTGTTAGTCTAAAGGGAGGGGTAAATGTATTAGTGTGATATGAAAGGGTGCGCTGATTGAATGAAAGGCTGCGACCAGAATATGAAAAATGAATGTGTTTAAATGTGATGGTGCGCTTTTCAATGTGAATATAAACAATTTATATATTACACACAATAAACATAAATGTTAATGTGACAAGGTGAAAACCAAAAATGATTTTCAAATTAATCTCTTAATCTGTGAACAAAAGTCCCGTGAAGTTCAACCATGTGCAGGTCAAATGAATCATACATAAAGAAATAAATATTCCTTTAAATGGTGATGATGAAAACAAATATATAGGTGAAAAGTCCAAAAACAAATCAATATGGTGATGAGTGATCCCTCCACCTGGTGAAATGCCTCCTTACCCGGTGGAAAAAAGGTAAGTGCCTGGTAAGAAATTTCTATGATGGTGATATATGTCCTAGTATACACCTGCCAAACGTGCGCGATCCCACCGGTGAGAAAGCTTATAATAGCCTCTTACCAGATGATACAGAAAAGACAGCCTCTGGGTCAGTTGAAAAAACTGCAGGCGCTCTTTCTTATCCTTTTAGAGTATGGATAGATGGCTCGCACATACTCCCATATACCAAACAGAAGATAGCCTCTCGGTCTCTTTACATACACTTGGATCATTTCCACTGTATTCCAATGCAGTACTGTAGACTGACTGTCCTGGAGCTGATAGAGAAGTCCTCGTGTCTTACTGCAGCCTCCTAGGTACTTAACACCTTGCAAGAACGTGCTCCTGATAATCATGCAAGGTCTCCTCTCTCCTGGAGCAGGCTGGCTGTTTGTAACGCTCCTGCGTTTTTGTAGTAGGCTGGATTTGCAGCTGCAGAATCTCCACTCAGTAGTCATGTAGAGATGTGTTGAATAACCAGATCCAACTCTCCAGACTCATCACTGTGGGCCTGTCAGCTTCAGCATACAGATATACACACTCAATAAGATGTTCCTGGAGTGATAGGATGTATATGATAGTATGAAGATGATGTGCTGAAGGGACAGGTGTGAACAGTGACAGAGATGGTAAGCACTTGATAGAAATGTTCAGGAGAGTATTAGATGGTATTAGGTAGAATGCAGATAGGTTAGTAATCGAGTATGGTAACAGGTGGTAAGGACAGCAGATGACAAATACAGGATAGACTAACCCAGTGCAAGGATAGATGGTAGTAGACTCAAGAGCTAGCAATCTATGTAACAGTGCAGATGATAGAATTAGTATGCATAGATAGTAACAGTCCTTAATGTGCAGAGGTAGATAGTGTAAGTAAGGTTATGGAGGATTCCCCTGTGGGGTACTTATCACTAGTAAGGTTAGTAGTAGAAGGGTCCAGTAGTGAGGGAGTGATCCAGTAGCGAGATACAGGGATCAGTAGCGAGGTTCCGGTCTGTTTCCAAGTAAAAGAGAATAGCTGGAGGTTCCGGTAGCAAGACAAGCTTGTAAGCATGTGGACACACAGGCAGGTTGAACGAACAACGTGAGAGAGAACGCCGGCGGTTGAAATAGCTGCTCTGCGGCGCTCGGCGATGACGTCATCCGTCTTAAAGGTGTATGCGTACCACCTAACTAGAAAGGTGGGACGCATATCGAAAGAAAATAGAAAATAAGGGTACCAGAGGTACCAGAATCTTACAGTACCCCCCCCCCTTAAGGCCGGCTCCGGAAGGCTTATAGCACTGGTTTCTCCGGGGTATTTCGAGTGAAACCTTCGTATAAGCCTAGGTGCGTGAACATCAGTGGTATCCAACCAGGTGTCGTCTTGGGGTCCATAGTTCTTCCATCTTATGAGATACTGGAGTCTTCCTCTGTGGATACGAGAATCCAAAATCTCCTTAATCTCATATTCTTCTCCGCCTTCAACTTGTACTGGAGGTGGAGGCAAGATGGTAGGCCTTATTCCTTGATTAGGAACATGGGGTTTCAGTAGCGACACATGGAAGATGGGATGGATCTTGAGATCTGCTGGTAAGGTGAGCTGTACTGCAGCTTTTCCAATAAGTTTCTTAATTGGGAAGGGTCCCAGAAATAAAGGTCCAAGCTTTTTGCTAGGGATCTTTAATCTTAAATTTCTTGTCGATAGCCAAACGAGGTCCCCAATAGCATACTGAGGAGAAGGTCTTCTACGTAGGTCGTAGTACCTTTTTTGTTGGCTGTGGGCGTGTGAGATAGTGGTATTAAGTAAACCCAGAGAGTCCTTTATTTGGGTAAGATAGTCTGAGGCTACTGGGTTACTTGATGGTAGGATGCGTGGTGGAAGAAGTGTGGGATGAAACCCATAGTTCAAGTAGAACGGACTTTGCTTAGTAGTACTGTGGGTTGCGTTGTTATAAGCAAATTCCGCCAGAGGGAGAAGGTCCACCCAATCATCCTGTAGGTATGATGTGTAGCAACGCAGATATTGTTCTATACACTGGTTGACTCTTTCAGTCTGTCCGTTGGTCTGAGGGTGGTAGGGAGAAGTGAGCTTTCGCTCAATCCGTAATATTTGACAAAGAGCTTGCCAAAATTTGGAGATGAACTGTAAACCACGGTCGGATAAAAGAGTCTTTGGAATTCCGTGTAACTTGAACACATGTTTCATCAGTAGTTCCGCTGTTTGTTTAGATGAAGGTAGTCTACGGATAGCGATGAAATGTGCCATCTTTGTCAGGTGGTCCACTGACACTAGAATGGTATTAAATCCTTTAGAAGGTGGTAGTTCTACTATAAAGTCTAAGGACACAACTTCCCATGGAACCTGGGGTATTGGTAGACTGCAGAGTAGACCAGATGGTTTTGTAGTGTCAATTTTGGACCTTGCACAGATGTCACATGAAGATACAAATTTTTGTACAGACGTCTTCATATCAGGCCACCAAAACTGCCTAGTGAGCAAATTAAGGGTTTTCGTCATACCCATATGTCCTGCCATGGGCACATCATGTGATAACTCCAAGATCTTGGTGCGCATAGTAGGGGGTATGTAGAGTTTGTCGTTGTAGTAGAGGAAGCCTTCTGCATCAGTACTTAGTTGTGGTGGAGGTGAATCCAATCCTATACTGTGCAAAATCTCTTCCTTCAGGGAACAATCAACCCCAATAATACGTTCATAGGGTATTATAGGAATAGAAGGGATTTCAGCGCAGTTATCTTCGGTTAATCGTGATGGCGCATCCGCTTTTTTATTTTTGTCTGCAGGCGTGTAGGTCACTAAGAAGTTGAATCTCAGGAAGAATAATGACCATCGTACCTGCCGGTGGGAGAGAGTTTTGTTAGTCTGGAGGTATTGAAGGTTTTTATGATCTGTATATATGAGTATTGGTAACCGGGTACCCTCAAGTAGATGTCGCCAATTCTCCAGTGCCAGTTTTATGGCAAGCAACTCCTTTTCACCCACTGGGTAATTCACCTCTGGGCTGCTTAATGATCTTGAAAAGAAAGCAACTGGGTGGAGTGGTGAAGTATTTGTTGGTCGTTGGGAGAGAACTGCTCCTACTGCCATATTTGACGCATCTACCTCCAGAATATATTGAAGGGATGGGTCTGGATGGCGTAGTATGGGAGCAGAAGTAAAGCTTGATTTTAACAAGCAGAAAGCTCGATTTGCTTCTTCTGACCATTTGAATGGTTTCTTTATACTTGTCAGTTGTGTGAGAGGTCTCACAATGGCAGAAAAGTTCTTGATGAACTTCCTATAGAAGTTTGAAAATCCAAGGAATCGCTGTAATGCCTTACGAGTTGTTGGTATAGGCCAGTCCAGAATACAGGATATCTTACTCATATCCATCTTAATTCTGGTTTTGGATATGATGTATCCTAGAAATAATATTTCTTCTTTATGAAATAGGCATTTTTTTAATTTCACGTATAGATTGTGTGCGAGTAATCTGGATAACACAAGTCTTACATGTTTTATATGTTCAGAGAGAGATCGAGAATAGATAAGTATATCGTCCAGATATACTACAACACAGACATGAAGTAGGTCTCTAAAGATGTTGTTTATGAACCTTTGGAAAGCTGCGGGAGCATTACACAACCCAATGGCATCACAAGATATTCGAATAATCCGTATCTGGTTCTGAATGCTGTTTTCCACTCATCTCCGTCACGGATTCGGATTAGGTTGTATGCCCCTTTCAGGTCTAATTTAGAGAAGTAAGTAGCCCCACGCACTTGTTCAATGAGTTCAGGGATGAGCGGTAAAGGATAGCGATCCTTTATTGTAATCGTATTTAATTGTCTATAATCGATAATAGGTCTAAGACTTGAATCCTTATTGCGTACAAAGAAAAGTCCTGCAGCTGTGGAAGAAGTAGAGGGTCTGATGAACCCTTTTGTCAAATTCTCATCCAAGTATTCCTTGAGATGAGAAAGTTCATCCTGTGAAAGAGGATAAACATGACCGAAAGGCAATTTGCTGTTAGGGAGTAGATCGATAGTGCAATCATAATCCCTATGGGGAGGCAACACTTGAGCATTTTTTTCAAGGAATACTTCGGACAGATCCTGATAGCATAGTGGTGCAATCTCATCTGACACCACAGACAGGATCTTTCCATAAGATGGGAGGTTACACGTAATATCACAATAGTGAGAAGGGAAAGACAGAGTCCGTCTCTTCCAATCTATGATTGGTTGATGTGTGTGTAACCAGGGGAGTCCCAAAATAATAGAAAAATGGGGTGAAGATAGTATATCAAAAGTGGTGGTCTCCATATGAGACTCGTTAGCAGTGACAAGGAGTGCTTGTGTCTGGTTGGTGATTGGACCGGAAGATAGTGGAATACCGTTAATGAAACTAACAGAAACAGGTTTAGGTTTTGAAATTATAGGTATTTTATTTAAGGTAACAAAACATGTATCAATATAGTTTCCACAAGATCCGGTGTCGATCATAGCCTTGGTGGTAATCCTAGTCTGGTCCCACTGTAATGTCAAATGAACAAAGAGATAGGGGTTAGAAAAGGAAGTCGTTAATCCTCCTAGCAAGACATGTGAACACTCACCCTCTTTTTTGCGGACAAGGGGACAGACGCTTATCAAATGATCCGGGGATGCGCAGTACATGCAGAGGTTTCTGGATCTTTCATGTATCAATATAGTTTCCACAAGATCCGGTGTCGATCATAGCCTTGGTGGTAATCCTAGTCTGGTCCCACTGTAATGTCAAATGAACAAAGAGATAGGGGTTAGAAAAGGAAGTCGTTAATCCTCCTAGCAAGACATGTGAACACTCACCCTCTTTTTTGCGGACAAGGGGACAGACGCTTATCAAATGATCCGGGGATGCGCAGTACATGCAGAGGTTTCTGGATCTTCTTCTGGCTCGTTCAGTAGTTGATAAAGGTGGGCGTATGGTTCCTACCTCCATGGGAGTAGGGTCAACGGCCGAAATCCGAGAAGGACTAGACAATGGCATTCCCATTTTCTCAGCCTTTCTTTCACGCAGTCGCCTGTCGATGTTGATACTGAGTTGTATTAAGGCATCCAAGGTGCCAGGTAAATCCGCTCGGGCGAGCTCGTCTTTAACAGCTTCTGACAACCCGAGTCTGAATTGAGTTCGCAGAGATGTATCATTCCACCCTGAATCAAGGGTTCATCTTTTGAACTCAGCTACAAAGTCTTCTACAGGTCTCCTTCCTTGTTTTAAAGCCCTCAATTGAATATCAGCAGTACTCTGCCTGTTGGGGGTCATCATATAAACTAGCGAGTTCCGCTAGGAATAAAGAATAGGAGTTGAGAAGCTGATCATTTTTCTCAAAGAGAGAGTCTGCCCAGGCCCGTGGATCACCCGTTAAGTATGAGATAACGGTACAGACTTTAATTTGATCAGTAGGATATGTACGAGGTTTTAACAAAAAAAAGCAATTGACATGCGTTTTTGAATTCACGAAATTTTTTCCGATCACCTGTAAACACTAGAGGAGGGTTTATTTTAGGTTCAGGGGGTTGAGCAGCAGTGAGCCGTGAAAGACGGGTTACCTGCTGTATCAGAGTCCGATTTTCTTCTTTTACTTCAGTAAGAGCAAGCATTAATGCATTTACTTGTTGTGTTAATTGTGTCACTTGAGTGGGTAATTCTGCTGAATCCATTTTTTAGGTTCGTTCAATCTGTAACGCTCCTGCGTTTTTGTAGTAGGCTGGATTTGCAGCTGCAGAATCTCCACTCAGTAGTCATGTAGAGATGTGTTGAATAACCAGATCCAACTCTCCAGACTCATCACTGTGGGCCTGTCAGCTTCAGCATACAGATATACACACTCAATAAGATGTTCCTGGAGTGATAGGATGTATATGATAGTATGAAGATGATGTGCTGAAGGGACAGGTGTGAACAGTGACAGAGATGGTAAGCACTTGATAGAAATGTTCAGGAGAGTATTAGATGGTATTAGGTAGAATGCAGATAGGTTAGTAATCGAGTATGGTAACAGGTGGTAAGGACAGCAGATGACAAATACAGGATAGACTAACCCAGTGCAAGGATAGATGGTAGTAGACTCAAGAGCTAGCAATCTATGTAACAGTGCAGATGATAGAATTAGTATGCATAGATAGTAACAGTCCTTAATGTGCAGAGGTAGATAGTGTAAGTAAGGTTATGGAGGATTCCCCTGTGGGGTACTTATCACTAGTAAGGTTAGTAGTAGAAGGGTCCAGTAGTGAGGGAGTGATCCAGTAGCGAGATACAGGGATCAGTAGCGAGGTTCCGGTCTGTTTCCAAGTAAAAGAGAATAGCTGGAGGTTCCGGTAGCAAGACAAGCTTGTAAGCATGTGGACACACAGGCAGGTTGAACGAACAACGTGAGAGAGAACGCCGGCGGTTGAAATAGCCGCTCTGCGGCGCTCGGCGATGACGTCATCCGTCTTAAAGGTGTATGCGTACCACCTAATTAGAAAGGTGGGACGCATATCGAAAGAAAATAGAAAATAAGGGTACCAGAGGTACCAGAATCTTACACTGTTAAATGTATTAGCAGATTTAGAACCACTAACAAATAGAAGCCAAAGTCCAGCTCACACTTAAAAATCAGTTACAGCAAACTGATTTTTCCCTTCTGGGATAAAGGTTTTGCCTGAATAGAAAAAAAGCTGAACATTTTAATCACCGTTACCAGTGTTAGGTGGTTTGCCTCTTCCATGTAAACTGATACATTTTGCTGGAGAGTTTTTGCTGTGAAATGCCACACACTTGCTGGTAGGATCACCGATGCAAATAGAAGAAATAAATTACAAAAAATGAAACTAATACAGCCTTATCTAAGAATTGGTAAGCTGCAATATAATAAATGTTTCCTTTTAGGGTTTAATACTGCTTTAACGTTTTATCCCAATGACTTGCAAAGGACTATGGGTCATGAAATGTGTATTGAGGAAGGATTATAAGTTCAGCAAAGGATAAGAGCTGTAGGAGGGAGGTGTGGAATGCCCTTGGGGGGGGGGGGGGCTTAACCCTCCTTTCCAGTCATCCAGTATATTCTACTCCCTTACCATGTTTCAGATTTTTAGTTGGCCTGTTCCACCCCTTGCCTGATTATTCAGTGGGTCGGTAGAGTTGGGGGAGTAGGAGAGAATGCTCAAGATGGAAAACATGTAGTACAAGATGCCCATGTGTTGCTCTACCCCTTTGTAGACATCTTGAAACAGGTAAATTAAAAACATACTTTAAAGGCAAAGGAAGTACAATTAGGTCAACAGAAAAAGGGTAAGCTTCAAGTTATCAGGGACAGCACATAGCAAGTAGCACTACAGCAATCTTTATAGCACATGTGAAAAAGAGAGTGTAATAGTTACACCAATATATGGAAATTTAATTTGTACGGAGATATTTATGTTGGTGCCAATGATATGGACTTTTCTGTTACCATTATTCATGCTATTTCATTTCTGCAAAGCTGCAAGTTTGGCACCTGGGCTGGGAACTGTCTTTCACCCTACCAAAGTAGATAGTAACACAAAAGTCAGTAATGGATTTAAAAAAAATGACTATTCTAAAAAGTAAAGATATTAAAGGAAAGGATTATATATAAATAATTTGAGCTAGAGAACTGATTTGACTGCCCATGCGGAGTCAGGAAAGATTATTTTGTCCTCTGTGGAGCATAATGGTTTCTGATTTTGCCTTCCTTTGGACCAGAACCGAATATAGCCAGAAAAGAAAATAAAGAGACAAAATTAGTGTATTATCAAGGCACTGGACAAATAAGTTTGGTCATATTGAATCCATACTTAGGATTTGTTCATACGGGCACAGAGACATGTCCTGCGTGCATGCCCTCTTGGTTATTGTGCTTGCTCCCACCCCAAGCTGCATGCAGACAACATATAGAGTTGAATGCAGATACAGTGGCTGCATGAACACAGTCACATGTCAAAATCTTACATGTGGGCCAGAGATGTCTGCATTTGGATCCATGTAACCCATTCCTGCCTGTGTGTCCATGCAGCTTCTGTATCTGCATTCACCTCTATAGACTGCCTGTACAAGCTTACAAGCTGGGAGGGATGCAGGTACAATAACTAAGGAAACCTGCATTCAGGATGGGTGTCATTGCCCATTTGAACAAAGCTTTAAGCCGGCCATAAATGGATCAAAATTCATCCGCTGTCAGACTCCCCACTGTCAGAATACAGTAGCTCAGTTTGAGGGATTCCCCCATACATTTTGAATGGGTGGATGGGGAATCAATTCTTTTTCTTTCATTCAGCCTGCTGATTGAACGATAGAAAATGAAAGATGTATGTCAGCCTTATGGGTAATAAAAGTTGATATACAACCAAACTGTGCCTGAGAACATGTTTTTATAATTGTTATAGAAATGACTACTAGTTTCCTAGAAACAGTTAATATTTAAGCTCTTTTTTGAAGTTTGCTCAAATTTTATTTGCATATTGACCAGGTGTTTTATTAAAAAAAGTTCATCTGCTCGTCTGTCTAGCGCTCAGTGAGGAATATCCACAAGATGCTTCCTGGTAACACTGCAAATCTCATTTGAATTTTCATTTAAATTTAAATAGCATATGTGGTTCACCCAGTGGGAATATGAAGTAAAATAATGTTGAAGGAAATTAAAGTTTTTTTTCTTGATTTTTCTATGAAAAAATAGATATTGACATAGTTATAAAGTTTCTGATTTGTTATGTTTTCCTTTATTATATTCTTGGTTCAGATCTACTTTCATATAGAGAATGGGCAGATTTAAAGGGAATCTGTGAGCAGGGTTTTATGCACAACCTGCAACGGGAGGTCTTTTCTCGTGGGATGAACACACGACTGGCTGACAGAATTATAGTTTGTATTGAAATATCTTTTATGTTCACCCTTCTCCCTTTATTTCTTTATCCCAAGATAAAAGTTTTCCCAAAACAAGCGCAAGTCTCGTGGAGCAGCGCACAACTTGACTCTAAAGTTCTCTTTTCTGTGGCTCTACATATCCCTGTCTCATTATAAGGCAAACTAGGGGTTTTAGGTATCTAAAAGCTAAACTAGCCCAACATTATCAGTATAAGTTTGTTATAAGATTTCATGCCTGTTACACAGCACCTAGTGCAAAGCCTAGATGTTTTCTAAAACCACCTTTCCTGAAGACAGGGTTTAGAAAATCTTGTAGCTTTCATGCAAATCAGCCACATTCATCACAATAGTAAATGTGTCCGAGGTCTGTGGTGATTCTAGGAGACACTATGATCAATTTACTGAAATCAAATATAATTGTGTGCTACCTTTGAAAAAACCAAAGCTTGGTAAAATAGATATAAGCTGCTGCTACCACCCGAATGTGTTCCCACATACAAAAAAATGAGTAGATAATTATGGTAGCACTGCTCAAAAAAAAGGGGAAAACAGACAATGTAAAAAAATGTAAATGCATCATACATAAAATATAGTACCAAGTAAGGTAAGTATCTAATAAAGTGCAATATTGTGCAGAGACGCCGTCTCTGATTAAGTAAAGTGCAAACAAGGGGAATAAATGAATCGATGAATGAGGGATCACTGCTAAAAAGGGATCAAAATGTAAAAAAGGCAGTGTAAAAAACATACATTAAGTATCATAAAAATAAAATATAAATTGTGCCAAATAAGGTGAATCTCTAATAAAGTGCAATGTAGTGCAGAGACACGATCTCTGATGGAATAAAGTGCAAACAAGGCGAATAGATACAAAGTGGAAAAGCAAATGAATAACCACTCCTAAAGTGCAAATGTGTAATAAAAAAAAGTCCAAAAGAGTCTCTATCAAAAAAGCAGCCAGTGAATTATTCCATTTGTGTCCGCTCCTTGTATAATGTGCTGCTATCACGAGGTGAAATCTCTGCTCATCTCCACAATTCACCCACTAGGGGTCTCAGGCAGAAGGAATAATGCCCTCCGTTCAATAGGTCACTCCACTATACTTGGTGTTACAATCACAAATCCAAAAGGTCACATCAGAATCGTCAATTTGCCCACTGCTTGGTACCTCTACATGTTACGCCATATCAATCATGGCTTTTACTGGAGGAAGACTTTAACTGGATGGCTTCTTCCTCCAGTTGAAGCCATGATGGATATGGCGTAACATGTAGAGGTGCCAAGCGGTGGGCAGATTGACGATTCTGATGTGACATTTGGGATTTGTGATTGTTAAAGCTATCTTTTAATTTATGAAATGTGAGTTTAATATTTAAAGTTGGTATCTGAGTTTATTCCTCCTGAACGTGTCAATACTGCACAATTGGAGATTGTCTTCTTGTTTCACATGTGTAACAAATTTCTTTGGAGTAACACCAAGTATAGTGGAGTGACCTATTGAACAGAGGGCATTATTCCATCTACCTTCTAACTGCCTGAGACCCCTTGTGGGTGAATTGTAGAGATGAGCAGAAATTTCTCCTGGTGATAGCAGCACATTATACAAGGAGCGGACACACACGGAATGATTCACTGGCTGCTTTTTTGATAGAGACTCTTTTGGACTTTATTTATTACACATATGCACTTTCGGAGTAGTTATTCATTTGCTTTTTCACTTTTGCATTGTTTGCACTTTATTGCATCAGAGATGGTGTCTCTGCACTACATTGCACTTTATTAGAGATTCACCTTATTTGGCACAATTTATATTTTATATTTATGGTACTTAATGTGTGTTTTTTACACTGCCTTTTTTACATATTGATTCCTTTTTAGCAGTGATACCTCATTCATTCATTCATCTATTCATTTATTCCCCTTGTTTGCACTTTACTTAATCAGAGACGGCGTCTCTGCACAATGTTGCACTTTATTAGATACTTACCTTACTTGGCACTATATTTTATGTATGGTACATTTATATTTTTTTACACTATCTGTTTTCCCCTTTTTTTGAGCATCACTACCATTTTCATTTATTCATGACTGATTTATTAAAGACAAATTGGCTGTTCACTTTGTAAGGGAACTTTCACTTTTCAATGTGATGAAAATTCACTTTTCAAAGAATCTCCGACCACATGCAAGGAAAAAAACAAAAAAACAAAAAACAGTATTATTACTTGCACATATTTGGAGCTTTATTGCATTTTCTGAGTTATGACAAAAGTCTATTGCAAAGTTGACAGCTTTTTCCTTTTAGTGAATAAACACTATTGCATTCTATGGTACATAAAGGGCAGTGAATGAAACTACAGCTCATGGCAGGGAGGCACAGACATCCAACACAATCTGGATGTGTCATGTGTAAAGATTTTGCTAGCAACCAGCCAGATTGCTAGTTCATCTAACATTCTCATTTTTTGGTGCTTGTTGGAAACTGATTGATTGCTATGGGCAGACATGCATTTATTCTTTCAGACATTGTGAGAAGAAAAATAGGATTAGTATGTATTACTTTATATACACCCTTCTTGAAAGGCACCTCCTTCTACAGTTAAATTGGAGTATTGTTTAGCTTTGGGGTTAGGTTGCAAATTGGTTTTATATGCTTTTTCACAATGTTTTATCATGTCTATTGCATCAATGGACAGTTTTCACGGTGTCCCTCCTAAAATAAATAAGTAATTCCATATCTGCTAATAATTTTGCTATTTTAATTGTGTTTTCCAACAAAAATATTACTGAAACAACCCCTTTTTTTGTCCCTGTCAGAAAATGTTTAACTTTTCTCTTGTATTTGACTGATTGACAGTTAAAGCTTCGTAACAAAACTTGCTAATAGCATTCCTAAAAAAAATCCAGCCAATACCTTTCTATATGACAGTTTGTAATTATTTGGCACTTAATAATCCCTGAAAATAGAAAATGGTTAGACAAAACAGCATTATAGCATAATGACTGTGCTGCAAGCGTTTCATTTTTACTTTTTATACAACTTTTTGCTCTGCAGAAGATTACTATTTGCAGTATTAAGTGTGCATGTACTGTAAAAAAAAAAAAAAAAAAAGAAAATGTGTATTTTAACATTTATAGATACGTATTGCTTCTCAAAGAGATTGATCACAGTGCTCCTGAAAATGTCATTTAGTCATAATCAAGGGTTGGCATCTACTTCATATTCCAATATGTTGGCCCACAATTTACATAGATCAATGAATTCCTGACTTGAGTAGTAGCCATTATGCTTCAGAGTGTGTGTAAACATTCAATATCTTACAAAACTCATCCCTTTTACTTTCGCTTCTCACTTTGTGATCTGTCAAAGTCATGCGACTGGTTTTCTCCTCCTCCTGACACATTGCACCTATTCTCATTCATTAGATCTGCCTATTGCAAAGTTACTTGCCTGGAGGGCAGGAACAGCTTTTTCATTATAAAAATATGGTACAAAAATGTTGCTGTATATCTATATGTCAAAATATTTTCATACTAACAGGGGCGGCGCCAGGTTGGTGCTTGGGGACGCTAAAGCCCCCCAGAAAATCTTCAAGCGCCTTCAAAGTACCCCCCAACATTTCCACTGAGGTATTTCAAAAAATTCACACAATTTTTTATAAAAATATAAATATGAATATTATATTGAATCTTGTCTGCTACTTGGCTTGGGACTATTTTATGAAGATAAGGGATACAGCCGCAAAAGCCGCTGATTTTTAGTTAGATCCGGCAGGCAGGGGCAGATTGATCTAGTATGTTGTGCAGAGGCGCTACCTTAAAAAAACCCTTCTGACATGTGGAGCCTATGCATTTTCCGCACAAAAGAAAGAAGGGGATGAAGGAAGCAGTCAAGCAGAGCAGAGCAGAGGTGAGAGAGAGCCCAGCCCAGTGCCCCAGGAGCCTGTAGGAATGGCAAGTATGCTAACAGCTGAGCTGCTGACTGTTTCTTTATATGGTGGATACTGACTTTCCCTCATTTGCAAAACTGTCCTGCTTTTTTAACCATATTCCTCTGTATAGACAGAATAAAAGACATAATAGAGGGAGAAAAAAAACACTTTTCAGTATAACCAACCTTTCTTTTTTTTTATATAATATTTCTTCATGGTCTACATAACTGAGTGCCCTTTGCCTATATACTTTATGCAAATGGTGCCCCTCTTGTCTGGAAAAGTTTGGGTATATGGCTAAGAATTCATAAATCAGAAATAATGGTACATTCTATCTTGTTCCATTATAAGTAATTGGCTCTAGTGATTGTCTGCCCAATCTTTTCTGTCAGAAACATGCCAACCCCTAAGACAGCACAATGGGCACCAGCATGCACACTGAATGCATTCTCCTTTATCGCTCTACAAGCAAAAAGGTTTGCCACTTTGATAGTGGACAATAGGCACAAGACAAACATACCTTAGTTCAGTTCAAGGCAGAATGTTTTTAAAGTTTGGGTGCTGAATCTGAACCCCAAAAGAGTCAAAAAGAAGTGAAAAGAAAAAAAAAACATTTTCTAGCCTAATACGAAAGGGATTTAAAAAAAAAAATGTCATGGAGGCCTGGGAATTGCCCTGGAGACATGTACCAATGCAAAAAAATATGTAAAAACATTGGTAGGGGGGCAGCGATTTTTAATTATGGTTTAAGGTAACAAACATTAAAAGTGCAAAATTCCTTTAAATAACATGCCTGAGGGTCTGACGTACAGTATCTCACAAAAGTGAGTACACCCTTCACATTTTAGGAAATATTTTATTATATCTTTTCATGTGATAACACTGAAGAAATGACACTTTGCTACAATGTAAAGTAGTGAGTGTACAGCTTGTATAACAGTGGAAATTTGCAGTTCCCTCAAAATAACTCAACACACAGCCATTAAACCGCTGTCAACAAAAGTGAGTACACCCCTAAGTGAAAATGTCCAAATTTGGCCCAATTATCCATTTTCCCTCCCTGGTGTCATGTGACTTGTTAGTGTTACAAGGTCTCAGGTGTGAATGAGCAGCAGGTGTGTTAAATCTGATGTTATCGCTCTCACTCTTTCATAATGGTCACTGGAAGTTCAACATGGCACCTCATGGCAAAGAACTCTCTGAGGAACTGAAAAAAAGAATTTTTGCTCTACATGAAGATGGCCTAGGGTATAAGAAGATTTCCAAGACACTGAAACTGAGCTGCAGCATGGTGGCAAAGACCATACAGCAGTTTAATAGCACAGGTTCCACCCAGAACAGACCTCACAGTTGAGTGCACATGCTCAGCATCATATCCAGAGGTTGTCTTTGGGAAATAGACGTATGAGTGCTGCCAACATCGCTGCAGAGGTTGAAGGGGTGGGGGGTCAGCCTGTCCATGCTCAGACTATACACTGCACACTGCATCAAATTGGTCTGCATGGCTTTCGTCCCAGAAGGAAGCCTCTTCTAAAGATGATGCACAAGAAAGCCCGCAAACAGTTTGCTGAAGACAAGCAGACTAAGAACATGGATAACTGGAACCAGGTCCTTTGGTCTGATGGGACCAAGATAAACTTATTTGGTTCAGATGGTGTCAAGCATGTGTGGTGGCGACCAGGTGAGGAGTACAAAGACAAGTGTGTCTAGCCTACAGTCAAGCATTGTGGTGGGAGTGTCATGGTCTGGGGCTGCATGAGAACTGCCGTCACTGGGGAGCTACAGTTCATTGAGGGAACCATGAATGTCAACATGTACTGTGACACACTGAAGCAGAGCATGATCCCTTCCCTTCGGAGACTGGGCCACAGGGCAGTATTGCAACATGATAACAACCCCAAACACACCTCCAAGATGACCACTGCCTTGCTAAATAAGCTGAGAGTAGTTGTGATGAACTAACCAAGCTTGTCTCGAGACCTAAACCCTATTGAGCATCTGTTGGGAAATCCTTAAATGGAAGGTGAATGAGCGCAAGGTGTCTAACAACCACCAGCTCCGTGATGTCGTCATGGAAGAGTGGATTCCAGTGGCAACCTGTGAAGCTCTGGTGAATTCTATGCCCAAGAGGGTTAAGGCAGTGTTGGAAAATAATGGTAGCTACACAAAATATTGACACTTTGGGCCCAATTGCGACATTTTTACTTGGGGTGTACTCACTTTTGTTGCCAGTGGTTTAGACAATAATGGCTGTGTGTTGAGTTATTTTGAGGGGACAGTAAATTTACACGCTGTACACTCGCTACTTTATGTTGTAGCAAAGTGTCATTTCCTCAGTGTTGTCACATGAAAAGATATAATAAAATATTTACAAAAAAGTAAGGGGTGTACTCATTTTTGTGAGATACTGTACATGTGAAGGAGACCTTTTTAAAAAAAAAAGCGTAAAGTTTCCACCATGTATATACCTCAGTCATGACTGACTTAACTAGCACTGAATGACAATCTGACTCCCGCCATGTGACCATAATTGGTCAGTGATGTCACTGTGTTCTTACCCCTTTGTAAGGAAATAAGGCCAGGAGACATTACTGGTTCCTAAGGACACAGCAGGTACCAGTACCTGGTGCTTCTCTTGCAATCATTGACAGATAGGAAGCTGTCCTAGATAGTATTGACAAAAATACCACTATAATATATGACTCAGTTTTACTGCGGCAAGGTGGCTCGGCTGCGCAAAATTATCTAACTGTACGTAGGTCACGCGCGGGGGGCCACGCACGCGCCATCCCCACGATGTGCTGATTCAGTTCAGAACCAATCAGTCGTCTGGTCCAGCCCAATGATTTTTGGCCTGGACCTGGTGATTGATTCTGACCAATGGCAGAATGTCCTGTGCCTGTGTAATGTAAACACAGGCACAGAAAATTATGCAATCTCCTCTCCTGGAGCTCTTTTCGGTTCTAGTGTGAGAGGAGAGAGCATCAACAGTGAGTACACAAGCACTACACTGACACCAGTACACATAGGCACATATTTAACCCCCCCAGTTTACCCTTTCACTCCCTGTCAGAGTGTCACTATATACAGTATACAGATAATTTACTAATCACCATATTAGTGTCACTAGTGACGCCAGTTAGTGTGTGCGGCAGTTAGTGGTAGTTTAGCGGCAGTCCCAGATAGAGTTAAGGTACACGCCATATATCCCCCTAATAAAAATGTAACCCCTTGATCACCCCCAGTAAACCCCTTCACTGCCCCGTCACAGTGTCACTATTATAGTGTACAGATCTTTTTTTGAAAATATATTTATTGAAATTTTCAGCAAATACAGAATCAGTGAAACATACTTGAGATTAAAGTATCGTACAGTGTTAAGAACACAAGGTATAGTAATAAGTAAGCAGTGTGAGAACAATAGTTTCCTCACAGGGAGTAAACTAGGTGAACTATATGAACTAGGGGTCTGGACAACCACATAACAGGATATATATTCAGTTACCATGAAAGCAATTACAGTAGAAACAAGAAGAAATAAGTCACCAAATGTACCTTTGCTAAGGTAGTTTAACTTTACCTAAGGTATTACTCAGGTTGGCCTTCCAGTACCATGCGGACTATTGATAGGAGGTCCTCAGAGTAGATATTTCAGAAGGGGAGAAAGCGTGTTCTATGTATGCCCTCCATCTGGTGAATAAAACGATTGACTGTTTCGTGTTTTTGGAGGGTTGTGTCCAGTTTTTCTTTATATAGGAGGGCAGTAAGATCTCTGTTGACCATGGACAGGGTTGGAGGATTAGAGACCGTCCAGGTTTTCATTTGGCCTTACATGCTGCCATCAGGCATATATGGGTCCATTGTCGGAGTTGGCTCCTCAGATGACCAGGTAGTTAGTGGAAAAGAGAAATGGACAGAGGGCGCACCAGCCTAGCGCATTATCTTTAAAACAATTTATTGTAATAGACATATATACACATTATACTCACAAAACGATTATGAAACACGGGCAATAAGCAATGAGGGACCACCAGGGGTCTCCACTGGGCATCCTCAGCTGCCGCAGGTCGTGGAAGGATGAAGACCTCCAAAAAACCGCTTACGCGTTTCGGGGTGTTCCCCCTTCATCGGAGCTAGTTGGGGGAATGAGTGGTAGGGCTTTTGTATATTCCAAAAGGTCACATGATCAAGTCCCAAAGCTCCACCCTTTGTGGGTGAGTCAAGAACAATATAAATGTAAAGAAGTATATTACTAATGACAATAAAAGCATAAAAAATATAAATATATATAGAACCAATGCATATGCAAAGAAATCAATAAAAGATGATTACCACAATACATGACAATATGACCATGGAAGAGCCATCCATGCAGAATTGCCTGACATGGAACAAACATCAGACCCTATTACCTTGTGCGATCATAAATGCCATCCAAAGCAGCCACAGACTTAGTGTATGGTAGAAGAAATCTATCGAAATTCCCTGCTGTTCCTTGTATATGTTATTTACTAAAGGCAGGAACGCCCTATGCACAAGTTTGAATTGTGTTTCTCTTCAGTTTTCATTGACCAATAATTTCCGTATTTTCCAGTACCCAGACAGAATTTTGTCTCCAAGATTATCGTCGGGAATGTCTTTACACCATTTAGTTTGGATCCGGTGTTCATGCTTCTGATTTTCAGTTAAGGTTAGGTTTCCATATATAGCAGAAATAGAATAGTCTTGTTGAGTCACCATGCGGTCCATAAATGCTGCCTTGAATCTGATATGTCTCTCAGGGCACACCGATTGAACATAGGTGATGGCTTGGTTATAGCATAGCACATGTGAGCGTGGAAGGTGGAAAGTTGCAGCCCAGATCACTGATCACTGTATTAGTGCTGCCAAAGGTGACGTCAGTTAGCATTAACGTTAGTTAGCGTCAATCCAGGACAGCGTCAGATTGTCCGCCACATATTTAGTAATAAATTTAAACCCTTTATTTGCCAGTGACACACACACACACACTAAACCACTCCATTACTAGTATAGTGTCTGAACAGATCAATATCTTTGTTTAGATCAGAACTCTACTATTTTCCCAATAGTATAGTATAGTGTTCCCAAAATGCAGAATTAGCAGGATCACCCCCGACACCCTCCCAGCCCCCAAGAAGTGCAGTATCAGTAGATTACTGTCACTTGCAATACACAGCACACTTATACACACTATTAGTAGAGTCAGGCCTTATTCCTGCTAGCACTAGCAGTTGAATTTTTTGGTAGCGGTTCAAACATTCCTTGACAACCAGGTGTTTTTTACCTGTTGGTCTCACTAGGTACCTATAAATTTATTTGCCAAAATGTCCAAACAGAGGTACACTAGTGAAGAGGCCTATACGATGCTGAGCATGACAGATGAGAGCGAGGGGGAATCCTCACTTTCAGAATCAGGCTCAGTATTCAAACCTGTAGAGAGCAGCGGCACCCTGACAGATAGTTTTGACAACAAAGTAGTGGTCCCTGCTAAGGTCAGGTGTACCCGACCCCGTTCTTCTGTTGCTGAGGTGCAACAATCACAGGGGTCTCGTATGCAGCAGAGTGTCAGTACTAGTGCCGCTCAACCTTCTGGTGAACTGGCAAGCACCAGAGGCCTAGTACATCCTGGTCATAGACAAACCAGCACTGAAGTAACACTTGGTGATGTGGTGAGTCCCATAAGTGCAATTCAAGCTTGTGTGGGGGCTAGCACAAGTAGTGTCCCGCAGCCACCAAGAATTTGAAGACAGGCCCAAAGAGCCCATAGTGTCCTTCCTGATGCACTTGCAAATCCTGAATCCTGATTGTGTACAGATCTATTCTGGACCAAAACAATTTATATGCCGATCAATTTTTAGCTGCAAATCCAAATTTGACCCTTGCCAGAGAATTTGCATGGAAACTTATCATTTCTGAATTTTAAACCTTTCAGGGCCTATCCCTCATCATAGGCATCACTAACAAGAGTGAGATTTTGGTCATATTTATCCACTGACCCAATTAATCATATGACCATATTCTCTGCTGCCATGGCCAGGACTAGATACAAGCAAATCTTGTGGTTCATGCATTTCAGTGACAATGAACTCTGTCGTCTTCAGGGTGGCCCTGGATATGACCAGCTCCACAAAATTCGGCCCCTCGTAAATCACTTCAGCCAAACGTTTGCAGCCTTGTATGCGCCCCAACAAGCTGTCTACGTTGATGAGACCCTGATTAAATGTTCTGTCTGTCTTGTTTTCAAACAGTTTCTCCCCAGCAAGTGTGCCAGATATGGGGTCAAGATGTATAAGCTCTGTGACAGGGCAACAGACTATAGATGTAGTTTCCGGATTTACAAGGGAAAAGATAGCAATGTGGAGCCCCCAACGGCCCAGAATACATAGGGAGCAGTGGCAAGATTGTTTGGGACTTGGTGTCACCCCACGGAAAGAGGTACCATTTATATGTGGACAATAATTACACAAGCTTGCCACTTTTTAGTCACCTTTTTGATTCTGGAATTGACGCATGTGGCACTGTGCGACCTAATCGCTGGGGGTTCCACTAATGGCTTGTAGATTGCTGACTTAGATGGGGGAGAGAGCCTGCTTGAAGTGTAATAAATTGCTTGCTGTGAAGTGGAGGGAATGTTTTCGTTCTGTCCTCCATTCACGCAGATACGACAGTCCAAATTGCAATGGCGACTGGTGTTGTTGGGAAGCCCCTCTGTGTCCACGAATACAACCCTGACATAGGAAGCGTGGACTTCAACGACCAGATGAAGGCGCCATACTTAATTGCCCATAAAGTCAGATGCTGGTACAAGAAAGTGTCTGTATATTTATTCCAATCGGCTCTGATGATCGCTTATGTGCTATACAAAGCGTCAGGAAGAAGCGGATACTTCCTAAAATTCCAGGAAGAGATCATCACAGCCCTTCTGCATCCAGAAAGTGCTGTAGTCCAAATTCACAATCCAGATGCAGTGAGCCAGTGAGCCGTCTGCATGAGAGACATTTTCCAGATGTCCTCCCTTGTACCTCAACCCAAAGAGTACCCCAAAGAAGGTGTCGTGTCTGTTGAAAACGCAGATATAAGCGTGACACCCACTTTTTTTGTCCCTCCTGTCCTGGCCAACCTGGTCTCTGCATTGGGGACTGTTTATGTCGCTAGTATTGTATTAGTATAGGGTACAGCACAACATAGTCTAGGGCACACTTTCACATAGGGTTTCGAAAGATGTTAGATGGCTATCGCATTTTGAGAGACCATAGCCTGGAACGTTTAAAGTTTTTTTACAGTTACAAAAAAAAGTGAAAAAAATAAATAAAAAAAGCCAAACATAGTTGTCATTTTATTGAGTTCATTTTCTGTTCTTACTGTTTTACTGTACTTTAAAATATACTGCTAAACTGTAATGTTTTATTGTTTTTCATTGTTAACCATAGTTTGCTTTGCAGATACCCCCATTGTACTGTTTTACTGAACTGTATGCTATTATAATGTAATGTTTTATTGTTGCTGTGTTTTTCATTGTTAACCATAGTTTTCCTTGCAGATACCACCATTCTACTGTATTACTGCCCTGTATACTATTATATTGTAATGTTTTATTGTTACTGTGTTTTAATGTTAACTATTGTTTTCTTTGCAGGTACGTCTATCAGCTACAGCACTGATTTGTTTATCCTGACAGCAACAGAGTTTGCTCTCAGCATATATGTATATCAATGATTGCAGCGCTGTAGGAGGTGATTTCACCACCACAGTTAAAAAAAGAGCATATATGGCAAAGCATGGGGAATGGGGTGGACACAGAGGGTGGATCTCCCCTATGCTTCACTATATATATTTTTTAACACTTTTCTTGGCATGGATTTCCTCATCCACGTCGCTCAATGTGAATGGAGGAATCTGTTATGTTCTTTTTTTTTTTTTCATCCCATCGTTTTCTCGGGCTCCCCTGTCCCACCAGGTAACCTGAGACTGCAGCCAGTGGTTCCGTCAGCTGACTATAGAGCTGATTGGAGACCAGAATGGCTCCAATCATCTCTATGGCCTAAGATATGGGAAGCTACAAGCATTTCATGACTTTGGTTTTGCCAGATATAAACAGCACCATTGAAGTTGGGAAAGCACCTTTTTACACCAATCTTAGTGGGGTCATATGCTTTAAGGGCAGAGAAAAGATCTAGAGTCTAATAGACCCCATTTTTTTTTCAAAAAAGAGTACCTGTCACTACTTATTGCAATCATAGGGGATATTTAAATTCCCTGTGATAACAGTAAAAATTATTTAAAAAATAAATAAATAAATAAATAAATAATAATTTAAAAAAAAAGAATTCAAGCACCCCATTTCTGTGTGCAAAGGCAAACGCAAGCATCGGTCTGGTGTCGTATGTAAACAGCAATTGCACCATGTATGTGAGATATCACCGTGAATGTCAGATCGAGGGCAGTAATTCTGGGAGTAGACCTTTTCTGTAAATCTGAAGTAGTAAACAGTAAAGGCTTTTAAAGTCTTTTAAAAAGGTATGTAGTTTGTTGCCACTGCACGGGCATGTGCAAATTTAAAGCATGTCATGTTTGGTATCTATGTACTTGGCATAAGATTGTCTTTTATACTTTACCAAACAATTGGGCAATATAACGGAAAATTTATATCAAATACTTACCGTAATTTTCCTTTCCTGATGGACTCCATGGCAGCATACGTATCGGGTTTGGCTCCGCCTCCAAACCTACCCATAGGACCTCACTCCCATAAATCTTTGCTCCTGTTCAGCACACGTGTTCTGTAACTATCCTCCACAGAAATCCGGGAGGGAACTCCTGCTGCCATGGAGTCCATCAGGAAAGGAAAATTACGGTAAGTATTTGATATAAATTTTCCGTTTTCCTGACAGACTCCATGGCAGCATACGTATCGGGAAATAACTCGCCGTACACACAGGGTGGGCAGGTGCTGAACAGAAAAGTTTAATGCATTTTGTCAAACAGACAGGACTTGCAAACCAAAATTCACAGATGAAAGAGCCGCTGGCTCAACACAGTAATGGGACAGGAACGTGTTAATAGAGGACCACGACGCTGCTCTGCAGATGACTTCAGGAGCCACATGTCTGGATACTGCCCAGGAGGTAGAGATGCTCCGCGTCGAATGAGCTGTAACTACTGCTGGAGGGGTCAAGCCCTTAGCCCTATAAGCCCACTGGATGGTCTGGATGATCCAGGAGGAAATGGATCTCGTCGAGGCTCTTGAACCTTTGTTTTTTCCATAGAAGGTAACAAAAAGATGTTCTGATTTTCTGAAAGAGGAAGTGGCATCTAAATATTTCTTAATACATTTTCCAACATCCAGAGGATGAACCAAAGACTCTTCCTCTTCCTGTCTAAAGGTTGGTAACACTGTTTCTATGTTTTCATGGAAGACAGAAGTCCTTTTTGGTCTCGCATCCAGCATGGGAATGAGCACCACTCTGTCAGGAAAAAATGTTAAGAAAGGTTCTTGTGTCCCAAAGGACCCAATTTCCGACACTCTTTTTGCTGAGGTTACAGCTACCAGAAACACTGTTATCAGTGTAAGCTCTCTTATGGTTAAAGAATCAGACCTGTCTTGAATCTGACCCGCCAGGAAATCCAGAACTAGTGGCAGATCCCACTTGGGAAACCTGGGTTTTCTCTGAGGTCTGATTCTCACTGCCCCTTGGAAGAACTGACGAATTAGGGCATGAGTGGCCCAGGAGATCCCTGTAAAAGCGGAAATAGCCGAGACCTGGACTCTGAGCGAACTCACTGATAGAGGCAAGTCCAGTCCTGATTGGAGAAAGCTCAATACATCCTGGATCTTAATTGAAGATTGAGGATCAGGCCTTGTAGTCAGCTGTGCAGAAAATTTTTCCCAGATTCTCTGATAAACCCTGTTCGTTGAGCTTCTTCTAGCACTAAGCAATGTCGAGATTGCCGTTTCTGGACAGCCTAAAGCCTGTAACCTCCTCCTCTCAACATCCAGACCCTGAGATGTAGACGGTCTGGGCACGGATGGAGTACAGACCCCTGGGACAACAGATCCGGTCTGAAGGGTAGCGGGATTGGGTCTCGGACACTGAGTAGCGTCAGAAGGGGAAACCATGGCCTGTTCGGCCAGAAGGGAATCACCGCCACTACCTCCACTGGCTCCGACCTGAGTCTCCGAAGAAACTGTAACACAATCGGAATTGGTGGGAAGGCGTATGCCCTGTGGAATCTCCACTGATCCGAGAGTGCATCTATCCCTGATGCTTGTGGATCTCTGAATCTTGAATAGTACCTCGGCAGTTTATGATTGCAGGGGGAGGCGAAGAGGTCTACCTCTGGAGAGAGCCCCAATGTTAGGATCCAGTCGAACGTTTCCTTGTGAAGGGACCACTCGTTGTTGTCCAGATCCACTCTGGACAAGAAGTCTGCTTTGACATTCTGGACTCCTGGAACATAAACCGCTGAAAGATTCGAGAGATTTCTCTGTGCCCAGGACATAATCGGCTCCACTTCCCTCAATAGGGACCAGCTGTGTGTTCCCCCTTGTTTCCTGATGTATGCCACTGCTGAGGTGTTGTCCAGACGCAGCATGACAGGTTGGTCTTTTGTCAGGTGAGAAAATGCCCGAAGAGCTTGGAATGCTGCTCGGAGTTCTAGTATGTTGGATACTAATCCTCGAGTGGAAAACTCCCACCTGCCCTGTGCCACCTCCGACAGACAGTGGGCACCCCAGCCTATGTTGCTGGCGTCCGAGGTAACCACTACCCACGGAGCTGGCTTCAGAGAGTGGCAGTTCAGCAGGTGGTCTCTGCATAACCACCAGGGGAGACTCGCTCTCATTGAAGGGGTTAAGAAGATGCGTTGATCCAGATGCCACGTATCCCATTGCTGAAGGAATCCCTTCTGAAAGGGTCTCATCCTCCACAGGGCCCACTTCACCATGGGGACTACTGCGACCATAGTCCCGATCACCTTCAGGCATTGACGTGCCTGAAGATGAGAGGATGAGAGGGCAAAGCGAATCCTGTCTCGAAGTGTCCCTATTTTTTCTTCTGGAAGAGAGATAGTCGCCTTCTCCGTGTTGAACAGAGCGCCCAAGTAGATCAGGGACTGAGTTGGAATCAGGTGACTCTTCTCCTTGTTGAGTAACCAACCAAACTTCTGGAGAGTGGACACGACCTGCTCCAGATGAACTAATAGTTGGTCTCTGTCTTGGGACAACAGGAGGAGATCGTCCAAATAGTGGTGAAGACGGATACCTTTCAATCTCAGTAGGGCTATCACGGCCAATAAGATTTTTGAAAAGGTCCGTGGAGATGTTGAGAGCCCGAATGGGAGACAGATAAACTGAAGATGTAATCCTCCCACTTCGAACCGGAGAAACCTTTGAAAATCTTCGTCCACAGGGACATGAAAGTAGGCGTCTTTCAAGTCGATGGACACCATCCAATCTGCCGGCTGGACTGACTGCTGTATGGACAACAGGGTCTCCATTTTGAACCTTTCTTTTTTTATGAATTTGTTCAAGAAGGTCAAATCTATTACTGGTCTCCATGATCCGTTCTTCTTTTGGACCAGAAAGAGCGGAGAATATATTCCTTGGCCTCGCTCGGACTCTGGAACGGAGATGACAGCCCCTTGAGCAATGAGAGCTTCGACCTAAGAAAACAAAATCTGACGCCTTTCTTCTAGGAATGGAATGGCAGTAGGCAGGAACCTTGAGCCTGGCCTCTCCTTGAAGACCCACTTGTGGCCTGAGGACACCGTCCTGACGGCCCAGGGGTCCTGAATCGAAGCCGCCCAGACATGTCGGAAGGAGCGCAGACGCGCACCCACCCGACATGTCTGAGCGGGCCCACCTTCAAAAGGACTTAGTGGGCTCACGGTCCCCCGAGGAGACATTCTTTGTCGTCTTCCTGGAAGACTGTCTGGATCTCCAGTTCCGGTTGAACTCCCGACCAGGTCTATAAGAACGAGCTTCCCTGGCCCGGTCAGGAACAAATTTTCTGGTAGGCTGTCCTTTCTTGACGTTGAACTGGCGCCGATCCTGGGGAAGAAACCCAGACTTACCGCCTGTAGCCCGGGTTATGGCCTCATCAAGTTTATTCCCGAAGAGGGAGGACCCCTCAAAGGGAATACGGCACCAAACTTGCTTTGATGCCGGATCCGCAACCCAAGGGCGGAGCCAAAGAGCTCTCTTAGCTGTGACCGAGGACAGCATAACTCTTGCTAATAGACGGATCAGGTCTATGGAAGCCTCCCCAAGGAACGACGCGCCCAGCCTAAGCTCCTGGATTGGAGCGCTTCTGGCCACCTCCTCCGAAACCGATCTGACCGATTCGTCTACCACATCGGCCCAAGACTCCATGGCTTTGGATAGAGCGGCTAAAGCCAGGACTGGCTTACAGGCCATACCTGCTGTAAGGTAGATTCTTTTCAAATCAGAGTCCATCCTTCGGTCCAACGGGTCTTTAAATGAGACCGTATCCTCTAAGGGAAGGGTCACGTGCTTGACCAGTCTCATGACTGCTGCGTCAACTAGAGGAGGAGACTCAAGATGTTTCACATCATCCTCTTTGAAGGGGTAAAGTTTAGCCATCTTGGATACTAAGGAATTCTTTCGTTCCACCTTTCTCCACTCCTCCAAGATGATTTCACCCAACTCTCCCAGGAAGGGAAAATTAACACGCTCCTTATTGAGCTGTTTAAATTACTTCTTCTGCTTGGGAGGGGGAACAGCTGACTCTTCCCAATTTAAGGTCTCTCTGACCGCTTTAACCAGGGAAGGCACCAAGGTATATTCAAAACCCAAGCAGGGATCCTCATCTTCAGAGTCGCTACCTGACAAGAGCATCGACTGATGGCTTGTGTGGGCCGACTCGAAATCCTCCTGTACCTGTAGTGCTACAGGGGAAGGGCTTGGGGAAGCCGTTGCAGTGTCTTGAGAACGACTGACACCCAACTCTGCCAAAGAGTCCTTTACCACTCTCTTGACCAAAGCCTCAATGCGTTGATCGGAAGTATCCCTTTCTCCCGCAGCCTGGGAGAAACATCTGTCACAGAAAAGCTTCCTCTCCGGGACACTAGCGCCACAGCCTCTGCAACCTGCTTTGTCAGGTCTCCGTGCGTGGCTGGCTGAAGTAGACGCTTTTCGATGATGTGAGCCCGAACGGGACTTTCCTGTAGAGTGCCGGTGGCGAGAGCTCGAGCGCCTTTCACTTCTTTGAGAAGAGTGCCTAGTCTCTGAACGAGGAGGGCTGTGAACAAGAGAAAAAACAGAAAAAACAGACAGGAAGCTAGGAACACTTGAGTTCCTACCCCCACCCCCTATAACCCACAACCCCACCAAGAAGCCCCAAATACCTGTTAGGGGCGGGCTGACCACCGGAGGGCAAAGTAGCTTCCATTCTGATGCTGACCTACAAGAATGAGCCGGACAGCATGTCAGAAAAACCAGCAAAGCGGGAGGGGGGGGTTGCTCCCAAACTGGGGCCAGTACTCACCAGGAACCAAGGTTAGCAGGCAGAGCGGCAGCGCACAGCAAAATGACCACAAAACGAACGATTTCGGTATGTGTAACACCCAGTATCAGCAGTGTGTACAAACACAACACTGCTGACAGCTCTGGGGTTTAAATATGGCGCCTGGTGATGTCATCAGCGATCGCCACCGACGCCAGCTTACTGCGCATGCTCCGTGCTTACACAGCGCATGCGCGAAAACCAAGCCTCGTTCCCGAGGCGCCGCACATGCGCAGTAGCGCGCACCGGAGGCCGGTCAGGAAGTAAATCGCTAACCGGCCCCGGACCACTAGCCACCAGGGAAGGCAGGAGAAAACCAGGTAAAACATAAAGGCATGAGCAAGCAATAATATAAACAAAATAGCTGCCATGGAGGACTTTGTACTCACGGACCGCAGATCACCAGGGATGGATGCACACACCGGACTTATCTCATTCTTAGGGTACTGGCCACCCGCAGCAGCTGGGCTTTTTGGCCAAGGCTGCATACACCTTCGCCCCTACTCCATACCCCGCAGCAGCTGGGGCTTATTGGAGAGCTCCATACCCGACTGGTAGAGCCATCCATCACCCGGAATCCATCTTCAGGTAGGATATCAGGTAATCCTTTGGAGGACAAAAAAAGAACACGTGTGCTGAACAGGAGCAAAGATTTATGGGAGTGAGGTCCTATGGGTAGGTTTGGAGGCGGAGCCAAACCCGATACGTATGCTGCCATGGAGTCTGTCAGGAAATAGTGTATTTGTGCATTAAATAAAAAAAGTGGGTTTTTTTTTCTAAAAAAATTACGTTTGGAAAATCTAAAATGGAAAATACTGTGTGACAAAAAAAATTGCAACACCCACCATTTTGTTCTGTAGGGCCTCTGCTTTAAAAAAATATGTACTGTTTGGGGGTTCAAAGTAATTTTCTAGTAAAAAAATAATACTTTTTTCATGTAAACAAAGTGTTAGAAAAGGCTTGGTCTTCAAAGGGTTAGAAGAGTGGATGATGTGTGGTATAAGCTTCTAATATTGGGCATAAAATGCCAGGACAGTTTAAACACCCCCCCCCCAAATGACCCCTTTTTGGAAAGGATACACCCCGAATTATTTGCTGAGAGGCATGTTGAGTCCATGGAATATTTTATATTTTGCCACAAGTTTCGGGAAAAATATTATTTTTTTTTTTTACACAAAGTTGTCACTAAATGATATATTGCTCACACATGCCATGAGTCCCGTATAGCTGTGTACAGGACCCCGAAAACCAATCACCGCCTTCAGGTTTTCTAAGGGCTTAAATTGCTTATTTTACTTCCTCACTACCTATTACAGTTTTGGAGGCCATGGAATGCCAAGATAGCACAAATTCCCCCCCCCCCCCCCAAATTATCCCTTTTTAGAAAGTAGACACCCCAGACAGGTATTTGCAAAGAGGCATGGTGAGTATTTTGCAGCTCTCATTTGTTTTGGAAAATGAAGAAAGAAAAGGAAAAAAAAAATATTTTTCTTTTTTCACTTTTTAAAACTTTGTGACAAAAAGCGAGATCTTCAAAATACCCAACATGCCTCTCAGCAAATAGCTTACTTCCCAAAAGGGTAATTTGGGAGAGTTGTGCTGTCTTGGCATTTCATGGCCTCCGAAACTGTGATAGGTAGTGAGGAGTGAAATCAACAATTTACGCCCTTAGAAAGCCTGAAGGCAGTGAATGTTTTTTGGGGTCCTGTATGCAGCTAGACTGCCAAAAAGTCTCACACATGTATTTTTGGGTGTCATTTAACATATAATCATGGCATGTTTGAGCAATATATCATTTAAATGATAACTTTGTGTAAAAAAAAAAAAGTTGTGGCAAAATATAAAATATTCCATTGACTCAGTATGCCTCCCAGCAGAAAGCTTAGGGTGTCTACTTTCCGAAAAGGGGTCATTTGGGTTTTAATTTTTTTTTTATATCTTGGCATTTCATGGCCTCCAAAACGGTGATAGGTAGTGAGGAGAGAAATCAACAATTTACACCCTTAGAAAGCCTGAAGGCAGTGATTGGTTTTAGGGTTCCTGTACATGGCTAGACTGCCAAAAGTTCTCACATATGGGATATCCCCATACTCAGGAGAAGCAGCAGAATATATTTTGGGGTGTAATTCCACATATACCCATGGCATGCATGAGCAAAATATAATTTCAATGACAACTTTGTGTAAAAAATAAATAAATATATATATATATATATATATATATATATATAATGTAATTTTCAAACACCTGTGACAAAAAAATATCATTATTATTAATATTCAATGGGCTCAACATGCCACTCAAAAAATTACTTGGGGTGTCTACCTTCCAAAAAGGGGAAATTTGGGGGGGTTTGTGCTGCCCTGCCATTTTAGCAATTCATGAAATGAGGTAGGCAGTCAGAAAGTAAAAGCTGCGTAAATTCCAGTATATACACCATAGTTTGTAGATGCTTTAACTTTTGCGCAAACCAATAAATATACACTTATTGAGATTTTTATTTATCAAAGACATTTAGCAAAATACATTTTGTCAAAATATATGACAAAAATTGAGTTCATTGGATATTTTTTATAAGAAATAGCAGGAAATTTTTTTTAAAAATGTTCGATCTTTTATGATTTATATCGCAAAAAATAAAAACCGCAGAGGTGATCAAATAGCACCAAAAGAAAGCTCTATTTGTGGAAAAAAAAAAAGTACATACATTTAGTTTGGGTACAGCATTGGATGGCTTCACCATTACGAGTTAAATTCACGCAGTGCCAAATTGCAAAAAATGGCCTGGTCATTCAGGGGTTAAAACCCTCCGGTCCTTAATTGGTTAAAGTCCCGTGCTCAGAAGAAAATCCGAACAGCCAAAGTTTGGTCCAAACACAAGATTTACACTGGTGGATAGTACAGGCAAAGTTATTTTCATATCTAATAATAACTTATTAAAGAAAGAAAGCTAGTCTAATAAACTGAGCATGTCTTGTTACAATGTTACATTGAAGCTGATTGATTAGCAGAATACAGTCATTGTGCAGACAGTTTGTAAACATTATTGTAGAGGTAAAACAATGGAAAATGTACTACAAATATCTGTTGGAGAAAAGTGGGGAAGGAAAGCACATGGACATCCCCTTATTGAAATCGTAGCCACCTTAAGTCCCGGTTCACATTAGTGCGATGACAAACGTTGCATGTAATTCGGAGCGCACTGCTCTGAAAATCACATGCAATGTCTGTGCAATGCAAATTCAGCCATACAGATTGAATGGCTGAATTTGCATCGTATTCGGACACAACTCACACAGGACTCTTTTTTGGGTCCACAGCAGAATCGGATTGCATGGTGGTTCACACCTATGCAATCCGATTCATGTCCGAACTGACAGTTTGCACTGCGATATGCAAACTGATCTGGGGGTGTCGTTACCTTTCTATTGACACCCCCAGCATTTTGCATATGGCAGTGTGATCTGCCTGCAAATTGAATGCGATGCGGGAACCCGCAGTGGATTCGCAGGGTTCCTGCATCGCGTATATGTGAACCGGCACTAATGGGTGAGCTTAAGTAGATACCAACTCCAAGCTGTTTACAGCTCTAATGATTAGAGTTTTATTGTTTATTGTCTGTGTAAATAAAAGCAGCTGAAAATACAAAGTTTGAATGTGTGAGACAGGTGACACTAAAACATTCAAAATAAATGTCTTCTGTTATTTATTCTATTCATTTAAAAAATAGCACTTGTCATCTCTGAAGAAAGAATATTGAATAAAACATAACACTGAGAACAAAAGTACTGTACTTCTCAATGTGAGCTCATTTCAAATACACAAATAAAACGCAGGAAACAAATTTCCCAAACTGGAAAGCTAATGCTTTAAATTGCAGAGTAATGTACAAGCACAGGCTAGTTTTCTATTTCCCAGTAACAAGTCTTCAGCTTGGTAGACTGATATGTGTCAGTACTTTGTTTACTGGCACAGGTAACCCCAACAGGCAAAACCAGTGTGTTTGTTCTGCTTATAATTGGGTTTTACTGTCACTCACAGTATATTTACTTGGTTGGGTTAAAATTGGATTTCATATATCAGTTTGAAAAGATTTTAGAGTGCCGATGGGACTTGTGAGTTGGATAGAAAAGATGAAGATCCTCATATATAATGTGTGTAGTTAAAGGCAAACAATGTGTATATATTTTTGCTTTTTTAAACCATGATTTATAATTTGAGAGACAGTGTTGTATTCCATATTCTGTAATGCATAGATATTGAACATCTTTTTGGGCCTTGTGCAAATGAGTGTCTTTGGAAAATGTATGTTGCATCAATCTCTTCCTTGAACTCTGTATGAGATTTCTCCTAAGCCAATTCAATGTGAATAATGGCAATGGTATCTTTAGTAACATTAAAATAAACTGCTGTTTGCAAATTCTACATGTTAACTCAAGAGAGAAAATATTTTGGTGTAGGTCTTAAACAAGGAAGGTAATCAGCCAAATAATCACAGGCAGTAACTGTAACTTGTAGTTTAATAAACAAGTGCAAACTTGAGGAAAATAATGCAAAACAGGTTTGGGATGGCAAAGAGCATGCATGCACTGCAAAATAATACAACCAGATTATGAAAGCTGCACAAACATGGACTCTTCACAGAGTCCATGTTTGTGCATGTTTCATGCAGAATGGCTCAATTAGTGTAGCATGTGGCTGCATAGTATACTCTCTATGAGAGCTGATAATCACTACTCTGGTAAAACAGTACAGAAACACAAACAGCTACTAGCTATCCTCATCAATAGCATCCCTCTCAGTTAGTTTTTTGATAGAAAGGAGAAGGATTTTAACACTTGTCAGTTTTTATTGCTCTCTATTTGTCCTGTTTACCATTATCACAGGAAGTAAAAGTAAAAGAAAATCCCAATTTTTGAGTTCTCCTTAAAACAAGCATAATGAGGCTATCTTCCAATGGGGACACTAACTCCTGATGGTTGATACTGGTGACCAGCAAGGATTGCTTAACTTTAGAGGGAGTTTCACTCACATCCTGTTTTGGCTACCTGACAGAAAATGAAGGGAAATCTCTAATGAGACACAAATAGCAAAAATATAGGGATTATAGCCCTCCCTTTTTCTATCCAAAATAAAAAAAACAAGTTTTGGCTTTTAGTTGAAGTCCAGGATAGCATTTGGTAACACAGGGAAACAGCTGGACTGATCCAAAGCCCAAGAACAAGGGGGCAAACCCAGTGGAGCTGGAGTACTCTGGGGATGTTGTGTGCTATAAGGTTGCCTGCATGCTGGTTCTGACAGTAGAGGTCCATCCACCTGGTTGCAGATACCCTGCCCAGCTACATCTGCCTCATCGTGTGTAGCCTCTTTGAGCTGCTGAGGGAGGCAAGCTGAGGAATAATTTTTTTCTTGGGCATGTCTAGGAACCAAAAGAGTTGTGGAAAATAAATATAAAGGGGCCTGTGCTTGCATCAGAGCATGGTTAGTAAATGGTCACAGATCCACAAATCTTCATTTCCTATATACATGTTGTCTTCAGAATTTTTCTACAATGAGCAGCATAGATTGAGCCATCCGAAGAGCAAGTATATGTGTTATGATAATTGGACCTGTGTGTTACACAATATATAGGTTGATCACTATCTGTTCTATGGCATAGACTACTAGAAAGCTCTGGTTGTGGAATGATTATAGGGCATCACTAGAGATTGTGCTATATAACCTGCTAACTATATAACCCAAAACGTATAATATATTCTCTGTTTCATGGTGCAGACTTGAAAGGTCTGGTTGTGGAAAGATTATGAGGCATAGGTATTCATTCGAAGATGAAGCCTCCCCTCTGTGAAACCTAATGTACTTTTAGAGTAAGCACTATTTTATGCACATATTGTAGATATATTATTCTGCCCTGATCTTTGAAATATGATTGCGCTGTGTAATCCACTTGAAAATGTATATTATATTCAGGTATCAAAAGATAATGAGAACTGAGAACCACAATGTAATATAATAAAACATTGCCTTTATTTATATCAATTAAAATGTTTTATGAGAAATGTAAGAAAGATATACTGGGATATCCTGACTCAGTGTTCATGGTGACTGAACTATCCTCATGAGACTGCAGGCCGCAACCCCTTTATCTCATACCTAAATACATTATAAAGCAACAATAAAATATCATAACACAAAATTGGCATGAAAATGGCCGCGCCACTTTTATTGGTTTACCAAAAATAACAAAACATCTCATATACTCTGCCTGGCCAAAAAAAAAAAAGTTGCCACCTGGAATTAAATAAGCAACGAACTAAACTAAGCATGCAATAACTATCCTATTGGATAATTACTGCATGTGTCCAAAGAATGAGGTCAGCTGACTACCTAAAAATACTGAATAACCAGGTTATTCCATCAATGGATTTTTTCTTCCCTCAGATCCAAGAAGTTTGTCCCGAAATGTTGTGCCAACCCTTGACATAAGAGCAATACTAACTGCGTGTAATCAGTTTACTATGTTTTTCTGCTTTAGACTTTTATGCACAAGAGCCTGACTATGGAATCACCTTATTCTGTATGCACTGAAGTAGGACTTGCTCACCTATTGCTGTATACTCACCCTAACGGTGAAAAGCAGGACACACAAGTACTTTTTTCTGAAGGCATCTCTAGTTTGATCTGTTTATATATTAACATGTACTTACCTTGATGGGCTTGAAAATCTATGCCTTCATTATATAGACATACTGTTGTTTGTTATTACCTGAATATATACCAGTTGATTGAGCATGCTGTTTACTCACATCCTTTTCATTTCCTTGGTGCCCACAGGATTTATTCCTTACAGTCAGCCAGATATATACTATAATTACTAACTTATATCTGGAGGTCTCTGTTCTTGGCAGCTGGAACTCATTCATTTTTTTCTTTGTAAATACTATTCTTCTGTAACATTATTATGCAATATCTTATGCACATAAGATGTTACAGATAAGGTGTCCATTTGTCTTATCTTTAATTTTTTTTAATACTTTATTTGATATTGCGGGGTCCCAGGATATGTCTTAATGACATTGTCACTTCTCACAAAAAGTTTTAGCTGATACTGTATATTTAAGTGGTTGCAAAGTCAGAAGGTTTTTTTATCTTAATGCACTCTCTATGCATTAGGATAAAAAAACCTTCTGTGTGCAGCAACCCCCCTCAGCTCCCTAATACTTACCTGAGCCCCATCTTGAACCAGCAATGTCCACGAGTCCCTCAGCCATCCGGGACTCTCCCTCCTGATTCACTGAGACACAGCAGCAGTGCCATTGGTTCCCACTGCTGTCAATCAAACTCAGTTAGCCAATAAGGAGAGATAGGGACAGGGCCGATCCACGGCTGTGTCTGAATAGGTTGAGGGAGCTGTGGCTTCCTTCCTGTCTTAGGGTGTCTGCATTCTGGGTAAAGTAGTAAAACAGACACCTTTGGACAGCAGCGTTGTCAATTTGCGGGGAAGGTAGTGTTCCGTCCCTTTCATGTGGGCTGAATCCAGTTTTGTTCAGCAGGGGATCCGTCTGCTGATCCCCTGCTAAACTGAGCAGCCAGATGACGGGTCCATGTCTGCTCCCCTTAGGCAGAGCAGACATGGACACAGCCCGCTCTGCTCTATGTGCATCCTGATGAAAACAGACCTACTGTCCGTTTATATCGGATTGCACTCCAATCTGATCTGGCCCTTTATTTCACCTGGTGATCCAGCCAGTGGCATACTTCCTGTCTTAGGGCATCTGAATTCTGTGTGAAGTAGTAAAGCAGACACCTTTGGACAGCAGCATTGTCAGTCTAGGGGGAAGGTAGTGTTAGGCTCCCCTTCACAGGGACAGAATCTGGTTTTGCTCAGCAGGGCATGCGTCCGCTTAGGCAGAGCAGACATGGACACAGACCACTCTGCTCTATGTGCAGCCTAATGTAAACAGACCAGCTGTCTGTTTACATCTGACTGCCCTGCTATCTGATCCCACCAGACAGATGGGAACAGATCCCCGAAAGGGAACCCAGGTATAAATGGACACAAGTCCATTTACATCTGACTGCCAATAGAGGAGAATGGAGGGTCCGATTGGGTCTGGCTGAAAAACAGACAGTGGGACCCAATCCGACTTTTCGTGTAAAAGGGGCCTAAGACTAGCAAATTAGGATGAACTTGCAAGTAATGTTGGGACCGGCGCTACCACTTTAAAAGTGTTTGTGCAATTATATACTTTACACGTATACAATTAGCGAGGTACCGACCCAAAGAGTGCGGTAAGCAGCGGTGTCTTTGGTGGGTCATCCACTGACACCATACATTGTTTTTAGCACGGATCACAACACGTGGTATCTGGCATTACTAGCACTCGGCACTTTACATATATGTATGGTTACCTTTGATATTTATAATATGGTACACTGAGCACAGCCCATGTTAAATATATTGATGTTTTAACAGCACGTAGCACTTTTTGATTATCTGCACCACAAGCACTATATGCACTTTTCTATAACGTGTAAAGTATATAATTGCACAAACACTTTTAAAGTGGTAGCGCCGGTCCCAACATTACTTGCAATTTCTTCTAATCTACTACCTCAGAGATAGGTTGGAGGCAGCTTACACCATTAACCCAGTCCAATTTGGTACTGAAACTCCATAGCGCTGGTATATAATCCCTTTTTCTAGGATGAACTTGACTAACAAATTGAAGCTGAACTCCAGCTAACACTTTATAAGAAGTTTCAGCATAAAGTTAATTTTTTTCCATGTGGGATAAAGGTTTAACGTAAATGAATAAAAGTTGAATATTGTGAGCACCCCTGTCAGTGTTAAATGGTGTATCTAAACCCTCTAACTACTACTTTGTCTGGACAGTTTTTTCTGTTAAAGCGGAGTTCCAGCTGTGAAAAAAAAATTAAAAGTCAGCAGCTACAAATACCGTTGCTGCTGACTTTTAATATATAGACACTTACCTGTCCAGGGAACCCGCGATGTCAGCACCCCAGACGATTTTTGGATCTAAGGGAAACTACCCTAAGGGAAACCGGCCTTTCCCTACTGCACATGTGCGAAGCACGCTGCGGATTCTCATTGGCTCGGCGGCGGGGGAAGGAGAAAGGGGACGGAGCTTCCGAGGGACAGCGCTGTCTTCCGGAAATGGGGAAGGGTACCCATTCCCCCCTCACCCCTGAAAGGTGCTAATTGTATACTATATATATATATATATATATATATATATATATACAGTATCTCACAAAAGTGAGTACAATGTAAAGTAGTCAGTGTACAGCTTGTATAACAGTGTAAATTTGCTGTCCCCTCAAAAGAACTCAACACACAGCCATTAATGTCTAAAACGCTGGCAACAAAAGTGAGTACACCCCTAAGTGAAATTGTCCAAATTGGGCCCAAAGTGTCAAATTTATGTGTGGCCACCATTATTTTCCAGCACTGCCTTAATACTCTTGGGCATGGAGTTCACCAGAGCTTCACAGGTTGCTCCTGGAGTCCTCCTCCACTCCTCCATGATTGCATCTTGGAGCTGGTGGATGTTAGAGACCTTGCGCTCCTCCACCTTCCATTTGAGGATGCCACACAGATGCTCAATAAGGTTTAGGTCTGGAGACATGCTTGGCCAGTCCATCACCTTTGCCCTCAGATTCTTTAGCAAGGCAGTGATCGTCTTGGAGTTGTGTTTGTGGTCGTTATCATGTTGGAATACTGCCCTGTGGCCCAGTCTACGAAGGGAGGGATCATACTCTGCTACAGTATGTCACAGTACATGTTGGCATTCATGGTTCCCTCAATGAACTGTAGCTCCCCAGTGCCGGCAGCACTCATGCAGCCCAAGACTATGACGCTCCCACCACCATGCTTGACTGTAGGCAAGACACACCTGTCTTTGTACTTCTCACCTGGTAGCCGCCACACACGCTTGACACCATCTGAAGTTTATCTTGGTTTCTTTAGACCACAGAACATGGTTCCTGTAAACCATGTCCTTAGTCTGCTTGTCTTTAGCAAATTGTTTGCAGGCTTTCTTGTACATCATCGGTTTTGTTGCCAGCAGTTTAGACATTAATGGCTAAGTGTTGAGTTATTTTGAGGGGACAGCAAATTTACACTGTTATACAAGCTGTACACTCACTACTTTACATTGTAGCAAAGTGTCATTTCTTCAGTGTTGTCACATGAAAAGACAGAATAAAATATTTAAAAAATGTGATGGGTGTACTCACTTTTGTGAGATACTGTAAATATATATATATATATATATATATATATATATATATATATATATATATATATTTTTTTTTTTTAAAGCTAGCTGTTACCAATAAGACCCAGGCAAGTGAATTTGTCCTGGCTGGGATTTTGTCATCAATCTTTTAAAAAACAGATCTTTCATCTGATTATTATATGTGTGATAGCTACAATTATTTTGTGAGTATAATGAACATTATTTTAAAATTTAAAAAAAACCTTTTTAGTGGTAATGCATGAGGTCAGTGCGCCCTTCTCTTATGCGTTTACTCAGTTTCCTCTCCCCCAGTCATCAGACTTCAACATTGTAACTTTATGAGAAGTCACACAAGGTGAGAGGCTGCAGCATGGGGATAATCCACATCAGATATCTGTGAACACAGCCAAGAATTGTGCAGGCGCCAGAAATTACATGATTGTCATCTCAGTCCAGACAAACGCATTGTGTTTGCAACCTGCATTTGGGGTGTAATTAACATTTCACTGACACGCACTGCACATTGCAAGAACAGTGCTACAAGGTTCTGCTGTTTTAAGACCAGAGATGTATAGTAACGAAATAGAACTACTTCACTACTGTACTTAAGTACTAAAAGGCGGTATCTGTACTTTACTAGAGTATAATTTTTTCTCCTACTTCCACTTTTACTTCAGTACATATTTTCGATGAGTTTAATACTTTTACTCCGATATTTTTTTTTATGTGCTGCATCGGTACTCGTTACCATTATAAAAATGTTACGAATCATTCCATTCCAAACCCGCACCGCCGCTGACTTTTTTTTACTCGAGTCTCACTGTCTCCGAGACTCACAAGTCACGACCAATCCCCGACCCGATGCGATGGCTCAGGTGCAGAGCCTCGCCGCCTCTGCCCTCCCTCGGCTCGGCCCAAGTCCCGCCTCCCGCATGGCTCTCAAGTGAAGTGGTGGTGGCGAGAGAGGAGAGACACCTGCCTGCGGAGTGATCTCTCTGGGCCCTGACTGTGATTTACTAGAGTCTAGACACCTAGACTGTCTCTGGGCACTGTGCAGCGCGGCCGCCCAGCGCGGGAGAACTGGATGGAGGTAGGAATATATTCTTCTTTCAGCAGGGGGGACTGGACTGGGGACTGTGGAGAGAGAGGCTGGAGGACTCGAGACAGCCTAAGGTAGGAGAAGTAAGAACTGTCTTGAAGTCAAGTCACTCACTAAGGGGATCGGATCTTTTCAATGGGGGGAGGGACCTGCCCTGGCCTGCCCTACTCTAAGGGGGATCTATAATGGGAGGGGGACCCTGGCCTGCTCTAAGGGGGCTCTATAATGGGAGGGGGACCCTGGCCTGCTCTAAGGGGAATCTATAATGGGAGGGGGGACACTGGCCTGCTCTAAGAGGAATCTATAATGGGAGAGGGACACTGGCCTGCTCTAAGGGGAATCTATAATGGGAAGGGGACCCTGACCTGCTTTAAGTGGGCTCTATAATGGGAGGGGGACCCTGGCCTGCTCTAAGGAGAATCTATAATGGGAGGGGGACTCTGGCCTGCTCTAAGGGGGATGTATAATGGGAGGGGGACCCTGGCCTGCTCTAAGGGGGATCTATAATGTGAGGGCGACCCTGGCCTGCTCTAAGTGGGATCTATAATGGGAGGGGGACCCTGGCCTGCTCTAAGTGGGATCTATAATGGGAGAGGGACCCTGGCCTTTTGGCTAATTTCTTTAATAACTACATAACACAATACTTGTACTTTTACTTTCAGTACTTGAGTAGTAAATTTTAAAATAAACTACTTGCAATACTTAAGTACAAAAATGTTGAATAGTTTAGTACTTCTACTTAAGTGTGGTGCTTAAAGAGCACTTCAACTTCTACTCAAGTCACTTTTTTTAATAGAGCACTTGTACTTTTAGTCAAGTCTGGGTCTCTAGTACTTTATACATCTCTGTTTAAGACACTAGTGGGCCCAGCACAAACTTTTAATGGTATCGCATCTTTTCAGTACCTTTACAGAAAAAACAGAAGGTTAGGAAAATCTTTGATTTATCACATACAGCACATTTGTGGTCCAGTGTTTTAACATGTAACAATCTCTTATTTTGGCATCCTCAGATTTTAGTTCCAAGTATGCAGACATTCATATAGCACTCACACGATAGAGTTCCAGTACAAGTCTGGTGACCAGGAATTCAGGAAGTGTCATTGGTGTTACTCTCGTACCTTTATGCCACTTATTGACCAAAGCAACTTTTAAGTTTTCACTATGGCTCTTTTTACTTGGCAATAATTTTGTTGTTACTTTGTTGAGAAAAAAATCCCCTGCAGAGTGTTTAATGCTTTGCAAAGATTCTAAACGTTGTGACAGAACTCTACCTGTTTCTGCTCAGAAGAATTAGCTGTTTGTTTGACCATGTCTTGTGCAGACTGATTCTGAATGAGAGGGTTTGGTGCATTATAATCACCTTGCAGATCCCTGTAACGAGTGAGTGTACTGCGCTCTCTTCAATATGGCATAGATTGTTCATTCACAATGGGGCCTTCTCTCTGTTTGAGCACTTAGGGCAAAACCACCGGCTCAAAGCTGCTCCCCCACAACGGAGAAAAGATCCCCTCAATACCACATACTGACTGTGGATCGTTGAACAGGTCGTATTACGGAAACGCCACCCAGTGGCCAGTTTGGATTTCACTTAGCAGCATTTCTTCACCATTTAATCACATTACGTGTGGCACACATATCAGGCATCTGTGACCTGGTAAATACACCTGTGGTTGTGGGAAGAACTTTTATTTCACGCTTTGTTACAATATTTATGTATTTTGTATTTTCACATACCACTATATTTTGTTGTGGTTGTTGATTTGGACATCCTTTACAGCTTGAATAAACACATTGTTCATTTATTATGCACTAATTTCTTAATGAGTTTTTACTCACAATAATTGGGGACACTTTGACACTTGTTTGTATTCTTTATTTCCCATTATTAATTTCACTCACGCCAGTTCGTGGCACTTTATTATTCAATCACCTAAAGGTAGCGCCGATACCAGTCGTCACATCCTAAATTTTTCACTCTCACCCTTGCACTTAAGGGTTGATTGGTGGCAGCTTACACCTTTTTTAATCCACACTCTCTTCATATATTACAAATCCGTAGCGCTGGTCGTTTTCTCTATAATACATAAGCAAGAAATCATATTTTTAGGGGTGTTCTGTACATTTACAGTTGGATGTATAGAATGACTCCAGCTTGCCATATTGCATTGAATTTCACAGAAAATTACAGCACTATAGTTTG